>NW_018127892.1:4640917-4651466 GCF_001952655.1 Monopterus albus | reverse complement strand
ACCTCAGATGACACAGAGGTCAGAGAGGTCAGCTCGAGACCCAGCACGCCAGGCCTCAGTGTTGTCTCAGGTATAAATGTGCCTACCCTCTCCCTCAACTGCTACTTTGTCTGCCTATGTTTTCTATATTTCTATTTTTGACTCCCTTTTTGTCAGTGGGAAATTGAGAAGTCGTAAACTGACCTGCCTCATTGGTAAATTCAGACTAAATTAATGAACTAAACCACCTGTTTTTCACTCTTTTCTTCTGTGTAGAGTGGTCATGTTGCTTGAAGGGTTATTTAGCCAGTGGACCGGGGTCAGTGGGAACTTTTCTGCTTGCCACAGAAGTTATTGTTTGTTGCATTTTCCATGGGCAACATGCTATGTTGACATGTATGAAATAGTATCCCATATTAAAAAGCCAGGGGTGACATTCCTGGCTCAGCTAACAGGAAAGCATCCCATGGGATTTGGCCGATGGATAGTCTGCAAATGATGATCAGTCTTATTTGTGTCTTTCCCCTAACCCAGGGGAGCTTACGCTACCAATTCAGAGTTCCCACTGGGTCCCCATATGAGAGAGACCATATAGCATAGTCTAAAAGAGAAAAATCTCTTTTCTTTGAAAAACACTGAACATTTAGGTTCCCTGTCCTGAGTGATACCACTGCAGAGGTGATGATGAGTTGCTTTTGTCCTGGATGTCAACACAACTGTTTCTTGTGCCGCAGGTATCAGTGCAACCTCAGAAGACATCCCCAACAAGATCGAGGACCTGCGTTCAGAGTGCAGCTCAGACTTTGGAGGGAAGGACTCTGTGACCAGTCCAGATGGGGAGGAGTCAGGTCATGGTAGGAGAGTGTCACCCCCCCGCTAAGCTCGCTAAACTATCAACCCTATGCCAGATCTGTCAGTCCCTGTCACTTCTACAGCTGTCACCAAGCTAAATCACTGTTTTACTTTCTGCACTTGTAATTCTTACTCAAACTTATACTGAGGCGTTAATTGTTCTTTGCTGTTTTGGAAAGAACTTGCTCTTCTGGCTATGGAATCAAGAAGTCCAGGCAGTTTTTTTTTTTTTTTTTTTAACAATGTTTTAAATCATCTTGTAGGGATGGGACAATATATCGAAATTCAATAAACTGCGATACAAAAATGTCACTATGTATTGTTTTGTCTAGCGATATATATCATGTGGTCTTCACACTTTCTATAAATAGTATAGCCTAACAGAATGCAAGTCAGTATATCCCCGTGTGCTTTAAATATTGAACCAGTGCTAGAAAAGAGGGAAAAATTGACTAATAAAGCTAGTCATATAGTTCATTGTTTTTAATTGTATCGTGATTTAATCGAATTGTACACATATTGTGCATCGGATCATACCGAGAAAAAGTCTCATCCACATTATTTTGTAAAGTCACAGCAGTGTGTGCTTGTATTAGCGACTGATTTAATAAACGCTGTTAATTGTCTCATATCCTCTTGTGTTTTTAAAGGAGCACACCATCTGACTTCTCCACCCTCACAGGCCGATTCCTTACTGGCCATGTTTGATCCCCTGTCCTCTGCTGAAGGTAATTTGCACTCTTGCAATGCTCTACAGCCAGTAAGAGCTAGAACTAAAGCATAATTAAATCCCTATCTTAATGTCGTGGACACATGGAATAGCTTGAGCTCTGTGGAATGAACCAAAAGAGTACCTGTGCCCCTTATCCCAATTACTGGACATATTATAAGCACAATGAGATTTCACTTCATTTAACTCCTTTATTATCCCAAATTATTTTATTCTTAGAAATATTTGTTCATGCTTCTGTGTATTTTGTTTGTAGTGCAGGTGGGAACATTTCAGAAAGGAATGCTAGTTGTGTGTCTGTGGCAAGGTGAAGGGATGACAGGTTGAGAGACCTCACCCCAGGCTCTTTGGCACTGTCCCCTTGTCCCACTGTGCTCATGGCATGAGGCTGCCATTGGAAGTTTTTCAGGAGAGAGTCTACCCTTGGAACAGGTGGCCTACCTACACCTAGGGCTCATCTCCCACTAACATTGCTCTTTAGCGCTCTCCTCCACCTTTGAGATGTTTTTCTACTTGTTTTATTATGTATAGCAAGTATTCTTAAGAAACAGGTGAGCTGTTGTGGCACACAGCACTACCTCTCAGTAAATCATTAATATGGAGTTTCATTAATATATTAACAGTTTTAAAAACACTTTTCTACTCGGTCTGTGTAAAGTCTGTGCAGTGGGCTGGAAAATGACTCTTAGAATATTAATGAGAATGTAATGAAAACTGTTCATACAAAGTGCATAGGGATATATTGTCCAGAGTCATTCAGTTCACTTTCTGCCTTTTATTACCTCAGGTTCTTCCACTGGAACCATAGTGAGGCCCAAGGTGCACTACACCAGGCCCCCTCACCCTCCTCCCGACCCCCCCATTCCTGAAGCCAGTGCCCTGGGGCAGGAGATGCGCCACTCTCTGTTTATGCCTCACTGCCTGGCCCTGGTGGAGCTGGAGCACACAAAACAGCGCCACTCCTTCCCTGACAGGCTGGTTCGTAGCCGTAGCTCTGACATAGTGTGTCCAGGCCGCCGGCCCACAAGTGACCCCGGCCTTAACCGGCGGGTAGCAGTTGAGGAGCGTGACTCTGCTGGGACCTTCGCCTTAGGACCATCCTCATCTCCTAGCAAGGACTCCCTGAAAGGAGAGGTAATGAGCTGCAGCAGTGGTCTGAGTTAATACTGTAGACAGCTTTTGGTAGCCTGTTTCAGCTGTTTTGTTTAATAGATTGCCTGCTAGTATCCAGCTATAATGTTTAATTTTCACTGAAAGGCTGAGGACAAGAAAGACAGTGATGACGAGAAGTCTGATCGCAACAGACCATGGTGGAAGAAGCGTTTTGTGTCGGCCATTCCCAAAGGTAAGGAACCAGGCTGCTTGGTCATTTTAAACATGCCCTCTTTCCTAAACTGTAAAATGTACTTTGCACATTTAAAAGCGATCTGTTTGATTGCAGGGTTCCTATATATATATATATATATATATATATATATATATATATATAGTTGTAAGAAGAAAGTTCTCTTAATCACAAGTGACAGGAAATATCACACTTTAAAGAGCAGAGCGAAAACCAATTTATATTGTGAGAAAGAGAATGATGATCCATGTTGTCCACTCCATTGCTGACGTTCCAGTTGGAAAGTGATGTTTCTTGTTGTTTGAAGTTACTCCAGAGACGTGTCCAGTCCCCTTTCTCTCATGTCTCACTAGCTGCAGATTTATATAGACTTTTCAAAGCTAATCTGTCATCAGAGGAGCTTTAGCTGCATAGATTGTATGGCTGCAGCCCTCCCAGCAGTGCTGTCAGCCAGCAGCTAATGGTCATTAGATAGACCTCTCTGTCATCAGTACTGATAGATGACACATCTCTTGTTGCAGTTCTACTCTACAACCATCTCTAATACATCTGTCTGGAAAATAATGAGCTGTGCCCACATGGAATGACTGCTTATTACTCTTTCAGATAATGAAGTTTCTTAAGTAAACATTAAATTGATATTCATAAAATGGAGGACCCTGTGCACATGGAAAGGTAGTGTGCGATGAAGCCTGAGCCACCAATCTCCTGCCAAACCTCTGTAGAGTTCCACTGTGTTTGTCCTGTTGCTCTGCATGGTGACGCACGGTCAGTTGTCCCGCAGAGCGGCAGCCTGTGTGAAAGGCCAACCCTGTCTGTTGTGTTCCTCACAGTGCTGTATTGGACGGCTGAGAGTGATGTCCCAGGTAATGCTGTCATGCAATGCTGTCGTCATTGAGCTAGCTTTACTGCTGGAGCCAGCGGCTGCGCACCTGTGCTGCTTTGCAGATGTTGCATTAGAGCTGTGATGTGACATGATGCAGCCTGAGTTCACACGCCCACACTTCTCATCTGTTCCTCCATTTTATCACCCTTTTTTCCTTGTTTTGCTAGAGCATTTTAATGTATGGAGAATACAGAATATCAGTGTAGATACTCCACCCACTGTGCTCATCAAATTGTATGTTTCTGTTGTTTGTCCTGTTTGCATCTTTGTTTTTATAGGATAAGCATCAGTAGGATTATTTTCATTTAGTTACACTGTGCTTTGTATAAGGAGTTCAGGGGATCTGTGTGATATTCTGGTTTAATTCACCATTTCAATATTCATTTGCGTTTTTCTTAGTGAAGTTCTACACTAGACTATTTTTGGTACTGTATGATGTCGTACATTCCACATTGAGATTTTGTCTCAGTAAAACCCATGGAAAAAAAACACCAGAGTGGCTGTTAACCTGTGATCAACCTGTTGCAGTGACAGTGAAAGTCAGTGGTTTCATGTTTCTCCTCTGCAGCTCCAATAGCAGCATTTAGGAAAAGGGACAAACAGGAGAAAGATGACACTGCCCAGGAGCATATCCCACAAGGTCAGACCTGGTTTGTTTTAATTGCACTCCTGATTGGCTGATACTAATCTGCCATGGTGGGTTTGACTTTAATGCAACCTGATTGTTGGTGGGTTTGTCAGATGACCCACTGTCCAGACAGAGCTGCCAAGCGCAGGCAGCTGAAGACATCTTGGACAAGTACAGGAACATCAAGAGGCCCATCCAGAGTGATGGAGCCACAGTTGGAGCTTCCTATGATGGTACAGGAGGTCGGGAAAATAAACTGGCTTCTATGCATATTACATACATTTGCAGTAGATAAGTTTGAGCGTTTTCATTTTATATTTTTGAATTTTCGCAGATCTTTGTGTTGAAGACAGTGTGCATGACTCTCCAAGAGAAGATACTCTGCAGAACATTTCCGCAGATGACCTCCCAGACTCAGCCAGCCAGACAGCACAGCAACATGACTCCAAGTTTTCTTTTAGGTCAGACATTCTCATTCCTGCAGAAAACCACAAAACCCCCCAACATTTTAGAAACATTCACTCAATATTTACTTGTTTTCTTGTCTTCCAGTGATGCAAAGAAGAAGCTGAGATTGGCATTGTGTTCTGCAGACTCGGTGGCTCTGCCCATCATGGCTCCTGCAACTACAAGAAATGGGCTGCCTGACCACATGGATCCTGAAGGTAGAAATCCTTGTGCAATTATGCAAAATCTTAGTTTGCAAGTTTAAAGCATCTCATTTTGCTCTTTTCCTAGCATTTTTCTTTTTAAGGGCAGAATAGCAGATTATGTTTACTAGAATTTAGGTATCTTTGTCACAAATCTCCACAGGGAGCAGGTTATAAGCCCTTTATGTTGGCAGGCATCCAACCTGCTGTATGTGTCCTTAAGCAAGATGCCACATCTGTAACACCTTCACCTTCTGAATCCTCTTCCAAGGTTTGGGACAAGGTTGAAAGAGTCGGGGGTGTTAAAAGAGAATTTCCACAGGGTGTCAGTAAAATATCCCATATTAACCCATGTTACAAATATTGAAGTCAGACAGTAGCAGGCAGTGAAAAAATAAGGCTGTCTTTGTGCCCATCAGTCACATTTAGGGCTGGTTACTGAAGCCTGGTATTAAACAGGCCTCGTGGGCTAAATTATTAAAAAACATATTCTCAAAAAGCTCCAGCATTATTGTTCTGCTCTTGGTTCTACAGAACTTCAGTAAATAGATGTCTTAATTTATTATTGCTGCATAAAAGTTATCTCACACATTTCATCTCATCAACTCTGTTTCTGATCAAGACAGTCGTTTGTGGTGCATTTTTGCTATTCCCAGACTAAAAGAGAGAGAGAGATCTCTCTTGGAGCCATTGTGTGAGAGATGGGACAGCTCTCTCTCTCTCTCTCTCTCTCTCACTCACACACACACACACACACACACACACCATGCAGCGCAAACACACACACACACACACAGAGACCTTGCTCTTAAGCTCGGCACACACTTAACAATTGTTAAACCAATTATGAATGGTATTTGGGTGTGGTGACCGGTTGGACCCCGTCAGAGTCTGAGTCAGTCCTTGTTGACACTTGGCAGATAAAATTGTGTAGCGTGTGCCATGTAAAGATACTGAACTTAAGAGCCAGTCACTGCCCGTCATTGCCATAAAGCCTTTTTAAACGTTTAATATTTATGACTGACATCAGCGGCTGATGTCACGTACTGTACATGTCGCTCGAGGGAGACATACAGGTAAGTAAATAAATAAAGGATAACCGTAAAGGTTCAGTAATAGTGATTACAAAGGACTGTTAAAGTGCACAGGACAATTGAAGTGGAGAAAACCTGGCTGAACTGTGGCAGGATGAACGAACGCCTCTACAACATTAACATTAATTCAAAGATACACCACAACAGACGGATACTTTTCAGTTCCCTCTGTAGCTGTACGGTCTGCGTGCTCCATACCTCTCAATCCACACAGTAACAATACTATCAAAGTAAAAGTACTGCATTCAATTTTTTTTACGTTTAATTATCACAGTGTAGTCTACTGATTTGTTCAAAACAGTGCTGTTGCAGTTTGCTGCACAAGAATTTTAACAGTTCATATGAGAAAATAAAGCAGTGTGTTCATTGCTTAATCTTTGTAGGTTTTTTTCCTGTCTCTCTCAAAAAAAAAAAAAAAAACAACAAAAAGAACCAGTAAGGAAATTGTGAAAGTATTTGATTGATAAGCAGTTTTGGTAAGGGTAGTAGTACTGTTAAAATCTTAACCATACCCATGCCTAGTCACACTATCATATGGAGGCGACAGGTTGATCAACTTATAGCCACTGGCCTTTCTTTTGTGAGCTGTGAGCAGTGTTGTCTAATGCTGTCTCCCACTTGTCCTCTCTCCCAGACAATGAGATCGTCTGCTTCCTGAAAGTTCAGCTCGCAGAGGCCATCAACCTTCAGGATAAGAACCAGATGGCTCAGATCCAGGAGACCACGCGCTGTGTTGGCCGCTTCGACGCACGCACCTGCAGGAAGCTGCTGGCTGCCATTGCGGAGGATTATAGGTAACTGGAGGCCTGGAGAGACAACGGGTGCTCACTTAAAGCACCTTGTGGGTCTTTTATTATATTTTCTTTGTTCAGCGCATGATATTGTTTTAGAGATGTACTCAGCAATGCAGTTGTAATAATACAGACATTGTGTGCATTTCCTTCAGAAAGCGGGCGCCGTACATAGCTTATCTAACCAGATGTCGTCAGGGCCTGCAGACCTCTCAGGCCCATCTGGAGAGGCTCCTCCAGAGGGTGCTGAGAGACAAGGAGGTGGCTAACCGTTACTTCACCACTGTCTGTGTGCGACTCCTCCTCGAACACATGGAGTCCAAGATGCTTGACTTTATTAAGGGTATGTCTGCTGGCTGAGCATGTGGACTTGTTTGTTCTTCCGCTGGCCTTTGCTGCTCGTCTCTGAAGTACAATCCTGCACCTCATCCTATTGTCTTCTTTTTTGATATTATCTTGTCATGATTTTCTCATGCTGTTACTGTTTCTCCATTAACTAAAGGCAGCAAATGGGCTATGACAACCTTACATTTAATTATATAAAGGCATTCCTTTCCAACAACCAGTAATTTTTCTGGAGGTTATAGCATATATCCTTTGCTGCTGTTAACTCAGTTGTCGCTCTGCTCCCCCTCAGCGTTCCAGGGGTGCACCGCAGCAGATGACAAGACTGCAGCAGTGGAGGATTTTCTGCGTTACTTGTATGGTGCCATGGCCTGTGATGCCATTTGGCAGTTTGCAAGTGAGGACCAGCTGCAAGATGCCCAGATGGCTATCGAGCGCAGTGTTATGAACCGCATCTTCAAACTGGCCTTCTACCCCAACCAGGATGGAGATATTCTCAGAGACCAGTGAGTAGCTGGGATGTCTACGATGCCAAACAAAGTGCTTCATCAGGCAGTGTTAACTTTTTATCTGTTGTGTTGTGAAGGTTTAAAACTGGAACTAGAGTATATGGAGTCAGTAGAGGACTGTTCTGGCTATTAACAGTGAAAGTAATGTTAGTCATAATAGTATATTGATGTTGATACTGCACCTAGTGGAGCAAGCTTGAGTTTTTAATGGTTTGTGTTGGTTGAGAACCTCATCATAGACTGCAGAAATGTTTCAGTGCAGTCTAACTTCAGAAATGTTTGCTTTGTACTTTGCAATGAACTCATGGACTTGTATCTTGGCATGTATACATATACAGTCACTGATGTGCTTTTGCCCTGCTGTAAAAATGTTGTCATTTGCTGAGCTGTGTTGTCTCACACAGGCTTTTCCATGAACACATCCAGCGGCTCTCAAAAGTTGTGACGGCCAATCATAAAGCTCTTCAAATCCCAGAGGTATGTTCTTGGTGACGTTTTTTCCATCATTTTATGCATTTGTACAGTAGGAAGAGATTTGGTGTTTTTGTTATTGTTTCAGTTTTTTTTTTTTTTTTTTTTGTCAACTTTTCTGGCTGCAGGTTTACCTGAAGGAGGCTCCCTGGCCCTCTGCACAGTCTGAGATCAGGACCATCAATGCTTACAAGACACCACGAGACAAGGTCCAGTGCATACTGCGCATGTGTTCCACCATCATGAACCTCCTCAGTCTGGCCAATGAAGACTCCGTTCCTGGAGCAGACGACTTTGTCCCTGTACTTGTCTTTGTCCTCATAAGGGTGAGTCTGTTGTTACTGCTGTCTTCCACACCTTGCTGAAATCAGACTGAGCCGTATTGCCTATTTTTCATTTTCCAAGAATTTGTACCTTCAGTATTAGTCAATGAGTAACTTTTTGTCATTGATGTTTGAGGAGAACTTTTCACAAAACAAATATAATTGGAATGCAGCATTAAGACTGTTGTATTCTAACCTGTGTGGATATACTTTACATATTTATGATTCTAATCTGTACAGCATTGCAGTGGCTAATGTAGGCCCATCCCCACATCTCTCCTCCCCTCCAGGCAAACCCACCCTGCCTGCTGTCCACTGTTCAGTATATCAATAATTTCTACGCCAGCCGGCTGAGCGGGGAGGAGTGCTATTGGTGGATGCAGTTCACCGCGGCGGTGGAATTCATTAAGACCATCGACGATCGCAAGTGAAGCAGAACAGCCACCTGTATGGGCAGACTGTGGGGGAAGGAGTCGGGAGACTGGGAGACTTCCCAACCAACTGCTCCCTCTGCACAGCTTATAAAACCTGGCTCTCAGCCTGCTCTTTATTTGTATAGCTTGTACATAACCAGAGACATTGAAAGATTAGAAAATATATATTACTGTATGTATGTGGACAAATCCAGGTTTTAGCCGTGGTGGAAAAACGGCCTTGGGTAAAAACAATGACAAGATATCTAATTTGAATTTTTCCTTTTATTATCTTGTCTATTCATTCAAGTTTCACTTTTGGGGTCTGTATTAGGAATTTTATATACAGGCAATTACTGATATGACATTAAATCAACACAAGATAACAATATATAAAGGGACCAGACTTCCTTGATGTGATCACTGCTCTTTTTTCCCCTGAGTGAGAGGGAAGGGCTTCCAATTAAATTTCAATATAATGTTCATTAAATGCATTGTAACATGGGGATTTACAGTGCATGATAGTTACTGATGGGATTTAGTGACTCATAAACACTGAGATCAATTCATATACTGCTCATAAGATTACTATATCAAACAGTATGGCAGCTTATTTTATGAATTGTTTCCTTCAGTTTATTCCCAAAAACATGCGTGTCAGTGACAATTTGGACATTAAGGGCCCACGTATTTTTATGAAATTAAAAATATTTATTTCTGTAATTCTATTTAATGCTTTGTTCTAATTTTGAAAAAATGAAAATTCATATCATGCCCATTCAAGATGTCTGAGGCAAGTGATATTGTACTGAACTTGCTAGAAGGGTTTAATTAGGAAGGCACCTTAGCAATGAGTAGCCTTTAGGTGGGCATGCTGGGCGATAATGATACAGGGTGAACTCATGCACAGAGTTGTGGTGGCATTATGGAAATATTGAAAATAGTGCCTTTGATGTGGGGCGCTCTCTGTACAGGTAGTCATGTTTGAGTTTTGTTTTTTTTTTCCATCTTTTTTTATTATTATTTTTTAACCCAGCACAAGCAGACCCACCCGCGTGCATGCTCTCTCCAATGGGCCAAGCACATCTCACTGAGAAAGCTTTGTCCAGCCCTTAACTACAGTAACATGGGCATCACCACACCACTGATTGTTGGGGCTCAGTCCCTTTGATGCACATAAATTTGAACAAAAATCCCCTTTTGTTTTTCTGGATCCTACCTCAGAGTTGAAACCCGTGGGCCTGATACCAGTCTGAATGCATTTAACTGTTCTGCATTGGTTGACAAGAGAGTACCAGATCTTTTTTGGTTAAAACATGGTAAAATGGTGAGGGGAAAGGAGGAGATGTTGGTTATCGACCTCCTATAGTGCTTGTTGTGGTCACATAACCCCTAATTAACACAGTGATGTTGGCAAACAGACACTCGTCTCCAATCTGAGAATAGAATGTGTTCGGGTAGAATTGTAAACTCTTGGATATTAGCTCTCTACCTCCTCTTAAGGTTAAGAAAGGGACTCCGGTTTAAGTGCAC
>NW_018127892.1:4636691-4640855 GCF_001952655.1 Monopterus albus | reverse complement strand
TGATATCCCAGTGTCATTGCAGTTATACTACAAGCATGTCTTTTAATTATTCAGGAAGACTAAAACTTGTTTTCTCTTTTGTGCACAGATGTGCCACATGTATTATAGTTTTCAATAATCCATTTTTTTCCACAGTAAATGACCTGACGGCACAATTCACAGTAGGATAGAAGAGCAAATAATCAACACTGTTGACTTGTTACTGACTTGCATTTTATGCTAAAGTTGCTGGTGTAGTATGCGAGTGTGGTTTTTATCTTGTGTGTGTGTGTGTGTGTGGTGAGATGAGTGCGTGATTTGCTGACCCTCTGCCTCCTCTTGCATGAAGTCATTGAACGGTCTGTATGTTTTCAATCACGATAAACAGTAGAATAGGATTAGTGTCTACCACAGGCCAGTAACTGAACTTGCAAGAGGATGCAAAGCTTCTCTTTGTGTCCATGATACTTGCATATCAGAACTGTTGATTTGTTTTGCACACAACAGATGTCTTTTCCTGGAAAATTTGACAGGGAGCAGTGCATTTTGAAATGTCATTACTTTAAAGTCTTTTAACATTTTGATTATATAATATAGATTAATAGGGGTAAGTACCTGACTGTTACACTTTCAAGCTGATGAACCTTTATAAACAACATCTCCAATGCAGTTTTATATCCGTAGCACATGCACCAGATTAATAGGTGCGGTACACTTCCTTGCAGAGTCTGTGTAATCAATTTGATAAGAAAACCATGCACTGGAAAATCAAGTTGCAGGTTGCATCTATACTAATTAGGTTTATGTGATGTTGCTTTAATTGGAAATGCATACTGTGCAAATCTGATGAAATTATTTGAACCTGGCTTGTGTTTCAGTGACTCCTCTGATAGAGGCTTGGAGCAGCTATGAACAACCCCGGTCAAGTATTGGTCCAAGTGGCTAACTGTTCACTGAGAAATGCATATGACTGTGATTCCATCTGTGATTTTTAGCTCTGACTGTATGCAAACCACTGGGCAGAGGTGTCAAGAGCTTTACTGCTCTGCTCCCTGTACAATTGAGTTGAAAGCCTGAGCAGAAAGGAAAAGTTTTTACATCTAATTTAACATTTCATTGTAAGCTTGCACAATTATGACTTGCGGGGAAAGCTGGTTTGTCTTTACTGTGATTAATGCATTATGTAATTCTTTAAAAACAATAAAAGGAGCAGAAGGTTTCTTCTTCTACTACAGATCTTAAGATACATTAAGCTTTTTCTCCACTGGAGGAGAATGTCATATCTACTATATACACATACAGTACTGTGTCATTATTCTGTGACTTTTGGACAGTTGTAGGTGTATCAGGCTGACAGTTCACACAATAGAAGAGATGGAAGGGAAATTTATGCATGGAATATAATTGTTAGTGGGGGTAGTGGAGCAGCCACAAATAGCAGCTTCTCAGCAAACATTTCATTACTGCTGACAAGTGTACAGTGGATTGTAATTGGAGATATCCCCTCATCTAAAAGCTCTCCTTACTTCACCGATTGCCTTCCCTAATACTCGCCTTTTTTCATCATAAACTTCTTCACGGGGTGCTTTGTGTTCCCCGATGATATCTCACAATCGTTAATTTAAATTCAAATTCTGGTCTGAAGTTAATTAGTTGCATAAGCCAATGGCTAGATAGACCAGATTTGGAGATTGGATCGTTTGACTGTGGCACTTAGCTGATTTAAGATACAAGGAGGCTTGGTTTTGTTCTGTATTAAACTGCTTCACATACTGGATTATTATTGGCCAATACCTGCTTCAGTGGTGAACTTGAGGCAACGATTCATGAGATGTAATATTATACTTCCAGTTATGCATCAGTGCAGTGGAGTTTGTTTTACAGAGGATGGCAGATAGATGATGAACAGGAGGTTGTTTGACTCATTTGAGTTTTATAATGATGTGATTCTGTTGTTTCAAGACATAAACAGGCCTCAAGTTTCACCCAGATGGCTGTGGCAGAACAGATGATCAGTCCAGCGGGGCTCGTGCATGACTTCACACGTTGGTCTGGTACGTCCTGAATGTAGGGGAGCAGTGGATGAGAGCTCCTCCTTATCTACAGTAGCTGTAACCTCCACTGCCTCCACCCTACCTCTCTCAACTGACTTATTCTAGGCCTGTATGTGAATGCAGGTTATACATGTTCATACAGTAGCTCTCCTCTGAAATATTGAAAGCCATCATAAGACCATATGGATTTTACAGTGAAACAATAAAATGACCATTCAGACTTTGCTGAAAAATCATTTTAAATCGGCTGTTATATTTAGAAAATATGGTGCCTGAAGGTAGTAGGTAACTAGAAGTATAGTAATACAAGAGTAGGGAGCATAATATACAGTACTATAAGATGAAAGATAAAATGCAGTAATTCCCAATAGTGCATTATTTCCTCGAATATTAGAGAATTTAGCTGTGTTCCATGTTTATTATTCTTAAAGTAGGTGTCCAGGCTGTTTCTATTCATACAAACCACCTAAGGTTATTACCATGCATCTGAAAGGAGAAAAAAAAAAAAAAGCATCAAAGCATGTGTACTGTGTTGTACTAGCCGCTGCTGTGTGCTGTCCTCAGCACAAGTATATGTTTTGCTCTGGGTGTCCTGCAGATGGCAGACGCATCATTCCCGCCGACGGTGTGCAATCTGCTGTGAGAGTGGCTCAGACAAAGAACACCACGGGGCACGACAACCTGACATTTAAAACCAGTGGGCCGTCTGGAACTGGATCAGGTTTGTTTATTATGGAAATTTATCAAATTTATTAGTATTATTATTATTATTATTGCTGTTGTAGCCCTAGTAGGACAAAAAAGGCAGATACTTTTTATTAGAACATAAGTACGACTGTTGTGCAAAGTTCCTTGTGGCATTTTCCATTATGTGAAAACACTATGTGGCACAAGCATGCGTCCTCCTTCCACCCCTCACACGTATATAAATCCGTACTCAGTCTGCATTTTTGTTGCATTAATCTGGTAGTGGCGGGAAATCTTCACTACTAAGGACAAAACAAACAGCACAAGGCAGCAGCGTGTCAATTAAATTGAGTGTTGGGGGTGCGGAGAAGGATTGGGGAGTGCCTAAATTAACAAAATGTCAAATACATATATTAAAACTTAAATGAAATAGCCGCGAGGATCCAGACAGATGAGGAGATTAAAACTCAAAGGGATACCAAGTCTCTGTGCCCTGAGGTGGTGATAGTCTACTGTAAGAGATGCAAACAGTGAATACCATTCTCTGTAATGCTTTAATACGGAGATGGCTGAAAAGGAGATCTGGCTCTTGTAAAAGACAAGACAATAGCTGTGGTTCATTAGAAATTATACTCAATATTAAGTCTGGAAAATACAGTAAATGCTCATAAACACCATCATCCAACATGTGGACTGTTGCTTCCCTTTGTACTTTTATTGTGGCATTAAACCAATGAGATTGGGTCCAAAATGGGACATATAGGTATAAATGACATTCCCCATCTTTCCTTACTGCTCACCACAAAGGATATCAATTGGGCAATGGTGTCAATTACAGTGGTGCTTCTGAGGCTCCCGCTCCTTCCTTACATTGTACTCATATTGTTAGAAAAAGAACACTTTTCACACGCTCGGCAAATTACCTGTGATAGAAGGAGTGGGTGGTGACATCAAATTGAACCATGGAAATGGAACAGGAATTAGATGCACTTAGCCATCACATGTTAATGGTAGCAATCAACAGCCAATTACCCAGCATACTTGAGCACCTTGACAAGTGCAGGTGTACCCTACAACTGACACAGGCCTCGTTCATGCATTTCCATAAATTCGACAGTGAACTCCTTCTCTGATTGAGCATTCATGTTTCATTGAGGTTGCAATTAAGCAGTATTGTTAGGAAAGTGTCAAGTGTGTTTCGTAAGGAAAGAATCCCTCAAGGGCAATAATACCATGTATTTTACCTGGGTGCATGTAAATCAATAAAGCTGTTATTTGTTTATATTAAAATGACCTTTGTTGTAACTGCCTAGAGAAATTCTCATATTGCTTATATGTTTGCTGATTTGAACATTTCTAAATTAATGTTCAGAAATGTGCTGGCAGGCAGCCTTTTTTTTTTTTTTTTTTTTTGTTAAACCGGGCCACACAGGGGGGTCCCAAC
>NW_018127892.1:4603446-4636653 GCF_001952655.1 Monopterus albus | reverse complement strand
TTTTTTTTTTTTTTTTCTTTTGGTACAACTGGCCAGCACAGTGGTGTCACAGACTGGCATGGCCCTTGCTGTGAACATGATCTAGGCTGAAGATCTGCTGCTGATGCTGATGATCTCTGTCACCGGGGTGGATTTCAGGGCTCAGTTCTGGCTGCTACCCTGACAAGTCTAGGAGAAAACAAACACACACACGCATCAGATGAACACATCAGCCCTGCACACACTACGAGGCCAGCATCCCGGTATGACCCCCTTTGATTATTCTGTCCTTAAGCAACAGGTGACGGGCTTCCACAAATGTCATCTGTGTCGTTGGCCTGTGTTCAGAGACGGCATTCAGTACCCAGGGAGAGCTGGCTGGCAACATGCCCGATCTACAAGTGAGCTGTCCTATCATTGACATCAAATAAGCTGAAGATGTCATGTCTTCATCTTGTGAGAGTTCAATCCCCCTTTCAGGATGGATCAAGCTCTCTGTCGCTGGAGAGAGGCTGTGCAGTAAGTGTAGCGGGTCATAGTTTGTCCTGGAAATGTCTAGAAAATAACTCGGGTTATACTGGTATGCTTAATAATGGTTGCTATGCTATATGATCATGAACCATTAAATTACATGGATGTATGTGTGCACATGTCCTAAAACACTAGACTGTAAATGTACAGATAAATACTGTAAGATGAGAAGTGTGTATTTTATTGTACATCTACTGTATGAATGCTGTTTCTGACTGTCCACATACAGAAGTGTGCTTTGTATGAGCCCTGCAGGACAGGACATGATGTTCAGGCTACAGAGCATATTGATAGTGGGTATGACTGAGAGCTGCAGCAGTGCCGAGTACTGATCTCAGCAGCTGGTGGACAGGCTCCAGAAAGGCAACCACACTGTAGGTCTGAAAAGATGTGAAGGTGTATCAGTTATCTCATTTTAAGGAAATTAACAAGCTAAACCTTAAAGAATAACAATATTACAATTGGAAGCTTTGTTAAATTAACATATGTTAAATAGAAATGTATAAGTTCAATTAATTCCTGTTCTGTTGAGATGTTTTTGCAATTGCTGGTCAAATCTAATTTAAGTAATGGACATTTAATGACTAATAGGACAGTCTTCACTTGAACCAAACATTTTAATACAGTTTGATACATTACAATTTGAACATTGACAGTCCATTAGCTTTTAAGAGCGACCTGTTCTTTCCCTCTTCGTTCTCTCTCTTTTGTTTGCCCTCGAGCTGCTTGACTTGTTCTACTCGACTCCTGAACCATTTTAATATCAGGCTGCCATGGGTTTCCTTCCTGTGAGGCAGCGTCTTCATATTTCTGTTTCTTCCTTTCCAGAACAAGAGATAAAAACTGGAGTACCGGGCACGCTGCTGGTATTTTCTACCAGTGTATTTTAAAAGAGTTAGCGACCCTGTTAATGGCCCTTTTAAACACTGTGGAGTGTGTGCATGGAGGACGAATGTTGAGAAAATACTGTGGATTCATCTGACTATGATATTTGTGTAAATATAAACAACACCTGTGTCCTCATGCTGCCCATGATAAAATAAAAAAGTGTTGATTATTTTTATAATATGTTGAACTCTGGGCCCAGACCATTGTTTTCTGGAACGTATCTATTAACTTCCAATTGCAGACACACTGTAGTGTAATTGTAGTTTGATATAGTTTTTACACTATATAAAAAATAGTTTTTATAAATGCACATTGTTGGAAAAAAATCTGTGAAATCTATATAATTCAACCTGACAGTTTCGTTTTGTTTAGTGCTAAATGCAATACCTAGTTAACAGTTTATATTAATCACTTGTGAAATTACATCAATGAAGCAGCCCAATGGAAAAATGGCAATTAAACATTTATTGGCCCAATGTTATCAGTGTTGTCAGAGGTCATGTGCAGACATCAATGTCAGCGTGTGTGCGTGTTGAACATATGCGGTTTGTGTGCTTGCACGTGTTCGAGCCCAACTTTTTCTTTCTGACTAACCTCTATAAAAGATGCAGCCTGTCTTGTTGTGGCAAACCTCGTACACGCTGCGTCTCTGTCGCTGGCACTTCATTGCTTACTCACAGAGGAGTCCACAATGCTACATATTAATTAAGGGTTTCAGAAACAATAATGGTGGCAATAAAGACAGTCCTCCCTCTTTGTCCTCCGAGTTCTGCCATCAGATGACATTAGGAGGCATGTGAGAGGAGATAGTGGAGGAGGAGGGGATGGAGGAGAGATAGAGCTCCTTCTCTCTGGAATGTAATCTCCCTGATGTTACATGGTGCAGCCTAAACTGATAAATTGCAGATTAAATGGCGGCCACACTCCACTTCACCCTACAGCCCACACCACACCCCCTTGGTTCCTCACATTTTTGCTATTCACTGCCTTCTTGGCCTGTCAATTCTGCCTAATCATGAGAGGCACTAAAACACCAGGTCTTGACAGAGCCAGATCAAGAATGATGAACATCTCTCAATGGCAAAAGACTCGTGCTCTTAACTCTACTAGAAGGCTTGCATCACTTATGCAGAAATCAGCAGCGTGCCAGCATCCAGGAATTATGCCTGCTGACAGGAGATGCATAAGGTGCGCATTGTGTGGCTGGAGCAGCCTTGACAAGTTATAGTTAACTGCAGCAATGGCGACCCCGAACACAAAGGATACAGCGGCTTATTAATGGTGGAGAATCCATGTCAATCCCTGCTTTTGGGTTGTGTCCAGCGTCATGTATCTTGCCACTACAAGTGGCACACACACACTTGGTTTTACGGCATGTAAACACACACACACAGAGCACACATTTCCTAAGTCTATTTGGAGTTATGGGCTGAAAAGCTTTCTTTTCCTATAGAATGAATGGCACAGCAGCTGGAAAAAAATGAGAGGTGAACATAAATATCAATATATACTGTACGTCTGCTTAATTATTTATCTGTTTCTTCAAAACCTTGCGTGTACTGCATGTTGCTGATGTCGTTTGTGGAAATATTTGTAATGTATATTCTAATTTTTCTAAATAAATTAGGCAGAGATGCATTTCCATGTAAATTTATTCAAGGCGAAAGGAGGAAGAGTGTGGGGGGTGTGTTAAGATCTGCCAGATCATGCATAATTGTAGGATTGCAGCCCTCATTTCTACATCTAGCTCCGTATTGCGTGGTCATTAAATTCTAAAATAATGGCAACCTCACAGCTTCTTTGTCCTAATTGCCCCTTCCATACAATTGCCTTCTTGAGACAATATGATGAAGTGCGCTGTAGGATGTGTTAATAAGATGGTATTTCTAACTGAGGAGGACAATGCTTTGGAGTTGTATTCAGTTTAAACCAAGTGGCGTGACTTCACTCACTCACTGTCTTTCTTATTTGTTCACATTTTTACTGTTTGATGTCTTTGAGGTGGCAGGGTGAACTGAGTGCTGTCATGAAATATCAGGAGGAAACTGGTATTTCAGCTTGTCTCTACTCATCTCAGTATGTGGAGAAGAGGGGAAAGGCTCATTAATTTAAAAAAAAAGATGTGTCTCTAATCCACTCAGTGGCTGGGAGCAAGTTTTTAAATCAAATACATGTTGCCTACACTGCACGGCTGCATCAGGAGCACAGTATACATATCCAAGGAAAATATGCATGAATTTCAAATGTAGTATCTCTCAATTGAGACCAGATATGAGTGAGAGGAACAGAAGGAGGAATCAATCTTTGTGATGATGTATGAAAAGGGCAAGCTCATTGCCCAGCATGTACTTTTCCTCATTACCTTTCATTTGGTAACTGAGCATCTTCCACTTGCTACAGAATAAACAACCTGAATGCATTGTAATGATATTCAGCCGTCTGTGGCCGCAGTGGACCCTGTATATAATTGTAAACACACATTTCAGGCTGAAAGCTTTAGTTGCACTTGCATGAAAGAAGGTTATTATAAGATGTTTAAAATGACCCCCGGTGGACATTTTGTCCATCGTGAGACTTGGTGGACTCATCGCCAGCAGTTCTGCAGGCCTGATCTGTCTGTGCCACAACCCCTCACACACACACACACACACACACACAACACACACAACACACACAACACCCCAGAGTGCACTCCTTGTAGCCTAACCCACCCAAACATCCTCTCAGCTCATTCTGCCTCTGACGTTTAGCCATGCTTCATCTCCACATCCTTAAAAGCAGAAATTAATGACAAGCACAAAGCTGCTCATTTATAATTGCTTCATTATACTGTTGTGTTCTCCTGACAATAATGGTGTTGCTGGTGTTTTTCTAATTATATGGCTTTTTTTTTTTTTTTTTTGCTCGTTATCAAGGACTTCAGGTAATTGTGGAGAAAATAATGACTGCCTGGTTCCTCTGTCTCTCATGGATTGCACATCACACAGTCTCAGTGCAACCCAGAGCCTTATCAAGGAGGCTGTTGAGTTGCCTTTTAAAGCCGACTCCATTTAGACTGCTAGTCATCAGTGGCCCAGCGGCTCAAGCGTCTCTAATGAGCAACTTGTATTCAAGTGTTTAACTCAAGGTTTATGACATATTACAATTAGCTTCTATTTTTGTTGTACTTGAATCACAGACTTTCCTCCTAATTCTCATGTTTTATTTGTTCTCCTATCCTCTCTGAAGGTGCAAAGTGATTGGGATGACCGAAAAAAAAAAAGAAATCATCTTCTTAAATCATTTAAACCACAAATGAATAATAGTAAGAAAAAAAAGCATGCATCAACCCCCATTTTGTGACCACATAAGTCTCATATGAAAAGTCTCAAATATGATTTGCAACAGTGAAGATAACATCACTAATAATGCTGTCTGTGTAGTGTGATTTCATTGGACTGTGGGGAGATTAGTGATTTGCATTTAATACCCGGTGTGCTCTGCTGTTCCTTTTTTCATGCAACATTGCCAGATATGGATGATGACATTATAATAATTAAAGAACATTACGGACAGAGGACATTTTGCTATTTGCTACCTTGTGTAATGTCGGCCAACACACTTATTTCTATTTGACGAATGCATCCATGTGTGAAATAATAATACTCCCTCCAGGAATACTATTGTCATATTTTATTCATCAGTATAAAAAGATGAAACAGAAAAACATAATAAAAAATGAACTCTCGCTCTTCATTTCCATCCTTTTTCCTTTGTTTTTTAATTCTGCTGTTGCAGCATCCAGCTCCATCGCTGTCTGAAAACCTCAGAGGCGGACTTAATTAGTTGCTAAGAGAAAGCTGCCAGTGATGGGGAGCTAAGAGAGTGGGGCAGATTTTAGTTTGCTCTGAACTTTGCTAATTATCAGGTAGGATATAATTTTCTCGGCTCCCGAGAGACGCCCTGCAGAGAGCTGCACCAACTAAAAGGAGAGAAACAAGGCTGAGTCCAGAAACTGTATGAAATATTGACTGTTCTGAACAAATCCTTTTGTTACTATTTCTTCTTTCAAATCACTAAGACTTATTTTTTCTGTCATTTCTGGAGGTGTGATTATCGGCTAATATGGTGACACATCGCAAACACTACCTGAGGGGGTGTGTGGGAGAGAGCGTTTGCACAAAGTGGCGATCATGGACACGTGGAAACAGGATTCACTATGGTTCAGAATTGGAAAGGCAAGCGCTGGCCTTATATCATTTATATCCAGCAATGTCTGAGCAGTGACAGAGACTGTGTTTAGCAGGTTCCTATCCCGCATGCATCACATTATGATTCTGAAGTGCCTCAGACGAAAGAGGAGGTTGAATTGCCGTTGACCTGAGTGAGCTAAAATGACATAGATTCAGACAAATTGAGCACTGAGCTAAGCGGGAAAACAAGATGGATGTCTAGTGGCAGCACATCTGCACAAGCTGCCTCCCTATCACTGTGTGTGAGTGGGTGTGTTAGTTTTGTGAGCCCTAACTTTTGACATTTTCCCCATGTGCACCACATCTAAAGCTGTCTGGATGCACACTTAATAGGCTTGCATACATGCAATTTAAAACTCTAAAAAAATTATGCGCTTTCTTGATGCACAAACACACATTTCTTTTTATGTTGCCATGACTCAGAGACAGTCCTTTAACTGTACACAACTTGACATTAAATTTCAGGACTATTCAGAGAGATCTCTTTGCATTCTAAGGCATCGGTGTGAAGTTTTCAGAGTGGCTTTTACAAGCTTCACAGTTTAAATCTTGGCAGACTATTCTATGTGTGAGTGTATCACCATGGTTGCGGCTTCAAATATGCACGCCCCAGTGCATTAAGAAAAGAGTGTACTTCTTCCTCAGTTGGTTTAATTGTCCCTCAGAGACCTGTAGAATTGGAGTCTAAGTGGAATACCACTCTCTTTCTCCAGCCTCTCCCCCTGCAAACCCCACCACTACCCTGACATGCTCTTTCTCTTCCTCTCTCCGGGGTTGAGCCGTGTGTTCGGAGACTCTTGATTTGGTCCTGTCTTTATTTCATCACAGGCATCTTCTCAGAGTGCTCCTCACTGCAGTGCTTGAGCACCACAGTGTTAGGCTTTATTAACCCCCCTAAGCAAGAAGTACCTAGGGGAGGTCAGACACTGGTCGTTAAAAATCTATTGTGACTTGTCTGAAAAATGAATAAATGAGCACATTATTTCCCCCCATTCCACAGCCTCGGTGCACTGTTTGTCTAATCAAGTGCAGGAGCACGCAAAGTCAACCAGGGTTGACATGCACATTTTATTTACGTTTTTGTCTGTCAGAGGAGTTTAAATTTGTAATGAACAAAGGAGTGGTGATTTGAAATATAATCCCATTACACTGATGAAATTACAAAGACGACCAGAGTTCACAAATAATGCTCATTGTTTTCTATCATGAGCAATGCCCCTGTTGAGGTTGTGGCGCGAGGAGGAAGGGCAGACCATGAATGAATAGTGACAGCACTGTGAGGGGAATGGGAGTGCAGCACAGCCCCGGCCTTAGTGCACCTCCCTGTACTGGGAGACGCTAAAAGGCTTTGTTCTCACTTCTGCCGCTGCTCGGGACTCAGCTAAAATCAAAAATCAGAGTACCAAAAGAGGTCAAAGTAGTGAGCGTGAGAACTGGACATATTTAGGAAGAAATTCTTGGATTATTTTTTTAAAACGCCTGCTGACAAATTAAGTTATATAGTTTTTATCCAGCACAAGCAAAGACTGATTTTCAGAGAATGTATTTTGTTGTTGTTGGTTTTTAAAACATTTCTGCAACCTCAGTGATTATATCACAGTAATGTAATGGGCAAAGAGTTCAACTTTGTTTTAGTGAAAAAAAATCCAGTACTGTATTGCCGATGCTAAGTTTTGGTTACACCTACAGTACACTAAGGCTACCTTCAAGCCACTTTGGGTATGGGAGTATGAACATCAACAGCTCATGAGTGAACTGCTCATTTCTCTTTTCAAGTCAAGTTTGTATCTTTTTGTCTTAAGGAGTAATATAGCTGTGTGTGTGTAGAACTGCAGAACCTTGTCTGATTTTGATAAGGAGGCTTAGGACCATGGTTTAGAAAAAGTTGTATCTAACTCTGGGGAAACTTCTGTTTTAGTTCTCTACAGCTTTAATTGGAAGCCTCATATGCCCCTTAAACAACATCATCTGAAGCTAATAAGACTTAAAAAGTACATCTGGCTCTAAAATGCTTACCATTTTTAACACTAATGAACTGAGGCATGCAGTAGAGATCACCAAACTGCAAGGAGATGTGTAGTATATTCTGGAGAATTCCCCTGCTGCACAGGAGCTCATAAAACACATCTGAAGACAGGAACTTGCAACTGGTTATTCGTGTTTAATTGGAGGCGCTGAATGATGCAAACTAGGTTTTAATGCCCTCCCCTGCTGCCTGACTACAAGTAGCATCAGTGTTGCCACCCCTCCCCTCCCATCTATCCTTGCAGAAATGACCAGCTAACAACGTCTGAAACACACTCTTATGAACTCCCTTCTAAATGTGGCAACACAACAGGCTGAAATTAGATGCTGAATGCATTTAAATGGCACCGTTTTTTTCCTGCTATGGAAAGGCGTATAAAAGTGTTGTGACAATCCTGCCAATAGATACAGTCTTATGACTCATGAGGGAACTTTATTAAATCATGTTTGTTTCAGATTATCTGTGTTTGTGCTGGGATTTATAATGTGAGTGTCATCAGTCCCAAGAAGCCTTAAAGCTTCTAGCAGGGGTGAAACCCAACACCTGTCATCCCTGTGATGTATGAAATCTAGGCCCAGATGACAATTACATCATTCAAAACAGATCGACACTGAGGCTCCACTAAACTGTACACGCCGTTTCACATTTTCTCCTCAGCTGTCACGTGTTCTCTGGTAGGCTTAGTCCAGTGTCAGTTTTCTGTCAAACACTTGATCCGACGTTCTATCTTGCAATGTTGTGTTTTTGTTGAGTCTTTGATCTTCTTCTCTCTTGTACAGTATAATAGCTCATGCTGTAAACATGAGATCAGATTGAATAAAGAATACTTTGCTTTCCCTTGGCCCTGGAAAACAGTTCTGTCATGCTCTGTCCACGCTCATCTCAGCTCTGGGCTGGCTGTAGCGCCTTTATTCAACGTGACAGAGGAGAGCTGGGGACTCTTTCTCCTGGCACCCCGGTATGCGCCACACTGACACTCTCCTCTGAAGTGCCACATTAATTCTAATAAAGCGCTGCCTTACCAGGGCCCATGAAGACCAGGGCTGTTTCGGGGGGGGAGACTCTAGTATAAATACCAGGCTTAATGAAGGGAGGCAGTGGTGGCGCAGGTGGTGTGGCAGTGCAGGGGGCACCTCTTGCCCCCAGCCCCCTGCCACTGCCACTCCAGGGGGCACAGCAGCAGAGTTTGCATTTTAATTACCAGGTACACCTTGTCCTCCTGATGGGTCACCGCCTTGGTGGGAGTGAGTGTGCAGACATGCCTGTTTTCAGACCTGCTTTATATCTACCTGCGTGTTTACAATGAGATACTCCCCTAAATGTTGTAACATAATGCTCGAGCGCCAATAGGGATCTTATTGTTCATGCTTGGCCTGTCTCCACTCAACATAACTAATTCCGTATATGGGAGAGACCGGCATCTTGCCTGAATTATGTGCACCTTTCTGCCTGTGGGGAAGCATCCATCCAGCCCGAGTCACTGCTAACCCTCCCCTAGAGGAGCTCTATCCACAGGGAGGTCCACACCTGTTTCCTCCGCCATCCCTCCTCTTTGTAGAAATCTCTCTCCCTCATCCAGTGGTAACTTAAAATTCTTGACATTTCAAATGGTTCTTTAGTTAGGGACTCATGTTTTGTGCTAGTGGCATACCAGGCTGAGAAATGGATCATGGTCTCATGTCACCGTTCCCCTCCGTGTGTCAAGACCCTGTACAGATCGGTGATGAGAAGGCTCAAATGGGGGAAGGGAGGGTTGTATGTCCAGGACATGTGAAGTCCCCCACCCCCGTCTCGCTAGGGATGCTTCTGTCAGAACACACCAGCACTCAGCAGCACAGATGTTGCTGCATTGTCTAGTGCACCAAAGCCCAGATCAGGCCAACTGGGAGCTTCTACTCATTAGCTATTGTCTCTGTGTGTCTGACTAGGTCTGTGATGAATGCAGTAGTTAGCTGAAGATCAGACTCCAGACAGAGAAAACAGAAAAAGAACCATCTATACATCTGCAAGACACAGTTTAAAACACCATATCCCACTGCTGTATGTTCAACATGTTCTAATAACCACTCCTTTTCAATACTTTAAGTGTAGCTGTATACAAAGTCCACTGATATGTTTTTTTTTTCTTTAGATTTTTCTGCACTCAGCAAACTTGCAATATCAATTTAAGCTTTGTGTTTACCATAAAGAGCATGGGCCCGAAGCTCCAGAAAATAAAAGGGCACTATGCCTGCCATGTGAAAACACTGCTCCCCTCTTTGCTTACTCACCCAGAGAAAGGCCAGACTATTATTTATTTAATTCCCCCTCCTTCCCTTCTTCTCTCCTACCCAGCCAGCCAGCCGGGCTATGAACACATTGCGGGGCCTGAGGGCAATACTGTGGACAACCTGCACTGTGTTCACATGGCTGAGCAGAGCGCGAGTGAGGAAGACTGGCACACTGAAACCAAACAGGTGTATGATTCAAAGGCGTGAGCTGTGAAGGGTGAATTTCTTATACAAGTCAGTGTTGCTTTTGGAGCAAACAGCAGCTTGGAGCTATCCCAGGAAACATTTACACGCACTGTGCCTTTTTCTTCTCCTAAGCCAAAATGTGTTTCTATTGTTTCAGGGCAAGCTGTGTTTAACTTTGCTCTATAAATATCAGCTTGCATTACATTCATCAACATGTCAAGTAAATTATAAATAATGGCATGACATTTGGCTTTACATTTGTAATCTGTGTGATTCTAATGTGTCAGTGATGTTTTAAAACCACAATGCCAGTCTTCCACACTGAAACTTTATGTGCTGCACTGTAGAAAGTTGGGGATTTTATCTTAAAATTTCTCTGATTAAACAACTGTCACATAACATTTTAATTTACATTTTAGCATTGCTCACACTGTTCTTTCTATAATGTGATGACTGATAGTTCTCTGAGGAGTTACAGCTGATTTATGAGTAGTTATGTGTAAATACAAGAGCTTGTTTAGCTAGTTCAGCAGACCTATGTGAACTCTCTGCTGCAAGTGCTAGCCAAATTCTGATTTAGTATTTTATGTATCACAGTCTGTAAAACATTTCCACATAAACGTCCTTTCCCAAGCTTGTAAAATAAACGTCTCCTTGCCTCTACTACAAGCTAGCTAGCTAGCTAGCTAATTACTTAGCCTGTATGATAATTCACAGCTTGCGGCTTATTTTTGTACTTGTTGCAGTGATTTTTAGTGATTATAATAACCTTGTGCTCATCAAATTATTGCTGAAGTCTAGCAAAATATTGCTACAACAAAGTCTGATTGGGCAAGAATGAGCATTTAGTCAACCCAGCAGGGTAAAATAAAGCTAACAGGGTAGCTAGCTTATCTAAATCACTTCAGGTGAAAGTGAGAGTGAGCACACCCATCGGTGGTAATAATCCCTCACTGCATAGCAAACCTGCTATGAAAAGAGTTGTCAGACAGAAAGCCTGTAAACTGTGATACATGCTTACAATGGGTAGTAATTTTGTGCAACAGTGTGTATTAAATGAGCCTTCTTATTTCAACAAGGTTTTACTAACCTGCATGTTTATTTATTTTATTTGGACCTTATTGAAATATTTTATAAATTTAAATTTAAATTATACAGTTGTAGTTATAATGTAGTTTAACAAGAAATCAACAGACCTATCCACACTTCCGAACACAGAAATGACACAGTGTCCTGGAGGAGTCACTAAGGAAACGGACATAAATCTCTGCAGAGTCAGTCCTTGAAAGCGGGACCTTGGGGTTAAGATAAGACACCATGTTAGTGGTTATTAAGTGGAAGTTTCCGATCAATAGCCAGAGAGACGTAATCAGGGAGGGTTTAATTGCAAAGGGGAAGACATCTATTCATGTTATGGCAACAGCTGTCCAGAAAGCTTAATTTTTTACCCCAGAGTTTCCCTCCCACCACCTGACTCTAACCAACCTCCTGAAAGGCTGCAGCTCACACCGTGGAGAGGTGTTAAAAATTTCACTTCAGTTGTATTTAGTGATGTTTGTATGATTAATGCCTCCACAGTGCCACAGTATATTACTGACATCAATGCATTGTAAAAAAAAAAAAAAAAGAAAGGCTTGTCTACATTTTTGCCAGATTATTTGCCAATAACTACATCTATAATTATTTTCTTCCAAAAAAAAATAATAAAAATACTATTCTGCATTGGATGTTTGTTATTAAATGTACTGTAGAAAGTTGCAATAATATAAGGTTAAAAAAAGACAGTATTGTTCTTTGTCACAAAGTAAGAATCAAGTGAGCTTGGGGGGAAGTTCATCAGCTTTCCAGAAGGAAAAGGCAAAGTTATGAATAGAACTCTCTTTTTATGACTCTGAATTCTCTAAAGCATTAACCTTTAAAAATTCGATTTACACCTGCATTTGTCAACCTCCACCGGGTAAACATGGCAATAAACACCTTAGAGACTCCAAACATCTCTCATGACCTCAGAAAATATTTGACTCTAGTTATATATCAACCATCAGTTACCACTCATGCAAAATGAATCACTGATTCGTCCTTTGATACATATTGTCCAGTACATCAGCAGAGGAAATAAAATACATTAATATAGTATAAAGTGAAAGATTTTAAAATCACTATTCCAAAATTAATCACTTGATAATTCAGTGTAATTTTTGCTAATAGAGCTCTCCTCAACAAAGCGGTTAAATATAAGAATTCAGACAAACTGCACTCACAAAGAAAATTGGGTGCATTACTCAGTGCAGTGGCTGTCTCTGTTCTTGTTTAAATAGGCTTTGTTAAATTATGTTGTATCAGCATTGTAGCCATATAAGCCTATTCATTTCTACACCAGTTCCTGTTCCTGAATCTGCAGCAGCCTGTTCATTTCTGGCTCCATGTGCTGCTTGATCACTAAAATCCAAAGGCAACTTATTGCAGGGAATTTTATGCCATGAAATGATAATGATGATGTAAATGAATGGCTGATGCCACATCAAATCCAGTAGATGTCAGTAAATTGGAACATATGTTACTTAAACTATAACACCATGATAATTCTTCTCTAAGATGGCTCATTAAACCGGAATTTATTAGTCCAAATCTGGGGTGATGATAACATAGATAATTTTGAATCTAAGGTTAACTCGAGAATCAAAAGATAAAATGAAACCACTAGCCTTGTATCAGTTGGATCATACAGTGCTTTGCAAAAATCTGAACAATTTTTATGCACCATAGGGTGTTCCCCTTTCATTACATTTTATAGCTTAAAGCATAAAAATATACAGAACATTTTCATGGCTAATAAAATCTCAGATCTTTACATGATAAGCAGGATGGAGACACAGTGTAAAGGAAATCTAGTTGGAGCGAAGCTTCTGCAAAATATTCCCTCTGCTATTTGTCCCAGTGCTGTCCCACCAGAATGAGGAGTGTGTTCAGCTGCTTGCAAGCCATACCTCCTCCCAGCGGGGACCTGGAAAGCCTGCTCTGACACAAGCACAGAGCGCTTCCTCTATTCCCACAGATGCACTTTTAAAATAGGCCACATTGGAGAAAACATGACTTTTCACTATTCTAATAAATGGGAGCCTGCCTGTTTATTATTAATGACATCCCAGCACACTTTTCAGATTTGGTTGGTGTTACGCCATGTGAGTAATTTATATTCATGCCAGCATGAGAGTCTGCGTGTGTATGCTTACTGTCTTTTTACTGTCAGCTATGTGTAGTACTTCCATGAAATTTTAATGTTTACCAGGTCAGTCCTGACCCTCTTAATCCTCCTGGTTATTAATACCGTAAAGCCAACACAGAGGAACAATTAATCAAAAACGCCTCTTTTCTTCCTTTTTCACCTTTCATACATATTAATTACATTCAGCTGCCTTGGGCTGAGGAGTGCATTAACATGTATGTACCAATGCAGAGAAATAAGTCACAGAACAGAATGTCTCTGCCCCTGCACTGTGAGGTAGTTCCTCAGGATTAGCCGTAAGAGGCTGAGTGGCAGGAACTTGAACATGACAGAGCACTGATACACTTTGCTGTCCAGACAATTATCCGTGCCCTACTTTTAAAGTTAATTCTACAAGGGGCCCCCGAGGTCATGTGTGAAGCATCCTGGTGGGGGGCAACAGTGGCGGGTGTCAAGGACACATAAATAAAGTGATTTTTTTCCCCTGGAATACACTTCTCTCTCCTCACATTTACATAATACTCTACCATGCACACCATCACTTCTATCAGCCCCAAGGTCTATAGAGTCACGTGACCGTGAGATTGGCCAGTATTTCACATCAACACCTAAAATATTAGCAGCACAACTCAAAACATCATGTTTACTAAAGGTAAATATGCTTGTATTCCATATATTTTCATGTTTTTTGTTGCAATACCTGCATCTACAGTAATTTCTCACTGTATATGTTAGATCTGTTTTAGTCAAATGTTGAAGGTCTGGATTCACTCTTGCGGCTTAGACTATTGTGCTTGCATACTGCATGACCTCCAAGGAGAGACGGAAGACAATACAAGCATGGTGGATAAAAGGGCATTGGAGAGTGGCTACATCCATGGGTGGGGGAATGGGGAGGATGGGAAGCAGATGGCAGTGGCTCCGTCCCATCAGCACAACAGAAGGGGGACTCAAGATGGCCACGGGCCCCCCTCACATTAACAGCACTCAGGGAGATGCCTTATCATCCCGCCAGCGTGATATGTTTTTAACAACATCCCTCCCAAACCCCAACCCCTAATCACGCTATTGGAGGTGCTGAATCAATCATCTGGGTACTTACAGAGTTACATTAAAGTCAAGGATAGGGCCTATCGCATATAGCCAAGAAATGGGATCGAGAAGAGGAAATATATTCCTCAAAATGAGACAGAATGAAATCAGTTTAAAAATGACAGGGCACGACCTGCCTGATGTGGCTTGTGGTCGACTATGAATGAGGCGGCAGCATCTCTGAGCAGCTTGTCTGGGAGATAACCTTCAGCAGCCTCCCCGCCCTCACCTCTCCTCACAGTGTGAAGAGCATGTATTGAATAGGTGCTAATTAAGCTTTGTGAATATAAAGAAGATAGCGTACTCTTGCAGCTGAAACACACATACACACAATTCCCCCCATCAAGTCATCACAGTTCACTGAGAACATCCAGTACTACTGTACACATTTGTTAGTGCATCTTCATAAGCTGAAAGAGAACTTTTGCTTGAGGAAAAATATATATGTATATAGCCACAGTAAATCAAAGGCTGATTCTAAATTGTTTATTTGATGACTTTTCCCCATATAGCCTAGTTCATCATACAGGCCAGTGACAGAACTGCAAAAACCCAAGAATCATGCATCTTTGCGAGTAGAAATTAATAAAAACACTATGTCATGGAGCCAGAAAAAATGATTCCCCCTAATGGATTCTCCACAGAAAACAGCTTTTAGACAATCAATCTTATCTTTGATAGCCCAATTATTTAAGTAATTGTACCTTACAACTGCCACAGGAATTTGTCCTCTGGATGCTGTAAAAGTAAGCATCTTTTGTCACTTGTAAAATGGCTCTCACACCATTTTTATTGTACCCGTTTAATTTCTTTGCCACTGTTCTACTTAACACCCGTTGTCTACATTTATAAAACTGTTGGCTCTCTATTTGTCAAAGAACACACACACACACACACACACACACACACACAAGCATACACTCTGGGTTTGTAGTATTATGGCATAATCGAAAGTCATACAGAGTGCAGTGTCACTCAAAAGAGGAGCTTTGTTTACGGTCTGCTATAAACACCTGTTGACTGACATGTTGTCATTTCTATAATATAAGGTAATGACCATGCATCATGATATCTTTATGGTAAACTGGAAATGTTTAATTTAACTGTGCCATCATTCATTCGGCTGTGATCATGGCACAGAGTGTTACCACTTGAAAAATAAATGCCTATTCATAATGCAATAAAAACCATAAATCAGTTACTAATTTACCAAGTTTTGGCCTCTTATACTTCTTTGGACAACTGGTTAATTACATTTTTTCTGAACAATGCTCACTTTATTTTTTGTCAACATGCAGTTAACTTCTCTAAAATGTACGAAAACCCATCAGAACTATAATATCAAAACAACTTGGTGCTTCCCCATCTAACTTTGTCAACTTGATCCAATAATCACTGACAGCAGGTGGCATTACAAGATGCATAACTCTGTCCCTGAACTGTAAGGGATGCTAGTGTTGTAGTCGAGTCACCGGTGTTCGGATCCAAGTCGAGTCTTAAGTCAGAGTCGAGTCTGAGTTGAGTCCCCGTCACCCGTGTCAGAGTCATCACAGTGTACATTAAATACAACAGACGCAGCTCTCACTATTTTATATTCCAAACCTTCTAACAGTGTTTTACAGAGGTCGACAGGGTCACAAAACATCCATTATAATTTATTATTATCCCTCAATTTAATTTACATTTTTTTAACGATGAGACATATTTAATAGCATTTAATTTTCATTTTAATTAGTATACACAACAAGCTAAAAGTGCAGCCAGTTTTCATGTCAACACCACATAAAGCATATGATTTTTTTTTGGCAGTAACAACAAAGGCCACTAAAAATACTGCGGCCACTGTGTGTAAACAAGCAATATGAACATTACAGTTTTACAGAATTAGACAATTACAATTAAAATATGAAAAACCCATTTACAAGAAGGTAGGCTAACTGAAGTGAACTCAGCTGACCTGCTGTAGCCTAGCCTGCTGCAGAGGCGACTGTCACGAGGTTTCTCATGGCCCTTAAATTTTGATCTGAAAGCTGAATCCGCACTCTGCTGCTGCATTGGTGCTTGGACTTGCCAGCTCCACTTCAGCCAAAGTTTTGAAGTTGGGAAACATTTCTCTCTGGAAGTGATCAGAAGTTGCTCTGAGCATGAGATTCCCCAATCCTGATGTACTTGTGCTCCTTCTGCACCAGAGGCACAGGTTTGTGGCTCTTCAGTGCACATTCGCTCCCAGATAGCAAGGTGCATTGAGTAGGTCTCAGCTGTCCTTGACTGCATCAGTTTCTCTTTTTTAACCTTTTTTTTTTATCAATGCATAGCAACCATTTGGGCTTTTTAGTAGCCTATAACCTACATTTAAGTTAGCATAGATCACCCTCTGTGTTCTAATCTGCCAAAATGATGGATGGCCTTCAAATTTTCCATCATTAGTTAAAAAATTCTGTCAATTACGGAAATTATTCAGCTAATGGAACCTTTTGCCTATTGCATCACCATATTGTTTGATCATTTTATACATAAAAATCATTTATAGAAAGGTGTGGGCTCGATGGAAGTGGATACTGCAGATGCAGCATGGTGCAAAGGAACAGGTTTTAATATCAATATCCTATGCCAAATTATTATAGCCTATTACAAAAAAGAAAAAAAAAATCCTGATTCTTTGTTTTCAACTTCCGAGTTCGAATGCAGTCAATGCTCAAGTCCAAGTCCAAGTCATCAGTGCTTAAGTCGAGTCACGAGTCTTAAAAATTTGAAGTCAAGTACGATGAGGGATGCACTACAGTAAAAACTACTAAAAATATTCAGATATGATTCAATGCTTCATTTGCTTTAGACTGATAGACAGGTGTCAGAAAACAGTGCATCGTACTGTGCCCACACTCACTCATCTCCACTGCCACAAGCACCTACAATAGATGTGTGAATCAGAACTGGAATGTGGTCTTCTTTTACATCATGAGGTCTGCCAAGCATGTGTGCATTGTTTACATGGGAAAGAGATGGTACCAAGAAGCAGTACATGAAGAAGGTGAGCCCGTGGAGGCAATATGATGCTCTGTGCAATGTTCTGCTGGGAAACCTTGGGTCCTGGCATGGTTGTATGGATGTAACTTTGACACATATCACCTACCTCAGTGTTGTTGCAGACCAAGTGCACCCCTTCATAACAACAGTATTCCCTGATGGCGTCTTTCAGTGTGCCCCGCCACACTGCAAAATTGATCAGGAATGGTTTGATGAGCATGACAAAGAGTTTAAAGTGATGACTTGGGCTCCAGATTCCCCAGATCACAATCTGATGGAACATCTGTGGGATGTACTGGAAAAACAAAATCGATCATGGAGACCCTACCTCACAACTTACAGGATTTAAAGGATCTGCTGCTTATGCCAGTATCAGATATGAGAGGACACCTTCAGAGGTCATGTGGAGCCCAGGCCTCGATGGGTCTGAACTATTCTGGTGGCATGAGAGGGACCCACACAATATTAAACCACTGGTTTTAATGTTGTGGCGGATAATTGTACAATACCAACTAAAGCAGGTTTGTGACCCTGTCACAAAATATGCTGTTTGTCCGTTTCCTCCCGAAGCACACTGAACAATGCAGTTTTTGTCTCTTCCAAATCTGCTGTTGGAAAAAGAATCTGTTTTATGAGACAACAGTGTGACTGAGATTTGTAAAGTTTTGGACATTTTCATTGTCATTGGTTACAGTAATTAAAACCTGGCTAAAGTTTAAAGGTGATCATGATCTTGCTGTAAAAACAACCCCAAAATAAAACAAAAACCAAACAGCGGTGCTAAAGTGCAATGTTTGTTGGCCCATTTGTCCTCATGACCTCCTGCACTTTGTTACTTTAAATTTTAAAAGGTCACCTGAATTCCTCCTTTGCTCCACCTATAGCTACTCTGGCCTCTAGAGGGCCCTGGCACTTGAATATAAACATTGTAGAGTATGTTGCTTGGTGGCTCTTGCTGAAACAGCTCCTCGGCTTAATGCTGTCAGGCCTTAATGCTCGATTTGTTTTTTAAGATACGATGTATATTCACAGTAAGGCTGAAAAAAATGTCTCTTGCTTGAGTTAATGTTTCCCTTTGATGCTATAAAACTAGTACAGCAACAAGAGCAGTTAAACTTGCAACACTGGCTGAGTGTTTTGGAAAAGTGAGCTAAAAACATACTGTACCGACAAATGCATGTAAAAAAAAAGGCACAAGCAAGATCTGCGATAAACAGATATTACACAGGCGCACAATTCAAACTGGTTTGAGAAGTCACACAAGAAAGAAAGAAATACATTTCACCTCTCGCAGAAATGCGCAGTACGGGCCATCAGTAAAAGGCATTTGCATCATTATTATAATTTTGTTTTGCTTGTTAGTGTCCAGTTTACTGACAGCCTGCAAAATACTGCTACAATTAGGCTTGGCAGCAGTGCCAGATGTTTCTCTGAGAGGAGAGAGGGAGATGTCAAAACACCTGTCTGATCACCATGGTGCACATGCTGGTGCAACCAGCTAAGGCACAACCAGTCCTTGTTAGTTTAGTTTCCTCTTCAAAAGGCCCGGCCCGCGACTACACAACAGACACCTCTGCTGACAAAGCCAATGCAGATTTCTTTTCCCCATACATTACTGTACATGTGCCAGAGTTAGCCCAAGAGGCAGAACTTTATCTAATAGTGTAGGATTTGTACAGTGAATTTGCTCATCAACACATATTCATTAGTTTAATGTTAATAACCAAACTTAAAAAAAATATTTCTCTTACCAGCACATTGTTACCAAGATTAGAGCCAGACTGATTCAGGTGTTTTCTCATTGAATGTTATCTTTTCTTTCCCTGCATTTCACTTCACAAATTGACAAAAATATGTCAACTTTTTGATTTATTATTTGGCTTCTAGTCAGCACACTATATATGTCTTATTCTTTTGTAAAAATTAAATCAGGTTATTAAAATCTGTCCTTTTTTTTTAAATCACATGATGTGAAGGATTTTTGAATCTGCCACAAAAACTGGGTTTAACATCTCTTCATATTATATTTTTTATATATGGTATATTTAAAAAAGTTTAACAGCAGCAAACTGCTGCTACTAGGATATAACAATTACAAACATAGAAATAACAATGTTTTCATGGAAGACACTATTTATTATGGCATTCTATGTAAATATTTTGTTCTGTGTTACAGCTATGTTAGCTGAGACAAAAACACACAGTTTTAATTGCAAAAAGTGTAATAGGAGGCAGTGAACATTATAAACACATTAATCCAACATTATGTCTGACTTTTACTGGTATGTGTGCTCAATAAATTCTTTTAGTAGCTCATGGGCCAATATATACTGTATTGTTACTCATCCTTTCAAGTGTTCAGGTCAGTTACTATGGCAACCTGCACAAACTGGGGATGAGATAAGGGCCAGAGCTGTGGCCTTGAGGGAGTCGTTAAGCATCTGTCTCCTGACTCCCCCCTTCAGTGTGTGTATGGAGGAGGCTGCCAGGGAGGCAGCACATAAACAACAAAGGTGGCTCACCTTTGCTCCCTCTCCAAGGGCTGACCATCATCATGCTGCGTTAACAGTACCACCCATCACTGCTGAGTGTGACTAGGATGAAGCAGATGATGTTGACAAATCAAAGACTTTCTGTTTAAGTTTTTTTAAACTTGTATGGTGCTTTTTAACAAGATAATATTCACTCACTGTACCTTTAATATCACTCAACTACACTCATGTGCATTCAGTTGTTTTTCCTCAAAAAGATAATATTAAAAACAAAAGAAGAATAAAGATTTTCTTGTTTTCTGAGTCGCAACATGGTCTTTTGTGTCATTAAGAACTATGGGGTTCTGTATGTCATTTCAAAGTAAAAGCAAGTGAGACACCTGAGGTCACTATGGCTCTGTTGGACAGCCTGACCTGCTGGCTAACTGTTTGTGAACCTGCACAGAACTATACATGCTGAAAAATGAAATATTGCTTTAAATTACTCTGGCTCCGTCGCTGCCTAAGTGTGAAGACAAGAGAGATGTCCGAGGCTAAATTCATCAGTGGATTCTGATGAGGTTGGTGCTGCTGCTGCAGCGAGTGAGCACGCCTCACTGAGTTTCAATGCAGCTGTGCTTTTCAAGATGTTCCAATCAACATGTTACTGCCTTCTTCAGAAAAGCAAGTTTTGTAACAGGATACAAAACCTTAAATTTGTGCTAAAAAGTCTTAATAGTGTGGTTTTGGACAAAGGATTTTGTGAAAGTTTTGTTTCATACTGTAAAAACCTCTTTGAAATGTGATGCTGAAGTCTTGACTCTAACAAGATGTTTTATTGGAGCCTTACGTTCCTCTTTGACATAATTCTGTAGAAATCCAATAACCCACAAAAAACATTTCAACACCCGCCTGAGATATATTTTATTTTTAATATTATACCAAATACTTTCGACATGAGGGCAATGTATTGTGCACACAGCCTTTCTTTTTCACTTGTCAGCATCTGCCTGTGGACTGAATCCAGCTATTCTCCCTACTGAATGAATTAATCATTCTCTAAACACACAAAACAGCAAGAGTCAGCTAACAAGAGGCCCCTGCTGGTTGACCACAGCATGTCAATGTCAATAACGGCAACATTTACCGGACTCAACACCACCACACAATAAGGACAACAACTCGAAGGCCTGATACTCTTTAAGATACTGCCAGTCAGGGTCTTACAGGAATACCCTTTGTGCTAAAGTGCCATGTTAGAGGCTCGCTGCTGTTTAAACTCGGAGCACAGCCCATCAAGGCTTCGGTCCACCTCCAGTCTCACCTAGCTGTGTGTGGACCTGGAGCAGCCAGCCTTGCTTTAGAAACAGATGATAAATAAATCAAAGTGCACTAAGCAGTGCTTCCACATGGCAATCGCCTCCTTCATAGCGTCTGCACCTCATCAATCACGCCATTGTCTGCTTGAAAGGCGAGCCTTGTAAATGTCATATCCACTCAAACCCAAGGAGAGGCTCAGAATGCGGCTCAGTTTTTTTTTAATTGGATAGTGTAATTAAACTAAAAAACCCTGCTAGGCTGCCTTTTGACAGGACAGATGAAGACCCCTTTTAATAGGGCTATGAAACATATTTGTTAAAAGGATGAGGCAATATGTACCATATGATTGGGTGCCCTTGTGTGTCATACTTTTCATTTATGAGGAAAACAGCAAAAAGGTGTCTTTCTGAAAAAAGTCTTAAAAGGCTTCAATATATGAGAATAATTAACAAAAATTTCCATCCAAATTACAAAATGTCTTGGGACCAAATGAAAACGAAAGCCCTCATATGTTATACAGACCAATCAGATACATATATCAAAGCATATGTTCAGCAGCATTTGTGAAACATACATCTTGTGCCCCAGCGATTAAGAGAGGTAGAGCTTGTTCTTGATTAAAGTAACAACGAGAGAGGCCAAGCTATAATATTGATTACATGCACAAACGGGATACGGGTCACTTTGCTACTCACACATGCTTTCTATTTAATTTCATTAGCAGTGTTCTTTCCTGATGTGCTAATGCTACACAAACACCAGAGGAATACATGCACACACACACATAAAAAACAGCCACCCACCGTCACATTTCCGAGGTCATAAAAACTGTGACGTACACACATACATACACGCACATTCCATATCCCAGTACTTTAGAGCTGATTTTGATGGTTGGTGGTGAGAACCTGGCTTAAGAAGTCTCTCTTGAGAGGCAGAGTAAGGCCTCTGTATGAAAGATCGATAGGACAGGGGTGCACAAATAAATCAGCATGCTCTAGTGATGTCTGTCATAAAGCTCCTGCCACAGTTGCAGCTCTTAGGTTTATGGCAGCATTGAGTGTTATTGCAATCTTTTGATAGCTTTGGTTAATTTATCTGATTACAAGAGCACCCAAAGAACGAGCTGAAGCCAACCTCTACGAGTGTTGCATCTAAGCTGTGGGAATTTAGTGTATACAAAGCCATCAGTGTGGCTATAGTAAGGAGTAAGATATGTTTATGTTTCTAGTATACCTAAAGGGTAAACATTTATTTAAAGCTGCAATAATCAGCTTTTTTATGTTAACAGTTGATCAAATGATGACGTGCAATGTGAAAGCGGCCGTTCATGACCAGTCAACAAAAAAATGATCGCCTGACTTTGCAGTTCCCCTCAGCTCTGTGAGTATTTTAGCATTTAAGCTAATTGTTTTGATTTTACAGGTTAGTCTTACTATTCCATGTCATTTCCAGCCCCAGAAGGCAGCTGTTTTCTTAGAACATAATCTTAAAAACCCACTGTACACTTTCTACCTAACAAACAGCAGGCAGATAAAGTTAGCTGCTAGCCTAGCATATTTATCTGCTAATATTTTACTCAGCAGTTAGTGGAGAACAAAACAAAGCTAAAGTATAAAAATGTTGGACTTATAGTATATTCATAAATTGAATGCTAGCATTGTTCTGTAGCTGTGGAACGTGTGAAGAAACAACAGTTTGCTAACAAGCCAGCTATATTAAAGCTACAGTATGTAACTTTTTCAAATACTTTAGTTGTAGAAATCTGCTCCACAACTTGTAATGTGGAGAGGTGCTGTCAAAGCCTCCTGTGACCCAGACTAATTGAACAGCACTGGCAGCAGTGCAGAGATATTAGCTTCTAAAAGGTTTTCTGCAGGATTGACCTCTGTAACCAATCAGAGATTTGCAGTTGTTTCTTCTTGATCAATATGTTTTGTTGCATTCTCATTTATTGTAATTTCATAATGACAAAAATTTGAAGAGCTTGGCGGAGCATAGTCGAGCGTGGTGGAAAAGGGAGAGGAAGTGCTGCACAGAGCCAAATGGACTGATTTGGAGTTTCAGGCTAGTGCTACCTTAAGTTACATACTGTAACTTTAAGGTCTTTTGGATATTGTTTGCCACTTAGAGCAACTACCATTTGACACCAAAATACACTATGATCTGTGAATCACTCAACCAAACAAAAGGAGAAAAAAGACAAGAAAAGAACAAGGTGAAGTCAAAGTGAACATTAAAATATGTGTCTACATGTTTTCGGTATTAGAGAACTCTGCAGTTCTGTTTTTTATTTCCTGGTTTCACATTGAGCACACATTCTCTCAGTGTGGCTCAAGATCAGCAGTGAAACCCAAACAACATAAATGTGAAGACTGTAGACCTTATCCGAAGGGGCATTTGCCAAAAGTGAATGAACACGTCATCTACTTCATGGTTTTAAATGAAACTGCATAAAGGCTGGCCCTGCCATTTTATCTACTGGCAGCAGAGTGAATTGTGCTGGAAAATCTATTTTGGAGAGCCAGGCCTTTCAATTCAAAAGGAAAAGACTGAGTGCTGTAGCGACATCAATCAAACCAGGACGCTGCGGTGGCTTTGCTACACAAGTGGAAGGTCTGGAGTTCACAGGTTAAAACAGGCAATATAAAAAAATAGTGTTGAGAAATGGCAGAGCTGGGGGCAGACTGTTGTTGGTCCCTGCTATCTCTTCGGTGGAAGTGTTGGAGAGGTACCCCCCCCTCCTGTATTAGCTGGACTTCATTAATCTTCATGCCATCTTCTTTAACTAGTCATGTAGAACGGCTCAATAGAAAGCCGTATAATGGGGAAGGCCCAGTGCCAATTACTAGGTTAACATAGTGTTCAGCCCCAGTGCAACAAAGGAATGAGATGGAGGAGGAGAGCTGGCTCACAGGGAGAGATGCACAGCATTTGAATTGACAGGAAATGCAATGTGTGCCAATAAAAATATCATGCCAGTGTATATTTCTGCCGCACCTTTCCAAAAAATCTTATTGCTAATGAGGTAGTTTGACATTCACATTTCACATTACACTGTTAAACCGGAGGTGATAATTGAAGGCACTTTAATGCAACATCTGCAACATAAGTTGAAAAAGCATAGACACATTTACTGTATGTTTTTGTAAAAATTACAATATAATCTCTCCACCTCTTGAATTTGTGACAGTCTGGACTGTTTGAATGTGATGTGTCAAATAAACTAGTCGTTAGTAAAGCAACAGACAGCAGGTCATGGTGTTCATAATATTGTGCCTACAATGTAAAACACTAAACTCACGTAAATGTCTTATTCATTTCAAGCTAATTCAAGTTCAGGTTTCTACTTTTTCATTTCAGAGTTCAGTGTAATGAACTCTGTTGAGTGTTTATTCAATTGAGATTAAAACTCTCCAGAAACCCCTCTTTTTTTTGTAGTTTCAAAAATATGATTGGCTGTTAAGAAAAGTCATTGGTATAAGTCAGGCTTTCTTTCAGAATTACAAAAGTTATGTTAACCATGACTGAACTAAATATTCAACCTTAGTTCAGATAATTCTAATTTTTAATGCAGCAGCTAAATGTATGATTTAAGTTCAACCATGCAGCTTAAATATACAACATAGTATGAGATTTATTTTGTCTAAAACACAGGTTATTTCTGCACTCAAACAAAATAAAGCATATTAGAACTGTATTAATCAACAATATAGTAGAAAATTTAAATAATAATGGGATGACCTGAAGCTAAACATATAAAATTCAGATATTTTAACCCTTTTCATTTATCATTGTAAAAGTACTTTCTGTTTGCAGTAAATATAAAGTCCTGTCATCTTCAGCCTCTATTTACTTTGTTTTTTATCTTTATTTGACTAGAGGGGATGTTTGCTGTGCAAACCACTTGTCATGACTGCTGTCAGAACAAGTGTGGTGTTAACTGTAGTTATTTAATTCCATGTGATTAAAATAGGACTGGGTCAGTTTGGGAAGGGCCTGGAGGGTATGGTTTTATTTAGAGGACCAAGATTAAACTCGAGTAAAATGGAAATGTCACACCGTCATGAAAGATGCTGCAGGAGTTGTGAGGAGGATAATATTATTGTGATGTGAAGTGATAATTCCGCCCTGTCCACCCTCATTATCCAGCAGCCTAGTGTATTTCTGGCTCGCAGCTTTATGTACGTGTAAGTGTGTGTGCAGGCGCCCTTTCCTTTCTCCACACACTCACTGCAAATTTGTATAACAGGAAACCTGTACAAAATGTTCGTTGTCTTTGCTTTTTATTGTTGTCAAGACTCTCAAAATGGGGCGCATAGAGGACACAGTACATGTTTATGTGTGTGTGTGACAAAATGCAGGGCGTGGCCATGTATGAGTGTGTCTGTGTGTGTTTGGATTGTGATTGTGTTGTGATTGCATAAACTAAGTAAAGTACACTCAGTATGAAAAGTAGTTTGCCTCACCTCCATTGACAGCAACAACAACACAAAACAAAATAGAAGATCCCATCCTGAATTACATGCAGAAGAGCAACACAACAGCAAAATAACAGGCGCCCCAACAAACAGCAACAACCTATCCAAATGCAACACAGAGAAATTGAACAAGAGGATGATCTGGAGAGGCTCTACATTCATGCAGACCCCAGCAGTGTGAGATAAGGTATATTTTTGTCTGGCAAGATAAGAGAGAGAAAGCAAACATATTACAGGGCTCAAAATTCTATATCTATAGCTCCTTTTTGTGAGTCCAATAATTCATTCATTCATGGCCTCTGTTTCCTCTGCCTCTTGGAACATCTGCCTCATACATACATCACTGCACTGATAAAGATCGCAGACAGAATTGGTAATACACAGTGAATGGGAGACTGCAGCGCTGATTAAATAACTTTGGTGGCACACTAAAATTGAAGCGACCATGGGATGAAAGGGGACTTAACAGGGGCTTTATTAAAGGCGGGGGGGAGGAGTTTTGGTTTAGGGTGATGTACACAATTTAAGACAAAATATTCTGCAACGCTGCCAAAGGATTTATAAAGAAAACAAAAATAGACTTTAGCCCTCTTTCAATTATTTCCCCCAATGTACACACACACACATAAAGAATGAGAAATTTGTATCCAGATTTTTGGAGCTGTTAAAGGGGGCCCATGGTCTCCAGGAGCCTAAATTCAATATTAGGGTCACCCTGCACTGATTTCCTTTTTGTTTCCTATAGTGTATGGTGTACTGTATATTATGTATACATAGTCAAGTTAAGTTTCTTTTATTTATATAGTCTAAAATAACCTTTAATGAGAGGAAATAAAGGGAGAACACTCAGAAACAGAAGATACATGTTTAATAGATGGTATATGCACATAGTCTACTGAACATTGAGTCTTTTTCTTACTGTCCATCTTCTGTGTGGTTTTTAGAACCACTGTCCTTCAGAAATCCTGACAAATTATATATGTATTTTATTTTGCACTGTGTAAAAAGAAAAAATCACTCAATTCTTGTTCTATTTACATACGACTTTGTTAAAGTCTCAGTGGAATTTACCCGGTGCAGTTAATCCACACTGATGGACTAACAGGGATTGTCTGCGCAGTATCTCCACAGCCAAATCATACAGTATGAAACTGCATCAAATGAACAGATGGCAGTGACATGAATTAAAAGCACAGAACAATAGTAGAATATAAACCAGAAATGACACCCAAAGTGGCTGTTGATTTATAGCTGTGGCGAGTTTGGTACTGGGCTTCCATGTATATTAGTGCTACAAATCTGGGTCCATTTAGCAGGGAGATGCTCATACATACATCACCGACTCCTGCTCCAAGCCAAGGTCAGTCCTTATTGCATCAATCTTTTCAACAGAGGCTACTCCACACAGCAGCAGTTTTGTAACTGTCGCAGCTGTAATGGAATCTTTTTTCTTGCGCTTCATCTTTCTCTTATCACATGAAATATATATTCAACTTCTCTTCTTTCCCTCATTCTCCTGATTCTTTTTATTTTATCTGTAAAACATTCCCTGGGACCTCATTCCTTTTCTTGGGGGGGACACACTCCAAGTAGCACAGATTTTAACCCTTTGGGCTCAGCGGGCCACTTCTCAATACGTAGATATAACAAAATAAAAATTTAAAATGCATTACGTAAAAATGGATTTGTCTCATTTATGGGATGATTTCAGTGACAAGACATTTATTATAATCCATTCACCTCCCTCTGCTCTATATATTATTCACAAAGTCATTTCCCAAAGGTTTGACAGACATTAAAGCACTTAACATCTGTGCTCCTAGGTTTTTTTAAGACATGAAATGTCACTTTTCCTGGATTTTAGTTTAAATGTCATAAAAAGTGTCAGTGTGTTGAGCCTAATGGATGTGGTCAAAACAGTCATAAAGAAGAGTCCCAGTTGCCACTTTTAGACATTAATGCTGAGTCAGTTCTTGTTGTCCTGATTACTCATGCTACACCCTCATGTAGTACTTTAATAAATGAAGAAATAATAAAATCAATCATTTTAAATAGCACTGGACCATTTACAGTGAAAGGAGAAAAAAGAGTAGACTTTTAATTGATGAACTTGACCTGCTTCTCCCTGATAACAAATTTCATTTGTTCTATAAAAATTATGCTCAAGTGACATTATTTGACGGGATCTTTATCACCTGCAGAGTAAATAAGAGAGATTTATGCTGTTTAATTTTGAGCTGGGATTATAAATCATAGCTCTATCATACATTACAGAGCTCACATTGATGAGGGAAGTGAGAGTGGGGCCAGCTGATTGGGTTGTTAAGGCAGCAGTACAAAGCAGCAACAGTAACAGCAGAGATTCATTCTCCCAGCGTGTTTCTTAACAGCCACAAGGGCAGAATGATGCAGATGACAGATGATGATAAACACCTAGCAGAGTCAAGTGGTGAAAGATAGACTTTTAAATAAATTATAAAGTATCGATCATTAAAAGTCAGACCGCAGCGTGGTACAGAAACAGATTACAGGCGTGTATATTGTCTTCCTTTCAAATAATATAGTTTAACTTTATAATCATTACTGTAAATCCGGTTGTGTGTTGTGTTATTTTGCATGCTACGTGGCATTTGAATTAATAACATGATGAAATGTTACAATAGTGCAATGCATAAAAATGAAAAAAAAAAAACAACCAACATTTGGTATATTGTGTTTTGAAATGACAAAGTGAGATCTAAATTAATACAAACATAATTTCTTCCGCCAAGGCTGATTGCAAGCATCGCTTTCCTGCAGGTGAAGCCTTTCAGCCACTGAGGCAGTCATACAGCGAGCAGTGTCTTGGCTGAGAAGCCACTGTCCTCTGTCAAAGAGATGGCTTCTGACAAACATCAGTCTGCAGCGATGAAGACATGACAGCTGTCAATCATCTCTTAATAACAGGGAGGCGGAGTGGCTCACACGCCATGGGTTTGACTCATGACGCTACATCGAAGCACACACTCTGATTTATCTATCAGCTTTTATTAGCAAATATAAAATAGCAGGGGGTGAAACGTGGGTAATATTTAAAGTAGCAGTGGAGCAGTTAAATTTGCCAGATAATATAATTTTACTAGCTGAGCATGAAAACAATCTGCAGAATATGCTTAAAGAAATAGTCTGACATTTTGGGAAATATGCTTATTCGCTTTCTTGCCAAGAGTTAAATGAGGAAATTGATACCCCTCTCATGTCTGTCTGTTAAATATGAAGCTACAGAACAACCAGCAGTGAATTATCTTATTAGTGAACACGAGGGGAATAAGCTTGTGTGGCTCTGTCCAGCAATAACACAATCCAGTGATATATGCCAGAATCTCTGAAGCACACACATTAACATGTTGTCCTATGTTAATATGCACATGAAAGCCCAAGTGTAAAAATGACACATTGTGAATATACATTTGTGAGAGATCTTGAGGACATCTTGATTGTATGCTTCATTTTTATCAAGTGTAGGTCATAATGTTGTATGGAAAGAGGGTCTGTTGATGTTTGCTACCACCATAAATTGTAAACATACTGATTTGTCTAACAGTGTAAAGCCTTAGGTGAAACAGAACTAAACAAAAAGTTTTTTTGTGTACAGATTCAGGTAATAAGCAGATTTAGTTGGTTGAGTGAGTTGCCTCCTAATCAGAGGGTTTGAGGTTCAGATCCTGGCTTTTCCGGGCCACATGTTGAGGTGTCCTTGGGCAAAACACTGAACCCCAAGCTGGTCCTGGTGGCTGTGCCGCTTGTGTGTGTTAATGGAAAACAGTGTGAAGTGATTTGAGTGCGCTTTATTGTATATAAGCACAAGACCATTTATCATATAGTGTGATCTCATCTGGTTGGACAAGAAAAGCAAAGTTGTTTCAGAAATGAAGCCTTTTTGCCAGATTTGTAGGATTCTTCATTTTCAGTGTAATGTTGAAGTCGTGCTTTCATCTGACAAATCTCACCACAGCAATGTATTATTATGGGCTAGAAAATAACATAATATGACACGTGTTTGTGAATGTAAATAACTCAAGTTAGTCAAAATGCATCACAATCAAGCATTTAAACCAATTTACACCAACATGAGTTGGTGTAAATTCTTCAGCTGTTGATTTTTTTTTTGTGCTGAGCTGTAAATGTATGCTGTATGCTTCTGGACTCCAGACCAGACAAAATTTCATTTTCAAGCCCACTTCCTTAATGTTTTAAACTTTGGGCCATAAAGACCCAAATGCAATCAGTTAGTGTGATGCTACATAATACTGGTCTGAAGCCTGCAGCACAGAGTTTCATGTATTCAGATCAAAAAGGATTAATAATGCTCTTCCTTCTCTCATCTCATCCTGCAGAGCTTTATGAGTTCCTTCGATCCCTGCTTTCAGAAGCCATTAGCGCTCATCCTTTTGAGAGATAGAAGGCAAAGCCCAGAGCCATAGTGAGAGCCCTCTTCTTGCTCTAACTAGAAATGACACAATGTCAATAAGTATACTGATTATTCTGCCCATTTGTTTTGTGCAATGCAGTTAACAAGCTTTATTATACAAAAGACATTGTGAAAACCCAATAACCATTCTTTATCATTTGTTTTGATGAGAGTAATAGAGTGGTGCATTTGAATAGCCTGCTCTGTAGAAACTTCTGTCAGTGGAGCACACAGTGGATGATTGCAGCGGTTGTAGCAGGTACCACAGTGTGTAGTGGTAAACGGAGACCCATCTCAGTCCATTCCATGGTCTTGAAGTGGTTGTGTTCCTACATCAGCTGTCCTCCCAACTCACCATTTATCTTCCTCGAACTGGCCTAACCTTTTCAGGCTTTCAACTTATGACAGATTCCAGGTACAATGGGCCAATCCTCACTAGAAGCCAGCTACAGTATCATATACACAACTGTCAGTATAAAAGGAAGCCTACACATGGCCTGGCACACTGGATTGGCCTCCTCCTATACAGCCACATAAATCTCAGTAGCATCAGACAGGTGGGAGGAGGCTCTGGCAGATGTAGCCATGAGGAATGGAGGTAGTGATGCCTCAGACAGATCCTCCTCCCAACCTCTGGTCCTGCTCCTCTGCAGAAAGAGAAAGGGCTATGGGAGTCTGAAACGAAGGTGAGCTTTCTGTCTCCTGCAAAACTTTGGCACTAGGAATCCAAGACTTCTGTACCAGCTGTCAAAATGTTTCAACACACACAGACACACACACACACACACACACACAAAACAACAGCAGCAAATTTAAAGAAATTATTTTTTTTAAATCCATTAAAAATACATATTCATGGAAGGAAAGAAGCAATAGACAAAGTGAAATCTAAAATTAAACTTTTTATTAAACAGTTAAACTATTATTACAAAGCATCACATTTCATTTAATGATATAAATAATAATTATATCAACACAACAATAAATACAGGATTTATTTATTAACCTGAGCTGCCAATATCAAGCTGTGAATACATTTCTTTAAAAATAAGGTAATTGTATTGACTGGGGCAATCTTAACTAATTCACTGAGGTTGTAATGAATATTGTACTGAACAAATAACAGCATATTCAAATTTAGTTATTTTATGTTATGTTTTTTGTGTATTAGATATACAGTTGTGTTTGTTTTTCTTCACAGGATTTTAAAAGTGAGGGAAAACTCCCCGGTCTCATTTTAGCATTGCAACAAGCTCAAGGAAAAGATTGAAACATGAGATCTCTTCTTAGATTTGTGTTTTCCTATGGGGATAGTTGAAAACATCATTTCAGGCCGAGAGCCTTAAATGAGCAGCTCTGAAGCGGACTTGATTGACCGAACCTTACAGCGTGTCATCTAATCAGCGAGCTAACCAAGTCTGTGCTCTACTTACCTTGCCATTCACTCTGTGTTGTTGTTGGATCGTTGATAGACCACTTCACTTCTCCTCCTTCTCAGCTGTAATAACAATGCCAAGGCACATGTTCAGTCTGAGAGCTCTGGATATCTGCTCAATGTGTATTGCCACTTTCTAGTTTGTGAATAATCTATTATTCCAAGTAAAACATAATAAATATAGTAAAATGAAGAAAAACACAGTGGGTTAGTTACAAGAGACTCTTGCTTGATGACTTATGAGCAACATGGCAGGCTGAGTGACAGTGATCTACAAAATTTTTGGCCCTCTTTTACTGTCCAGCAAGTATCTGACAACACTGATTAACTTTTATTACATTCTGCTACAGGCTTTATGTAAAGCACTTGTGAGACGAACGCACACAAATGTGTGACATGTTTATGTCATGGCATAAAGTTTATGCCATGATGTAAGATGTAAAGAGACAATATATGAGACCAAGATACAAATACAAATCTAGCCTCCATGAAAGAACTTTATTAATCATTTTATTGCACTTTTATTTTTTTCCTAGAGAGTTTGCTTCAGAGACCCATTTTGTCTACTGCGATCAATTTTCATTATGCAGTGTTAGGTTTTAACTGAGCTAAGAGACAAAGATTACTGGGGTGGCACCAACTCATTTTATGCAGTACTTATGCTCGGTTCAGACTACATGATTGAAGTCTGATATCAGCCCAACCCGATGGTCATAGGGCGTCGGACACAAGAATCGATTTGTTTTGTTTAGTGTGTCACAGTAAACAACAACCGATGCTGCTTCTGGAACGCCTCACTCACAATGTCTCGACACAAAGTCTAGGTCCTTTGTCCAAGAATGTACAACTTTATAGTTGTGTAATCTAACATAATAACCAATGTATCATACAAAAATATGTATATTCTGAACCAGGCATTAGACAGTTTGCAGTAAACTTTAGGAGGTACATGCCAACATGTGCACAGACTACAGTAAGGTGTGCCACATGGCTCAGCTCTTGGTCCCACTTTATTCTCTGCACATTATCATTATTATGTTCCTTACCTGTTACATATTTCTACTACAGTAAGAGCAGTGTTTCCTCCCTCATCACACTCAGAGAATGAGAAAAATGCAAAACATTACTCAGGGGGAAATAATCAAAGGCGCTGGCACAGTGTTCAACAGGTTTCACATAATAAACAACCAACTAAAAGTTCTTTATATCAACTCATCAGTCAGTTACGCCATACAAATATATTAAATGTTTTGAGTCAGTCAAAAGCAGCTAATTAGCAAATAATGTGATGGGTTTGGCTTCAAAAGCAGCACTGAGCTATGCTTGTAAATTGACTTTTTGATGCATAAAATAACATGAGTGCAGAAAGTTACATTACTATGGGTTTAGAAAGCAGCAAAGCTAGCAGGTTAGCAGTAAGGATGTTTGCTGTATGATGGGGGGTGTTGGGTGGGTGGGGGCTGTTTTCAGCCATCTCCTTGATGGGTTTGCATTTCAAAAGACCTTGGTCCAATCCATTAGGGGTGTAGGAAAACAAGATGTTCTTCTCCACTTGGACTAATTAGTTTTTTTTTTTTTTTTTTTTTTTTTGTGGAC
>NW_018127892.1:4599121-4603413 GCF_001952655.1 Monopterus albus | reverse complement strand
TTTTTTTCCCCTCTGGGAATATTTTTTTTTTTTTTTTTTTTTTTTTTTGAGGGAACCTTCCTTATCCTTAAATTGCTGTGGGGATCCAGATGTGTAACTAGGCTAATGACTGACTGGCTAACAAAGAAAAATGGGCTATAATCCTTGAACACCATAATAAGTCACCTTCTGTGAGGCAGTGAATAGCCACTGTCCATGTAGCTCTGCTCACTGCACCAACCAGCAGTAAACAGCCAACCTTGATCTACTCTGGGGTCAAAGCATATGCAAGCTCCCCATTAGATACACTCTAAATTGGGTGATTACAAATCCATTTATGTGGCAACATCATCTGCACAGAGACAGAGGAGATGAAAAGTGACCATGAGAGGATGGGAGTGGCCCGGGGGGGTGAAGGGTGAGAAGATGCAGCAGTGTTGTGCTGAAGCCCTGTGTCTACTTTGAGGAGGAGTAGAGCTGACAGAGGCCACCTCAAGAGAGTCTTCACTCTCCATCAAAGAGCTGAGAAGAAGAGGCAGGGTCTGTCAGGGGTTCCAAATTCCTACAGAGTACCCACATGCTGCACCTCCCACCCTAAACACCTTTAGTCAGTCGCACAAAGCACTTCACGCTGCCACAAGCGTCAAGACTCATTGGCAATGCATGACCAATCCCCAGCTCAGCCACCCAAACATCACCAGAGTTTAGCGCTTAGAACATGACAGACACGTCCAGGGGCTTCAATTCCACACAGTCTGCAAACACTGGGAAATCATATGTAAGTCAGTATGTAGTATGTGATAAAACTGTATTAAAGATATTATCAGATAAAGTGTACAGTACTCTTTCACATTACAATGATCAAACTATATTAAATTGTATCTGATAGAAATCCTAAACTATTGAGACAGCTAAGATAAGATTTCTCCCAGTGAAAGTGGCCTGACCATATCTGGACAATCAATTTGACTCGATCCCTTTTGCAAATTGAGATTCTTTCACCTGCTCCCCTCCCCCCACTTTTGAACAAGGGCTATCACTTTTAATTTCCCAAACTTTCTCTTTTCCATCAAAATTTGGTGTGAGGAAAAGGAGAATATAAAAGCAAGAGACCACCATTCCAAGTTTTATCTGCTCTACAAAATGCCGCTATCTTAGTGTGGTGTCAAGAACTCTATCTCTTTTTTTCCAGGTGACAGGCACAGACGAGAGATAAGATTGGAAAAGAATCCCACTCCACTGAGTAAATAAATAATCAATACTCATCTAAATGTAAATGAGAAAGTAGCCCCCTTTGATAGGAGGGTTTTTATCAACCAACCAATTTTCTACAGGCACTCACTGGGCCTCAACCAAATCACCATCATTCAGCTCCCATGTAATGAATGGGGGGTGGGGGGTGGGGTTGCTATGAAGGGAGAAAAGAGGAAGGGTCATTTGAGATCAGCCATGTTCAGAGGCCTGCATCAATAGCACAGCACCACCAACTACTGTATACACAAGCTCTGCATTGTGTAGTGTTAAATACATAATGGGAGCTTCCTGATTACTGCATGACAAATAATGCTGCATAAGCTGACCAGAATAGTAAAAATATAGGAACGATTAAATGCTGATTTCTGAGAAACCTTAAATAAATTCTTTGCTTTTGCTAATTATCACAGTTATACAATTGAAAAATAGAAATTACAGTACCTTCTCAGTATGATTTAACAGTTTTACAGCAAAATGGCTTTGTAGGGCCAGAGTCAGATATGAAAATATTCAACTTAAGTGATACAATATCAAGGTTAAATACAATAATAGGAATAGAAACAGCATCAGCATCTACTGTACTACAACTGCTGCTCTCTACTTTTATGAAAAGCATTATATAACCACTTATTAACTTTCTGTACATGCAAAGTATTTTCATGCTCTCAGTGACTGATGAACCTTACTAGTCATTCACTACCGTTGGGTTAAAGGCCAGCAGCATTTACCAAAAATATCAAGAGAGGGACAAATTTGTAGATGCTATGATTATTTCTCGCACTCTGTCATGTTAACATTTTTGTTATCTCTGCACTTTTCTAACCTTTTTTGATGGTGCAAACATGGGACCAAATTAGCATTTTGTTGTCATCAGACTGCACTGTTCTGACTTTAAACTGATTTAACAACCCCCCCCAAATACCATTTTCCTCATCCTCATTGCATTAGCTTTCATTTCATAACTCATAGATGTCAATAATGGAAACCATTATATAGCAATATACTCAATAACAGAATTTTCCTACTTGAAATGCATGCAGTATTGATTTCATGTTTTTCTGGGTCCATAAGGGCAAGTAGTGTGGCGGGGGTTGTTTTACTGTACTTAGTCAGCAATGTAGGAAACAACATGGGAAGCACTCACTGCTAAACATACAGCTCCCAGAAAATAATAAAAAAAAAAAAACAGTTAGACAACACTTAAAATACACATTAATGTAAGAGATAAAGGACAGTTCAGGTTTAAGATTTATGCTTTAATTTGAATTGTAAAATGACTGCACACATAATGTACAGGAATTTCAACACACACAGTAGTGACATCACTCAATCACAATAGAAATGTGTTATGTCAGATCAGAAAAACTTTTAGGGTTACTATGAATACGGTGAGCTATCGGCTATTGCAGTACAGGAAAATTGTTATTTTTCAGTTACAGTCCATTGTTTTATTCAGTATAAAACAAATCTGTATGGCAGTATTTTTACAAAATGCACTGTGTCTGAGATGGCTACTGTACTGTGGAAAGCTCGGGGTGAAGCTGTGGTCTGTGGCCAAGCTGTGTTTGATTCTTATTGTGCTGAATTGCAATGACAGAGAAAAGCATTTCACAGAGTGTGTCTTCCATTTCTTCCCATGGATCCCTCCAAGCTAGCCTCTCATGTCCCATGGGAAACAGACCCATCCAGCTAATACGCCATAAGCTGACAGCCCTCCACTGAAATGTGTGTTAAAGAGCCGGGTTTGGAAACATAAAAGCATTCTTCAGATGCTGATGCAATTCCTTTAGAAAATCATACATCTTGGTACATGAAAAATTGTCAGTGCTCAATGTGGGTTTTGTTTGTTTGTTTTTTTAGCATATCCACACTGTACATATTAAATGCCTGTTAATCTTCTATTAGTAACAAAAGGCATATTATATAAAAAGACTACATTTTAGAGTGGCAACAAAGTCACAGTAACAAACAGTAACAAAAAAGGACTTTACAGCATTATAGACCTCTGATTCATTGATATCTGTGCAATTTAGCGAGCACATGAAATTGCCCCAAGTTTTCCAACCTCAGCTGTAATCCGCTCAAGGAGGATTTGCAGACTGTTCCTCCAAACCATTTTAAATCACACAGAACTGCGAGGGTGAAAAATAACACTTTAAATGGAAATCTTGACAGGATAGTGCAATGCTAATGTTACACCGCAGCTGCTTTTGTTTAAATCCAGAGCATTCACACTTCTTAAAAATATTGCATCACCACTGGTTTATAACCTCTGTGCAGTTTCACTCTTAGATGGTCTTAATAAAAATGTTGTTTCTTGACTTATTTTCATAAGAATGAAAGAATATCTTGTATGAGCATTTATCATGCTACACAGGCCAGGTTAAATCGCAACATTTAGACTATACCCACAATTACTTAGACTTCCTGTTGTGTCATTATTCAATTTACACAAAAATATTAAAGCCAGAACTTTTAAGTACAAGAGGCAATATTACTGTTTCATAGAGCAATCTTTCATAAGCACATTGTTGAACAACAGAATCACCAGTGGTTTAAAGACCAATACCGGAGACGGTAATGTCTTTATAGCTGGTGTTGTCAACTCAATTTTCAAATTCCACCCCACACTCTGACTTTTCTATTGAAGTGTCATCTGATCTGCTGAATTACTGACAAGGCCACAGTCATCACCGTATCGCTTTGCCTTTCTCTCTAACAACACCCATCAGCAGCTGCATTACATTCACCTTAAACCAGGGTAATAACAGCTCCTGCTCGGAGCCCTTGTACCATCAGACTGTCAGCACCACTCTCTTTTATCTAAAGGAAACTATTTCTACCCATTGCTATATCCTTCTGCTGTATCTTGCTTAGAGGGGAGATTTCTTTTAGTTTATATATCAAAATTAGCATCAAGGAAGTTGAAATTTCCACTGATCATGCAATAGATAGTGGCAGCTGACCTATTGAGGGTGCGCATAGGATGAACTACTATGCTAGATTTGATTTATTTTTGTTTTTTTTTATTCTTTCAAGCATGTAAAGACAGTTGATAT
>NW_018127892.1:4592420-4594653 GCF_001952655.1 Monopterus albus | reverse complement strand
ACTCTCACAAGTTTTGTAGACATCATCCCTTGTTTCCTTGGTTTGTATTTTCTGTTCACCCATGGCTGCTTTAATCACATCCACATCTCGCTGGGTAAACTGCAAACTCGTTTTTATCTCCTGTATTTCTCTGGTCATGTCGTCGAGTCTCTTGTTATTTGTCTCCATAAGTAGTTGCACAAAACCTTTGAAGTTATCTTGTTGTTGGCTCAACAGTGCGGTCTACATCTGCTTCTGCTGACTCAACATCTCTGTGACTTGCGCCGCTGAAATATAATACTCTTCTGCCTCAACATTCTCGTTCGCTTCTGATTTATTAGCTCTTTTCCTTTTGGAGGCATTTTAATAGTTGTAGAATTTGTTCAAAGACTTGAAAATGTAGAAGATGTGAAAAATTGTAGAACAGACAGGAGCAGTAAACGTCTGCTCTCCCTTGCAACCACCATAGATGCTTGCAAGGACACAATGGTTGGTATTTAATATAACTTTGCCTAATAGAAATTTGCTACTGTCTGAACCCATCCTTTAGCTGCTTCACTGGTGTCTCTCTCACCTGGATGTGGGAATGGTGCTGTGAGCATCATGTTTTTTGACTTCTCCAGCACCTTCAACACCATCCAGCCCACACTACTGAGAGACAAACTGATAGAGATGGGACTCACACCTGGTGTCCTGGATTACAGACTATCTCACGGGGAGAACTCAGTATGTCACGCTGAGGAATTGCACCTCAAAGATGGTGGTCAGCAGCACAGGAGCACCACAAGGGGATAGTGGTCTCCCCCATCCTTTTCACCCTGTACACCGCAGACTTCAAATACAACTTGGAGTTGTGCCACGTGCAGATGACTGCAATAGTGGATTGTATCAGGGACAGACAGGAGGATGAGTACAGGAGCCTGGTCATGGCATGGTGCAAGTCTAACCGCTTACATATTCACATCTCCAAAACCAAAGAGACTTCCGGGGGTCCAAACCCCACCTGAAGCCGGTGTCCACTGAGGGGGTCTGTGTGGAGGTCATAAAGACCTACAAATACCTGGGTCTGCAACTGGATGACATACTGGACAGGTCCACCAACACAGATGAACTGACTGATTTTGGTAATTGTTGCTGTTGCTACTTGACACCTGAATTTTCCTTGAGATCAATAAAGTATCTATCTGTCTGTCTGTCTGTCTGTCTGTCTGTCTGTCTGGCCGTCTGTCCGTCCGTCCGTCCGTCCGTCCATCCGTCCGTCCGTCCGTCCGTCCACCTGTCTATCACTGGTGCCTGTTCCTGTGGTGTTCGGTGCAGCAGCGAGTGATGGTAGCATACGGCACTGCATTAAAAGTTTTTCTCAAAATTGTAAGAATGTTTATATATAAAAAGGTTACTGAGCACGGTTAGATAACTTATCTCTTGCCACCACTGGTAGATGAGCTACTTTTTTACTTAGCTCAACAAGAATGAAATCAGTTTTTTGCAGTAGTAAGACAGAGATGACTCACAACTTATCACCTCAAGATTCAGCAACCTCACCTGTGCCTTTGGTCCCAGAGGCAGCAGAATGGCTGAGGGAGGTCCTCTGGGAAAATATTATGAGCACTACCAAACAAAACTGAAGGACACCAAGTACAGCATGGAAAGGTTGCTGATATGACCACTGGGGTAAAAGAGTGACAAGATGGACAACGTGAAGAGAAGAGGTACAGTGAGCTCACAGCACTCTCACTGCTCAGTGGTAAGGTTGTCATGCACTGTCAGAGACAGTGACAAACTCAGACAAGGACACTGGGACACTTGGTTTTTGCTGGTCAGTGAAAGTGACTGTTTTTTCTGCAGTGGTTTCATTACTGTAAGCTTCTTATTATGCAAGAGAATGCTGTCGTATTCAAAGCTGCACTACTGGGTACTACTAGGTAACTTTTCACCTCCTACAGACAGAAGGCAAAGTTTCTTACAGTGCACTGCACATATAAGCTCATATTTATCTACCTGCTGTGTGTGACTGCTTAGTGCTAAATTACTAAAAAGGCTTAATTTGACTAGATGGAGAACTGTCTTTTTACTGGTGACATTTTGAATTTTATTGCACTTGCTTGGTGCTAACAATTACAGTACATAGGATAAGGATAATCACCTTTATTGGCCAAGTATGTTACACACAAGGAATTTGTTTCCAGTACAGAACTGATGGCAGCCATCTATGGCGCCACCTCAACCGATGGCTCTAACCATCGAGGGCAACATT
>NW_018127892.1:4552846-4592403 GCF_001952655.1 Monopterus albus | reverse complement strand
TTTGCAGTGTCTTGCCCAAGGACACTTTGACATGTGGACTGTAGGCACTGAGATTTGAACCTTCAACTTTCTGGTTGGAGATGACTGCTCTACCCACCGCACCACTGTCGCCTCCCCAGAAATAGATAGAAATCGTAGTATAGTACAGTACATAGCTTGGTTTCTTTACTGTGCATGTAATATTCTGAATGAAACTTATAAATGTTTTCTTTAGATTAGATACTTGTTTTTCTCAGTTAAATGGATTTTCTGCCTCAGCCACATTACTGGTCATAAGTGACCTGTGTAACTGTTTTATAGAAATATCCTAAGCTCATACAGCAGAAGGCTGCTACTGTATATTATTCATTATCAAATGACTAAACTTAATTTGTCTTGCAGTATGAAGGGTCAAAATTAATGTCCTCAATCCTGTTCATGTGGTTGAGCCTCTAACAGTTTCACAGTGGTTTGTTGGACCGTTTACATGTACTACTGGGAACTTGTTCAACATATTGTGTATATCTACTAAAAAAATGTTTTCCCACAAATCAATGTTATTTTTCATTTAACAAATCAGAAGTTTAAATGAAAGCAACATAAACTGGATGACAATAGTCAGAAGTAAAAATCTTATTGTCCATACATCGTTAAAGGCAAGGCACCCTGTGGACTTTTGATCACTCGTTGCTACACGTGGGGTCCTGTTTTGTTTGTTTCACACACTTGCAGCGTGTAGCCTGCACATTTCTGCCAACAGTTCCACCAGTACTGCAGCAATATGCTAGCAAAATGAGAATTAAATATTTTATCAAACCAATTTTGCAAATGTTTTGTACATGAGGAAGGAATTGCACTCAGCAGGCATGTTTGGCCAAAGAACACAAGTAACGTTGTACATTCAGTCATTAAGTGCAATTTTTTTTTCACTTTAAAATATCAGTTCCTCTCATTTAGCCTTGCAGACAGTGATGGTTTTTCAGTGCACACCAGCGTTTGTGCCACTCAGCCCAACACATTCTCTGTTTATGCCAACAACTCTCATTTAATTTGAACTCATTCAGTTTTATTGAAAAATATTTTGTTAGTCAAAAACCTTATCAAATACAGCAGAAAAAAATGTACATGCCTAGTTATGGTAATTGAAAACAATTTTTTTTAATGGTTTGGGTGAACTGACCCTTTACCTTGTGTGTGTATGGAGCTCATTTTACAAGCCAGTCCTCCTCTACACATCTGCTCCGGCTAGTACCGTCTCCCACCAGCATTCCTGATGCTCAGGTGAGTGTTCTCCTACTGTGAATTGCAGACCTTGTGCTGAACATTGATGCACTGCCTCCATTACCGCCCAGCCTCCTTCCAAGGAGTTGACGCTATTGTTTATGACACTGACACATGCAGTAATGGGTATTTCACTTTTGCACCTATACTGAACGCGTGTTCAAACTGGAAACACAGATAAATATGGTGCATATCCACACCATCAGTAAATTTCTATTTCACCAACTGAAGCGTTAGACTGATCACCAGAAATCCATAGTGTAGTGGTGGCCTTCCTCATTGGACACACCACCATTAGGAACTGAAATTGTATTAAAGGAATAGAAATGATCCCCTGGGTAAAACTATCTCTGTAAAATCACTATCACTATGTTTGTTCTCTGTGTTATTTCTAGCACTTAACTGTTTAGGTAATTCAAAGCACAACATTTCTGAATAGATTTTAACTGGAATCTCTTTTCAGGAAAATCATCATACGTGTAAAGATGTGTCTCAGAGGATTTGAGAAACTTCAGACATACTGTCCAAGTCAGATGAATCCTGCAGTACAGTACGTCCCTGCAGACCAGGGAACATGGCAGCTGTCACTAACAAGGAAAGTCACATGCCACTCTTCTCCTTTATGTTTAAATACAAACACAGACTCTGGTGTATTAGTGCCAGATATTTTCAATTACCTTGTGTCAACCTTTATCTCTTCACATTTACTGCTGTAACAGCTGGATTGATGCCTTCCTCTTTTCATATTTCAAGCACTGCTGTACTTCAGAGGAAGAGAAGGAGGAGAGGATCACAACAGTTTCATCCAACTTTTATGTAGGTGCTTTAGATTCTGGTAGCCTCGGGGTATATGGTGCACACTGTTAAATTCTTTAACAATGCTTTTAGTGGCACTGTGGTTGTAAATAAAAACAAAGGTTTCTGAGATATGTTTGTCTTGAAGAAATCTTGTTCACCAAACAGCTCATTCATATCAGCTCAGATAAAAGACGGATCATTTTCTGCAGATACAGAAAAAATCCAGGCAGTCACATTGTGGATGGTATATATTTGTATTAGTGTAGTTATAAAGCACAGCGTGGTTTTACATCCCCTCAGTAGTTTACACACACACACACACAAATTTTTTTCTGTTTACATAGCAAGCTTGTATCAAGTGGAGGATTGTGCACATAAAATTACCATAATAGGCGGCGACTGAGTTTGCTAATGTGCTTCTCTGGATGATAGGGCATGCACAGACTTGCTGAGGAAGAGACAATGTGGTGAAGACAGAAAAATCCCCAGTATATCCTCATTTTTCCAGGCCCTGTTTAGTACATGGGTGTGCAGCCACCCCAGGAGCAGAGAGGTTACCCCACATCTGGAGAAATGAGTTTGACCCTCTTAAAGGGCACAGGAAGTTGCCCCCGAAAGCTGCAAACAAAAGCAGCAGTGGCGAGCAGGAGCCCAGAGCGCCATTCATCGCAGCTAATGACTTGTTCATTAAGAGTGATGATGGATAAAGACTTCTCACGCTGAGATGAAATCAAGATTTATATGCGTTGTTTCCTCACCCAACTTGTGGGAAGATCATCATCATTTAATTCTATCTCTGCGGCCGGTGATGGGCATCCAGAGAGCGGGCTATCAAACGGTGCAGTCAGCTGGCAAAATCCAAAACGTGCCGTTGGCACATCTGGAGCTTGCCGTCGCAGCTGAGGGTGAGCAATGGCTGCTGGCAGGTGGCCAAATTACAGGGAGAGACGCTTCAGGACTCCACAGCCTCCACCCTGGCTTCTCCTCATTTAGATCATCATCATTATTTATTTGCTTATTTATTCTTTTTTCCATTATGTGTGCTGTATTGCATTTCAACATCACTTTTTATTTTTTCCTCTGCATCAGCGTATTATCACACTGCACTAGACCCTTGACCCACCTCTCTCTGTAGGTTCTTATCTCTAGCTGGAAATAGGCCCCAAGACACTTCATCAGTGTCCTTCACCCTGCTATCTGCTGCTCCCAACTTTTATTAAAACTTCAGCCTTTATCAGCTCCTGGGTAATTCAGGCATGACAAATTGGGCACCAGATGCCACCTCCATTTGAGGCCGCTGTACATCTCTTGCTCCCCTATCAAGACAATGGGAGGTGGCGGGCTGCAGCATTGTGGGGTATCCACCTTTAGCCATGCACCACATCAGGTTACTTCAACAAACTTCCTACATCCATCTGAAAGCAGAATACTGTTTGCCATTGTAAAAGTTCTTCAACTGGCATCTCCTCTACTTCACTGTTGTGCCATTCACCGCAACCTTTTTTATCTGTGATCTCATACAGGAGAATTACTATGCTCCAGACGCTTCTTTACAACCTTTGGCTGTCAGGAAATGCTTTGTTTCTTCTGAAGTGAAAAAGAATTTTAGTCTCCTAAAATGTCTTATCACTATTAAATCTGTAGTTAATGTTTTTTTTTTCTCTCACATTCATGTAAAATAGTAGAATAAAGATTTTATGTGCCAACATACACCTGCTATCAGACACAATATTATGTTACAAGAAAGTGCTGTAAACATTAAATACAGTACCATCAGGGTGCTGCTATTGAACCCAACCAAAATGAGTGTGTTATCAGAAGTGGTTATTTAATACATCTACCTTTATGCTAGAGTGTAGTAGGGGAAACTCAACAGCCAATTCAGAGGTGCAGGGTGACAAGTGCATGGACCTCTAAGCATTAATCTATCTTTGTCTTGAGAACAAGAGCTACAGTAATTAAAAACAATAAATAAATAAAACATATTTAAGGAGGGTTGTGTTTCTGGGCCAGCAAGGCAATTAGCTTTCCATGGTGCTTTTGAATGCACTCATCTTGATGACATGGACAAGAAGAGCACCAGACAGCCCATATTTACCATCTCCTCCTCCTGCACACTTGATATTGGGCATTTTTAAAGATAAAACATAATTTATGATGTATTTAAAAAGAGGGAATGTGGAGCACAGTTGTAAGCTCTGTCAAATAAAACCACAGCAGATCCAGAATATAAAAAAAAGAAAATCAGTCAATGCCATTAGTTCATTTATATTAAAAACATTAATAATCTGCTGGGTTGTAAGACCCAAGCTGACTAAAACAGGCAATACCCATCCACTGACATGTAATATAACCTATTGTCTAAGTTTTAAAGCTGACAGCCCTGCATATAAAGAAGCTAGGTGGATAAGTTTCTGGGACTTCTTTATAGTATTTGTAGTGATAAGGAAAGTGTTCATGGGATATGGTCCCTACCTAGACCTGCAGATCATCTGCTCCCCAGGGGATTCAGTGAGGGTCCTGCCAGTAAATAAGAATCCATGACAGCGGGGCAGCAGGCGTGAAGCATGAGATTGAAAACCAAAGGCATCACAGAGGACTGCTGGATCTTAGTGATGTTTAGCAACACATAACTCTACACACAGACTCTGACTTTGGCTTGAGGTAGTACACACTCATGCACACAGGGGCAACCATGCATGTGAGCACTCCTTCTTAGACTGCACTGCAGTGAGTCACCCCTCTCATATATATACATGATGTCTTTAAAACAGCTCACAAAAATCAAAGCCTGCTCTTGCAAAAAAGTTATCGATTCAAACAGGGAATATGTTGGGAAATCGAAGCGTATAACCACCACATCATAGATCCACTCTCAATATTCCAACTGGGTTTCATTTTAATTTCTCTCTAACATCCACGGCTGGTCCTTCAGTGCCCAACGCAGCAGTGCTGGCCAAGATGCCAGCTGTGTTTCAGGGCTAAAATGTGTTTTAAAAGCTGCTGCAGGATGGTAATGTGTTGTGCAACCTGCCAACCCATGAGCATCCTGAGGCAAATGGGAGAAGCAATGGTTAAAAAGCAAGCTTTTTTGGGCTAGAGCCAGGGAGCAATCTACCACATAAAGGCACGGCATAACCGCAGGCTATCATACAAGATATGCTTCCCAAAAGACACAATTTTTTTTTATAAGGCCTCCTATTATTTTTGTGCCAGTGAATCTGGCACTGAAAGCCTCTTTTAGTCAATTAACATTTAAAATTAAAAAGCACTTTACATAGCCATGTTAAGTTAATTAGGAAACAACAGATTCATTTGTCTGTGATGTTGAAAGCATCATATAACCACAGTGGAGCAAACTCTCACCGTGTACAGGAAATACGTACTGACCTACATTGATAGGCCTGGGATGCGATCTTTGTTTTTTTTTTGTTTTTTTTTACACATTTACCTATTGGTTTGAAAAATATACCAATTTCCTGCTTGAAAAGCCTTTCATTTTGGCAATTTGTTATGTCAAATAAGTTTGCTGGGTAAACTGGACTTGGGTACAAAAGTCTGTGATGAATAGTATCCATTAAGCTGGAATCTTACAAACCTTAAAGTGAAAACATACCTAAAACAAGAGCATCATTAGGAAAATGAGCAAAGACCTGAACCTGGAGTGTTTCTGAGCAGAGATGAATGATGGCATCACACCTCAGTCCATAATAGACTCTATTTATACACAGGGACACAGAGGAGCAACACTAGTTAGAGGCTTCTCTCCAATTAGGTTATTACTGGTCTGGGAGCCCTTCTACTCTAGGAAATTTCAGAATAGAAATTGTGTCTTTAATCAAGTTTAAAGAAATCCATCATGGAGTAGTTCCCTTTCCTTGTTTTTTTTTATTTAGTTAATTTGATATTCAATTGTATATGCCTTGTTTAAGCTGATTTACCTATTTCAGGGAACAAAATATCAAAGGTATATTTAATACTTATACTGTAATATTTATGCATTGATTATTTGCTTTGAGATTATTTGCAATTTTGGAGCATATTTGCAACAATAAACATGTAGTCATGAGATTATTTTGGTGAATCCACACCAGTTCACAATTTATGTCCAGTCCTGATGTTCATTGCCAGTACAGGTGGGAGTGTGCAATTTATGTAGTGGAGAGACTTTTAGTGGAGGATCAGGTGACAGCCAAGGGCATCATTAATGTAGTTTTGAGGGTCAGGGTGGTGGATGACTGTGTGGCAAGCTTTGCTTTCATGTGTGAAACACATTTTGCTACAAAACCAAATGTTTGCAACTAAATATTTCTCTAACCTTAGAGCTACAAGTTCTGGAAATCAAACTAGTACTGCTATTAGACTTGAAAGCGAACCACTCAACTGCTCCTGCCCCTCCCTCTCGCTGCTCTGCTATGCTCCACCCAGCCTTTCACCTGCATATTGACATGTACACTGTCTCAGCTAACGCAAGCATAGAGAGTTTGCTAGCCTGGGATTCATGAGGTATAAGTAGTCAGAACTACAAAAACAAATCTCTCCATAAATCAGACTGAATCACAAGTTTGAGTTTGATCAACAGTAAAATGGACATTAATTTATATACAAATATCACCATTCAACTCTAAAGTAACACCTTATTCTTTGCTTCAAAGACATAGGGTCAGGGTTAAGAGCACCAGTGCTCTAATATAAAGTATAACATGGCTCCTTGCACACACGCTGAATGACAGGTCAGCGTACAGCCCTGGAATTCCCTCGTGCGCCTCCTCATCGCGGGACATGGTGGCCACACTTGAAGTTGAGCAAGGAATAAAGGATTGCCTTCTGTATTTTTTCATTAGACTTTTCTTTTGTTACTGAATACATAAATCCATTGTGGCAAGATGCAATATGTATCATGGCGCTCCACCTGCGGACGTCTCATAATGGCTGCCGTGTCCCTCCAGTCAGGGATGATAAGTGAACCCCCTGTGAATGTTAATGATAGTGATCATTCTGAACCAGCCTGCCTCTCCGTCTTTGCTCACAGCCCCGGTGTCACACACGGGGTGGCAAGGTTCAAGGGGCTAAAATGAAAACAAACATTTGAGGAGATATATAAATAAATAAGGATGAAAATGAATGAATGAGCGGCTGAATGAATGAATGCACATAACTACTCCTGAGAAAAACTCTGTAGTGTGGATGCACTGGGGTTTTTTTGGATTGCCTGTGCAAATCCTGGCATTATTTTATTTCTTATTGCTGATTCATTATTATGTCATTTAATGCAAAAGCCTGTGTTGGTGTAATACGTTTTATGCACTAGGACTTATTTCATTATTTACCAAGCTGGTAAACACTGGGGAGCAGGTGGGTTCAAACAGATGTGGCTGTTTACATGACTGCAATAGTCTGGGCTTCATATCTAGTCATTGCTCGTAAATAGCTTTGACAACACGCACACTTGCAGGGCCAGACAAATGTTTGACTCAGCTAATCAAAACTGACAATATTGAAATCACAGTGAGCCTTTTCCTATCAAGTGCTATGAGTCAAATGGGAGATGAGCTTAAGTATCCCAATAATCTTGAACACCACCTGCACAACAGAAATAGGAAGATTGTCCTGCCTATTAAGTATAGAGTACAAAAACAAAAACCACGTGTAATTTGGAACCAGTGTATCACATTTTCCCACAGTCTGCTGTCTGCAACTTTCTTTGTTGTTATTTCTGTCTTTTTCAGCGTTCGGTGGATTGTTTTGACCAACACAGCAGCATCTCCAAGCAACACACCCAGCTCAAGAAACAGGCAGGGGAGAAAGCAAACACGGAGTCCATGCCAGCTCAGCCCCCTCTCTACATCTCACCGCTTCCTCCTTGTCTTAACTTTGCCAAAGTCCTTGGAACTTGCCAAATCTGGTCATGCCTGCTTAGCTTGCTGGACTGATTGTGCCAGAAAAGAAAATAAGACACAGATGTATACAAACTCTTGGTGGTGCCAGTGGAGAGACAGCTAATGGCTTCATCTCGACCCTCACATTGTAGCTGGGCACAGGTGGGGATAATTAGAGATCTCTCTCCCTCTGCTCAATGTCAGTTCTTTTCCAGGTGTGGCAACTGAGAGGAGGCTACCATGCTAGGCTGTGCCTCTCCCATCATCATCCTCCTTAGTGAGGGGGCAAAGGAGGTTGATGAAGTGTTAGTAAGAACAACAAAACCTCACCCTTATTGCTTCAACTTTATAGTCAGTGACACCACTGGAACCTGCCAACTAATGCGTTGGCAGCAATGGAGGAAATCAGAGATTTCCAAATAGGCACCCAAGAAATATCCCACTGGGAAGATAGTTCCACAGCAGACCTCCTCCTGTCAGGCCAGGCTGTGTCATACCGGTGGAAGAAGCACAGCACAACTACAGTCGGGGAGTGTTTCATAGCCAAGACTACAGTAATTTGCTTTTCAAAGGAGCTCCAGCTTGGTAGACGTAAAAAGTGAAGAAAAAAAATCAAGAAATAAAATGTTTCTCAGTCTTTGAACACTTTTAGGTACACCATGGAAAACACTTAGCTGTCTCAAACCAGATTCCAGCATCATTTTATAATTTGTGTTCCTGCAGTCCAGATGTTTAAATGAGCTCCAGACCTCTGTCCTCTCTTTGTAATGAAATAATCCTGTGCGAGCAAGTTCTGATTCAAAGCGGAGTACTGTCATACAGCCCATGTGCTTCAAAAGGCTCAAAAAGCCCTTTTTCCTCCGTTAGCCTGAGTGACAGCAGAGAGACATGCGTCTTCAGATGAGAGGAGGTGAGTCTCATTACACTGCATTTGGGTGACACTGAGTGATTCAAGTGTTTCTGGACAATTCAGACACACTGATATAAAACACATTAGATGTCTTTCACAGCATTTTACCTGACACTGTTCATCTACGTTCATCTGTTATCCCTGACGAGTCGGCTTCTGTCGCCGCTTCAAATCTGGGACCAGGACTGTGGTGAGGGAAGTAAAAAGGATCTGTAATGAAATACACAAAAACAAAATCCTAAGATGTGAAATATCAAATCATCCTTTGAATTTGGTTCTCAAGGAAAACTTTTTCACTTTTATGTTTTTAAAGATTATATATTATTTAGCTTCTATTGTTGCCGCTGTAACACCAAATTTAAAATATATGGCAGGTATCAGCAGCTGCATGCTTTTGTCATTTTTGATAGACCACATGCAGATCAAATCAAACATACTGTAAACTTAACTGACACATATGCGTGTCTCACAAGGTAAACACATCCAAAAACTATATTTCTTGTCATACATCAATCAGACACAGCGCACCATAATGTTGTTTTCACATCCTGCATTGAAAAAAGAGAACAGCAACACAGGGAGGCATGTATATGATGTACAGTTTCTCTAAGTGGCAGGTGTAGAGACAACATGACACTGTGAAGTAAGCAAACTCAAAAACAGACACTGTGACAATAGAGATTTGCAGCTCAGTAAAAGATAAGATTTCATTTAAATCTTAAGTCCCCATAAAGCATCTCTGTGAATTATGGTAATATCTGATTAATCACTCACGTTTGAAGTGAGGGTTTGTTACTTTGTCAGACTGGATGTATTATCAAAAACCAACAAACCAAAGTCAGCACCTGGAACCAATACTTGTAAATCCACCGTTAGAAAATGTTAGCTTTCATTCCTCCTCGCTGACACCAAGGTGTTGATTCTTGCTGCAAAGACTTTGAGGTGAGAGTAAGGCAAGGATAGAGATATGGTGAAGGCGGTGATAGGGCAGGTGAGTGGAAAAGATGCCAAGCCCAGTGGTCAGCGGGTAACAGGGAGAGGTTTGGCTGTCACATCCTGCGGACTTAGCCGAGATAGATGAGACAATCAGCAACCCAAGGCCTGGACAGCTCTTCAACCCTGCCTGCATCCAATGTTTGAGCGCAGCTTTGCACAACATCTCAAACCTACACTCACATTTCTCTTTGCTAAAATGGAGCCACAGCTTGGGAAAGTTCTTAAATTCCAAAAGGTATGTAATATACACTGTTGGTAATGCTAATGCAAATTCTTAAAGATGTATAAATATTTTTAATAACAGTGGATCAAATGTGTAATGTGAAAGAAATCACTTAAACCCACAGAAAATTATCAGGAGTGTTTAAATGTCTTCTGGTTCATTGTTTTGGACTTCTGCCCTGCATATTTACTGTTTTGCTTGACCTTTACTGTTCTCAACAACCTTGTTTGCAACCACAACAGCAAACTGGACAAGTTATCAACTACTTTGTGAACATGTTAAAAAAAAATTTCAAGAGCTGTTGACCAAAAACAAAGCTAAAGCACAGTAAATATTGAGTTAACAGAAACATGAATCCAAATAAATGCTAATTTTGCTCCATGTCCATTTATGTGTAAATACGTAATTGCCTGCTAACATCTTAACTACAAAATGATATGTTAACTGTGTTTCCAGCTTGTTCTGTCGCCCCAAACTTTGCTAAAAAAAAAGCAAAGAATACAGCTTTAATGTAGTTTACATTCACTACTAACGCAAGTTTGTTTTTTTATTTGTTCTGTTGATTAACCCCTTTATATATAACACCTTTACTTATATAAATTAATAAAGCTGCCTCTCATCACTTTAGCTATATAAGTCTTTGAAAACTAAGTCTCTTAAAAAACTTTAGTCTGTTAGTCCCTTTGCAGCACTAATCATGTGGAGGCTGCCATTTTTCTAGCATAAATAAAGCTAAAATCATAAAAGCTAAATAAAACTTCAACAAAAAAGGAAATTATTCCCTAAAAAGTCAAAGCACGCTGCTTTATCAAGATACAAAAGTTAAAAAGCCTGTGAAATATACCGTCTGACAAAGAGAAACCTGAACGCTATGGACCAAAGCAGAAGCATCATAGCTAAGAGGTTTATAGGAACTGTGGTCTTAATTTTGATAAACGCTAACATCAATAAAGATGGTGTAAGACAGAGGCCACTAATCATCTGCACCATTGTCTCATTTGTTTGTGGTAATTATACCAAGGTGTCACAGTTAATTTGACAATGACATACTGATGTTTAGAAGCACAACACATTGCAGCTTTAAGCAGTGCAACAGAAATATTTTGCTGGGTACATGCTGAACCTTCAGTATTACTGCTACTACTCCTGATGACCTTATTTGTCCCACATAAAAAAAAGAAACATGTTCCAAAGTGTACAGGGTGTGTGCATGCGTACGTGCATGTGGGATTTGTGTGTGTGTCAAAAATTTCTTAAAGACCATACTGGACCCCAGGCCAGCTTCCAGCCTCTCTCCTAATTGCATTGATTTTTAGCACAGTAAATCTAGCTGTGTCACAATCTGCACTCCCCAGGCATGATGTACTGCTCCAATGCCAGCCTCACGTCTGCTCCCAAATTTTCTGGCTTAAAATTTGAACTGTAATTGCATGATTAATGGTTAAATTAATTAATTGTTAAATCTATGCTAATTGTTTAATTGGTTTCCTGATCTATAGAAGATCATTTTGAAATTAAATGAGTTGATTTAAAAAGTTTATTGATTAAATGTGACAATGAGTTATATGGCTGACTACCTGATTTGCAATTTTCCCAATTACTGTAAATTCACAAAGCTCTTTCAAGTGCAGTTTAGCAAAGTGTTCCCTATCCAAGTGATCTACACCAGACCTGACACTGCTGTACTTATTTATGAAATCAGACAGTTGATAATGATGCATTAATATTAATGCCTACTGTAAATTTTCATATTGCTCTGCAGAAACCAATCCAAGAACATTTGTCATTTTAAATCCATCTATATTTCACATTTTTAGTGCAAATTAAAATGGAAGTCCTCTGTAAGGTCAAGTACCTGGGAGGAATAATTTTTTGGGGGGATCTATGTGCTACAGGTGATTTATGGCTTGGGAAGACATGGGAGGGACAATTTTAAGGAAATGTTCATGAATAAGCTAAACATTTTTCTTTTGCTGAAACAAGTTTGTATATTTAACATTACTGTATACTGTGTACTTTATACTGCAGCACACTGACCTTAAGACCATAAAAGGATAGTTCAGCAGCTCTAGCACATCAAGAGCATATTGATACGTACACATTTTCCACAGTGCCTAACCATTCCTTTAGACAAAGTACTGGTCTAATGCATCACAGCACTTTAAAGAAAGCCATCTTTACCAATATATGTTTATAAGGCCCTACAATGATGGATGGAACTGTGTCCCCCTGTTTCCACTGTGCTGATTTATAAAAGCTATGTTAAGATAATTTGTCAAAGTATTTAGATCCTCTGTCAGGGACCAAACAGTAAGGCAAAGGACACAGCTTAAACTTCAATAAAATTGGCTTTTTATTAACCCAAAAAATAAGAGGCAAACAACATCAATATCAAATAAACTGGGCCCTGAAAGAGGTCAACAGAAGCTAAGGAAACTCAAAATACTGCAAACTGAACTGTCCAATATCACAACAAAAACCAACTGGCCTAACAAGTGACACCCACAGGGGAACATACTGTATATATTGGCTGGCCAAACCAATAACACACACAAGGGATAGACCAAAGACACTATCAAAATAATCAGCTAATAAACACTAAACAGACAATCTGCTAGCAACTAAATGTTTTCTTGGATGTAAAGAAATTAACATAACTTGACAAATAAAGTTTTAACATGATCTACAAACAAAAAAACAAACAAACAATACATTTCTCCCAAACTCCCCTCTGCCTTGTGTTGGGCACTTTGTGCAGTCCAGGCCCAGTGGGAGGTATTTAAACCTGCTGCTTCCTCAGTCCAGTCTTTTGTCAGAACCGCCCCCATCCATGGACCAGGAAACAGGTAACTCAAGAGAAGGTTTACACATATTAGCAATACAAAATTAATCAAATGTGCATGCTCATTGATCAGTTATGTATGTCCAATATCAAACAATACCTAACCTTTACCTACAACTTAAACCTACACACCTAAATAAAGAAAACAAAAGATTTCCTACTGCTGCTGGTGGTGGTTTAGGCCCTCACATGGTGAAGGCCAGGGGTGAGACCTTCACATCCTCTCACTACAGTCTGGCACTGGGTACAGTACTATATGCTGCACTCCACTTCCTGTCTGTCAAAATGACCATTGCTGGTGTTTCTCCCTAGGGACAAGAAGACAGGCAGGGATTTTGGGGAATATGGCATTCTGGCAACCAATACATGTGCCCCTTTTGGTGTGCTGTTGGTGTGTGTGTGTAGATCATTAATGAACCAGTAACCCTGTAGGATGTACAGCGGTGTCATTGTTGGGTGGGATGGTTGATAATTCAGCAATGACAAAACAGTATATCAACACTCAATAACTGGGTTACAACACCTCAGTGTAGATATGAGGGCTTTTTTAAAGCATTTAGTTTGTATCTGTGAACAACTACAGCTCTTCTTGTGAAGTAATTGTCTGTAATTTATGACTAAATCACAGTATACTGCAATATAACTGTTATAAGTACTATAAGGATGAACATGATATATTTATTTATGATGCCTATTAATTATACATATTGTATAATTGGTACTGTATATGGTTCATGTATTTATGAGTTCAGTTTATTTACTAATAATAAACACTTTAAATGTCATATCTGCTTAAAATCTAAATTATAATTACTTTTTATACTCACATGTTTATGTTGATGTACAAGCTGTTTATAAATGCCACATAGAGCAGGTTTAAAGAAAAGTGTTGCCAGTGGAACAAAGCGAAGCACAGCAATATACCTGACAGATTTACAGCTTTTGTGAGGTTAACTGGTAATTGACAATGATTGTCAAATGACAATTATGGCTTAAATGAGATAAAATAATATTGAGCAGATGAGTGTTGAATCCGGTCCAACCATAATTAAATACACTGATGGGGTGAAAGTGTTCCCTGGTGCTGGTGGTGCTTGAGAATGTTGCTATGAGTTAAAATCACACAAAGCACTGTTTCAGTCTGTATGTGGGAGTTTGATCAGGAATTCATGGCTTCTTTCCTAAACATAATGTGTGAAAAACATAAAATGAGCCAAAACAAACTGGTTAGCCCCAAAGCTGTGCACTCAGAGGCAATGGGGCTCATCTTTTTTTTTTTAAACTTGCACTTACAGGAAGGTATGATAAGATAAAAAGTAGCTGTCACTCTTTTGGTAATGAGCTTTCCCGCTTGAAGTCGGGTTTAACCATCAATAAAAGCTTGACAGATCACGGTTTTAGCTCATGTGCACAGATGTAAATATTTTAAATAAATAGGTAGGTAATAAATATATCGGTGGGCCAATCTAGCTGGCTAAGCTCAAAACTAGATTGATAGCTAAGGTAATTTACAGTACTGAGTTACAGCAAAACACTTTCAAATAAATAAATGGACTTCATGTGACTGCCACACAGAGGAACACCAATGCTGAAAGCAGTGAGAAGGCCTCCACATCTAAACTGATTTTGTGATTTTGATTAACATTGAATTTCAGTGTTTTATTTTTTGTGACTGATAAGTAAATTTTATATCTTGAGCTGTTTTTTTGGAGTCATCCAGTAATCACACATTACAAATACAATTATGTTATACAAAATAGTTCTTCTAACCTTACACACACAATGAATATTCATAGACCAAAGCTGTGTCATGCACATACTGAAAACTGGCAGGCAAACCAAAGGTGATGAACAAAAACACATACTCACAGAAAGAGTGACAATGAGACCACTGCGACAGTGGTACGGTGGGTAGAGCAGTCATCTCCCAACTGGAAGGTTTGAATCTCATTGCCTATAGTCCACATGTCGAAGTGTCCTTGACACTGGGGTGACACTGAACCCCCTAAGTTACCTGTGATGGCAGCACGTAGCGGCCCAGGGCCCTCGGCTCCAAACAAAATTTTGTTTTACGTGTCACAATAAAATAAAACTTCTTCTGTTAAGAATGAAATGATCGATTTGGATAATGTATTGTGATCCTTGGCCAAAACTATAGAAGCACAAAAGTGTCTGTTTGTTTGAACAAACACAGTTTGTCTTTTCATCAAGCACATGAATTCCAAAAATGAAATCCAGGTTTTCACTGAATTCAGAGGTGCCAAGAATCCTACCTTTCAGACACATTCATCTTCTTCATTGTCTTGTCTCCCACCGTCTGTTTATTCTGGCATTCATCAGCACCATTACTGCCATGCCCGTCAGATCTCTTTGAGAGAGATGAAAAACAGCAGTCATTTTTAAGGTGCAGACTAAAGGTTACTTCATATAGACAGAGTCTGGCACATCATTTCTTGTATGCATCTCTCCGATGCTGGTATATTCTGTATTGCGCTGTGCATACCACAGCAAACGCACCCCTGAACATTTATAAAAAGCCTCTGAATTTTGGGTTTAAAAAAGTATTCGTGGCAACAAAAATGTAGAGATCTGCAACAACAGCTCTGAAACCAGCAGATGCATTAAAAGGCTGTTTGGATTAGTTCATGAAGGAAGAGTTACCATAAATAAATAGAAAAATAATTCCAGCAAAAGTACTCAGCACTCATGAAGAAATTTATCTTTGAGAAAATCTTTCAATGAGAAAAATGTATTTTTTTGTTTCATATGCCGCATTAGATTAGAACCATCCCTGCAACTAAATGAAGAGCAATTAGCTCTGTTAAATTCTCCAAAAGGCCACAATGGCAATAAAAAGGAATGATTGTACTGGTGGCAAATATTGTACTGTCTTCAAGAGAGGAATGCACTTTTGCTAATGGTGGTGTTGGTCCAGAGGTTACACGAGTAGCTTGTGGTGAAATTTTTTTTCTTTCTTTTTGTAGTTCCTCTGAGGTGATGAATGGCAACGGGTACAGTGCCAGTAGCACTGTCTCTAGAAGTAGCTTATTCTGTGCTGCCAAGCATGATTTATGACAAGAAAAGGGAGGGTGGTTGTGGGAGGGTGGGGTGGGGTGGGGGGATTTCTTTGACTTCACCATTTGCCCTCCTGCACTTTTCCATAACGTCCAAAAGGAGTTTGGGGCTATTGGATTGACACAGCAACTGCACACATCTGGTTTGGAGATATAGCCAGGTCTTTCTGAAGCCAACAACCATTTGAAGAAAATAGGTGGATATGGGGAATGGAAATATGATGTGGCAAGAAGGGAATAGTGTCCACAAGAAAGATTAGTATTGCTTTTTTAAAAAGACTATTGTTGACTTTCAGGAGTTCATTTTCAAGCTTTCTATCATTTGGAATAAGAATAATGTGCTTGTGGACTTTTTCAAGTAAAGGTAGATTAAGGAGGGCATGCATCTTTCAAGCATATGTTCTCATACACAGAAATACTTGATGAGACGGGTGGATATTGCCGGCAGCCAACCCTGATTCAAATAACACAGCACTGCTGAGTACAGGTTTTCTGAAGGGTGTGTCACTTGAACTATTCCTGCAACCTGACTGTGAGAAAGATTTAAGTTGTTTCTTTTTATAAAAATATAGAAATCATGTCCAAATGTAGTGTATTTATAGAGGTTGGAACTAATCTAAATCAACAATAATTTTTTTTCTTTATTTTAAGAAAAGCAGAAAACTCTGAGCACATTTTCTCTGGATGGTAGGATTCATAAGTCTCAGTGCTAAAACGCAGCTCAGAACATATACTCAAGTTCTTCCTATTTTGACACTGTACCTTACTTTTCTGCTGTAATCTTTAAATACAATGCGCTGAGCTTTTTCCTCCTATTCCGCCATCTCTCCCGTTCCTTTCCTCCTTTCCGTCTTCATCGGGTTCTGCGCTACCCAGCTGTGTTTCCTCCCTTTCTTGGCATCAACCTGCCACTTCTTCTTTCCTCCACAAGCACCAAGCTGTTTGTGGCCTTCTCATCCTATATTGGAACCGGGCTGCCTTGCCTCCAGCGGCCCCCTCTCCATTGGCAGTGCGCACTTTCAGCCATTTTTTCCTGCTCTGTGTGCCACAACCCCCTGTGTTTTGTCCCCTCTGTCTTCAGGTTTGCTCCTTGACTCCATGGTGTCCTCCTGCCTGAGCCGCTCCTCCTCCATGTGTACCTCCTCCACTGTCATCTGCTCTTCCCAGCTGCTCCCTCTGTGGGTTTTTGGGAGCTTGTAGAGCATGACATGGTTTGTTGATTCATGGTCAAAGGTTCTCCAGTCTCCCGTTCAGGGTTGAGGCAGCAACTACAGCAGCCAGCAAGGTATAGAAAGATCAAGGGACCAAACACCTCGCACGCCCACTAGCAATACATCCGCTCAACCCTCAAGATGTGCATGAAGTCCAAATCTGCTCTCTTCTTAGGAAGGTCTTTTGGGGGAGTGCCACATGGATTCACAGGAAGCCTTCCCCCAAACCAGTCCCCCTAACAGTCACCAAGCAGCATCAGCACAAAGTGGTGGTCCTTATTAGTGAAAATTTATAATACATTTGGTAAATACTGCCAAGGACCTCTTATCTGCACTATAAACTCCGCACTTTAACAAATTTGCAGAATTAAAAGGGAATACTGCATCCCTGCAACACCAGGCCATTAGTCCATTCAAACAGGAGTTCAGAATTTACTTTGGATTGTTTTCCCCCTCAGCTATAAAGCCAACTTTCAACTGATTAGGTTTCAAACAATCCAGTTTATCTATGATATATTTAACGCTAATGATGCAACTTCAGTTTTAAGTAATTCTGGTTATACATTTTATAGTTCAGACATGCTTTTAAGGACCTCTGTCTTCCTAAACAACATTCATATAAAATGAACACAGTTAAACTGTTAAAGGAGGATTTTTAGCATCATAAGGATGAATTAGGCATTTAGAAACTCTATTAATTTCAGCAGCACACTGCGTCATATTTAGATTTAATAGAAAGTTTTTAATGAAGCAGACTGGAAGAGGGATCCTTGCCTCCATTACTGGATGATGGATAACTGAGAAAGGTTAGCATCCACTCATTAACACTCTCTTAAATTACGCAAGGACTTGCCATTTTTTTCTCCACCTTTCGTTTTTCCCCTTAAATGAGATAAAATAATATTGAGAGGATGAGCGTTGAATCAAGCCCAACCATAATTAAATACGCTGACGAAGTGAAAGTGTTCTCCAGTGCCGCTGGTGTTTGAAAATGTTGCTGTGAGTTAAGAACCCATGTGGCTGTGTTTCAGTCCACATGGCAGTCTGTGGGGGGGCTGGTGGTGACTGCAGAGTATAGATCTACTGTATGGCAGTGAAACGAAATATGTAAAAAAGCATTTTGTTTTACCTCATATACACTTTTATTTATCTATTTAATGGACCCACCACCAACGACCAAAATTCTTTGTTTCTCTTCAGATGATCACAGTTTCTTGATATGTCAGTAAAAATAAGTCCTATCTCATCACCTTGAAATCTGGATACTGGAATTAATTTTTTATTTAGAACTGAATGAATTCAAACCCTGTTATTCAAGTCAAATTTTATTTCTATAGCCCGACATCACAAACTGCAATTTTAATGCAAGGGGTTTCGGCTTCAACAGCTTTTGTTGTCAGGCCAAGTGAGAGAATGTTTTGTGTTTTGGAAAACTCCAGTTGATTTGAAATATGAAGGTGGAAATAAACTGTACTGTGTTGGTTTAGCATGTAATCTAGCCATCATGCCCAAGATGGTTTTTATTAATGATTCTGATTTCACAGGGGTTATAGGTCAACCTCTAAATTGTAAATCATATATAAAAGCATGATAACAAATAAATAACAAAAACAATAATTTAGTAGTAGTAGAGTAGTTTAGTAGTAGAACACACCTAACAAGGGGTTACAAGCAACTCAGAACCAGGGCTACTGACACAGTGACTGACAGAGATATAGATCAACTGGATCATGTGCGAACCTTAATGAGACTGTGGTTGAGACACTGGTGTCCTGCTGGGTTCAAGTATAATAAAAGGCAAAAATACTATAAATACAAAAAGTACATGACCCCAATGATCAGAGTGAGGTTGTTATGATCCTTAACAGAACACAAGGGTTAAATTCTGTTATTACCAGTATTACCAATATTCCTCTGGATTTACCTGAGTAGTGACTGTATTTTCACTATAAACAGCTACAAAAAGTTAAACAAAATCATCCTGGTGTATTCAGAAAGTATACAATGAAGTAACAATAGAGTTATGACCCTGGCGACTGTAGAAAATGATCTGTGCCATGGCAAAATTCAGGTTTGGTAAAAGTGCTCAACCAAATCGATATATTATGCTGAGAGAAGAATGAAGTTTTAATTTTTCCTCTTTGTAAAGTTTCAGAAAATACACTTTGCATACATTTTCACTACATGGCAGGTTAAGAACTACAGTGAAGATGGGAGGCAGGGGTAACAGAGCATCTGATAAAAATAGAGGTCATAAGGTATTCTCCATTTTGCTGAGTGCTACAGAATTGGAACCACTTGGGATGTTGGTATATAGGACACCCGCTGCTAAAACATTGCCATGCAGCACCATGATTACAACTTGATCCTTCCTCCACTGAAAGCTCACGCTGGTGGAAATCAAGTACCCCGAGGCTTACAGCACACAGCCCAAGGCCCAAAGGTAATCGCATGAAGTATAGATACTGGGGTGACAGATGTTTACAGTGTGTTGGGAGACGGCACTGAGACACAACACAGTGGCTCCCTCCAATGGAGAAGAACCTGATGAGTGGTATAGTAAAGAAATGGAGTGATATAGGAGGTGCTCCGACAGTGTTTGCAGGCAGATCATTAGGGTCCCTCTTTAACTCAACCCCCAGCGACAATCTATTGCTCTCCTACCCTGTCAGCGAATCATTATGGTGTGATCATTAGTGGCATCGCCACATGCCCATCACTCAGGCTGGTGCCATATTGGCAGATGAACAGCCTCTGCCCCAGGCCCACTAATCTAGAGACTTCAGACAGGGAGGATGAAGGAATCAAAAAACACCCGACTCACTCTTTTCCCTCACATCATACATGGACTCCTAAGCATCAGTCTTCATGAGGGAGAGCAATAACTCGTGTAACCGGGAATAATCTCAGTATTTGCTTCTTTTATCTTTATAAAATTCAAGATGGGTCAAATCAAATCTTTCTGTTTCCCACTCCAGCAGATAAGGGGCGTAACTCACAAATGCTGTTTGACCAAAAATAGTTGTCAAACATTATTTAAAACCACAGAACTCTAGTGAGAGATCCAAAGGGTTCCAAAGACATCAAGGGTGAATTCTAGAAAAATATTTGAGAATATATAAACCTGATGGAATATTAGAGCCCAGAAACATATGAAGTCTTGGATTTGATTACTGTACAATTCACTCAGTGTAAACTTCACATACTGCAGCTTCAGTGAAGAGCTGACACACAAAACCTATGTAACACTGTCAGCCAGAGTGGAATACACAGTGTACACTTACACGAGTAAAGAAGCAAACCATGCATTTCATTTTAATATGTATACTAATAGTAGCACAGAAAAGTAATTAGTTTCCAACATAATATGCATCTTATGATTGATTTCATGTGGGGGAGCTTCAGAGACGCTCTCGGCTCTGTGCTGTACATTTTGAGACGATGATGCAGTGGAAACAGAAATGCATGACCTCTGCTCTGTGACCTGTAAATAATTGATAAATCAATTTTCTTGACTAGAACACCAAATAATTAAGCAATGCAATTCTTATCAATTACATTTTTGTCTTAATTGTTGACTTCACTTAGCACAAAGCAGCTCAGCGAAACACCATGCCATTTTTCAATTAAAAGGTCCAGATGTTTTTGGAGGCTTCAATAGACACAGGCAGTTGTGAGAAATGCTTTATCTGCATTGTAATAATCACTAGAACATCAGCTCCAGGCTGCATTTACATACTCATGTTTTATTCCAGCCCTCTTTCTAATGCATCGCTTAATTATACTGAGCACAGACAATGTCAGACCCCCATAGCCCCAAATTTATTATTGCACCATGTGAAGCTGCAACCATGAAACCTAATGCCCCTCATCATAACATACCAAACTCATCACTGCTTCACACACTATGAAATACATATTATGCTTTCAGTGTTGAACTCATATCAAAAGATCAGATTTTCCGATCCCTCCCTACTCCCGTTTACGTCATCTCTGATAGAAGTGGAACCTCTATGATATATATTCAGTTACTTTATATTGGTAAAAGGTAATGTACAATGTTAAAGCATTTAATATACAGTATAAAAACTTTAATGATGTCAGATGTCGTTGTAATGTCCCTGGTGAGGATAATTTATGTGAAAATAGCTTCAGAATCACTACTTATTCATTTGTCCCCTTTGATTTTGTAAAAAAGTTAAATCAGAAACATTTAAGAGAGATATTACCATAGAATACTTGATGGCAGTCAGTATTGACTCAGTAGTTGACTCAAACATGCAAAATAAGAGAGGTGTTTCATAGTGCAACAAAAAGATCTCGGTCTAATGGCCAACTGCATTAATGTCGAAATAATTTCTCGCAGTTGTTAACTGCACATGTTGTTTTTCATGAGAAAAATTATTAGTCATAAAATAAATTGCTTTCACCAAGTATAATCATGCCATCTAATTAGTTTTAATGGCCCTAAGAAATGCCTCCAGCCTCAAAACAGTTGTCTTATTTGTTTCAATCATCTTCTTTAATGGAGACATGAGTGAACACATAGAATTGGTGTATCATGCAGAGAGCATTTTTGTTGAACACTTCATTCACACAGATGTCACGTGACTGCAGTTGTGAAGGACTTTTTACCACACTGTCAACATATGCTATTATAAGCAAAATCCTTGCTATGAAAATGTTAAGAAAAAGTCGGGAAGTCTTATGAGCAAAATGTGTTCAGTGTATCAAAGTAAAAATATTAATAATGCAGAAAAATGAACCCTGTGGTTGTTTTTATTAATGAATTATTATAACTGATGCATTCACGTGTAATATTACAGTTGTACCTTTTGCTGTTTTCTATTCTTGAGCAGTTTAATCTGCAGCTCTTGGTCATAATTTATAAACTTATCACATCTTTCATATATGCTATTCTTCAAAGTAACCAGTAACTAAAGCTTTCAAGTAAATGTAGTAGGGTAAAAAGCACATAGTAAGTATTTAGTAAGGAACATCTCTTCTGTTCTGTGTGGGAAAGACACTAGGGGATTATAATTTTAACCTGAATTCAGCATCAGAATGAAACATAAATCAAACCGACAGAGCAAACGAATAAAAAAACTCATAAGACAAAAATACACCATTCATCCGTCCATAGGTACACGCATTGTAATTCATGGTTTGGCTCTCATACTGGGTGGCCTCTCATATTTCAGACATCCTAAATGCACAGTACATAAAAACACTTCTTATAGCAATACAGGCTGACATCTCCAGTTTGGTAAGGTCACATGTTCTGTTACAGTGAGCAACCAGCACAACAATCCTTCAGAGAACAGCCAAGCATGGAAGAAATATTCTTATTTAGATGAGGGGTCTGTGAGGGGCACAGTATAGCATAACAGAAGAAGAATACAGTGTACTGTAGCATGCACTGAGAGTGACTCCAATGCAGCCTTCTTTACAGAAGGCAATCAAATCTGGCAGTCATGTGTAAAGATACTTATCTGCCTGAAGAGGATTTCAACACCATATTTCTGTGAGAAAAGGAAATCAATGCTGACAGCATCTTGTCAGTGTTATATATTTCGAACATCTGATCTCAATAGAGAAACTTCCTTGACAAAAGAGGGAATAATGAAGAAATATTTGGTAGTGAAAGGTCAATCCTACAATGTGGATAGGGTGAAAACACAGCAGTAAAGGTTAGCTCATGCTGTAAGTATTCAGGACCTTGATCAGGATAGATAACTTAAGAAAACACATATATCTAACTGGCATGCTTTTACCCACTTCACATTGCATATTGTCTTGTATGCACTTGCTTTTGTTTGTTAAATTTGGCACATTACACTGCTGCACAAATGAGATCCAACATACTTCTGAGTTCATAAACAAATACCCCTCTTGTACGTGTTTTTTGTGATATGTTGTTCAACAGTGTTCCCTTGACGTTTTTATAAATTTAGTGTCAAAACCAACCACAGTGTTGCCTTCTGGGAAGCTGTGAAATGTGACAACGCTCCAGTAAAGAGAGACTTTGGCATGGACAAAAGCACTTTATGAGCTGGTATTTCTGCAAATGTGGAATTATCGCCCAACCAGCAAAATGACTTCACAATTCCAGCAAGCGGCGTTAATCAGATTTTCCCCACGAGAGCTGTAGTTCATTGTCATTGCTAATGGAGCCTCCTCTGCAGGTTGTTGCTCTTCACTAAATTAGTGTGAAGTCTTATCCCAAAAACATTGACTAATACCACACTTAATCTTAGAAACTCTCAACTCCTGTGAAAAATCTCATCTGGAATGACACTGATGCATCGGAGCGTCGCCCCGCATTGCATTCATCATGTTCCTGACAAAATTAATCTTGATAGACTGAAACCAAATTACACCTGAGTTCACACCCATTGCTCACCGCAAACACTGAATAAATATTCCTCATTGATATGTGTAATTTCTTCAGCAGGTGGTAAAGTTGTTCTAGAAAATAAAGATGAGATATAAATGCGAAATGTTTTCTGCTGTTTGAACTCAGATTAAAAAAAAGATAGTAAAAGGCAAAAGAGTTGAAGTCAGTTCCTCAAGACATCACTGAAGGTAAGTTATAAGAAGTTGTAAAAACTTAAACTTCAGAGAAGTGTCTTGACCGTGCTGTACATTGGAGATACACGAAACGACCTTTTAATACCTTTTTCCCTGTGTCCTACTTTCAAAATGTTTCATATTAACACACTAACACTTATATTTTAATCAGGTAGCACTAGACATGAATGCAGTCCACATATGGCAATAGTTTCTAAACATTTTCAATACATCCCTTCAACAAACTATTTTTTGCAAGGTACTCTATAATTTGATATGAAACCATCAGCAATGCCGGTTAAGTAGCCTCATGAGCTATGCAAATTGTCTCACTCCTCTCTCTGTCAGCACGGGGTGAATAACACCCATCTTTAGTCCTGCCAACCAAAAACAGACATGCTCAGCTCACGTTATTTGTCTTCCAAATGAACTCGTTTTTCACTACTAATTAAAACACGTTGTGATGAGGGGGAACATGGAAGAAGGGAGGCATTTGTTTGAGAACTGCACAGTCATTCATTCAGACATGTATGTTTGGCTTCTGTTTAAAGAAAGCAAAGTGATGTACGAACACAGAGCAAGTTGTTGTCACTAATAGCAAGAGAGAGCCATTTGTATTGTTGCGGTGTTGCTGACACATGAAACAGATTGACAGGACTTAGAAATATTGGGAGGTTTGCCAACCTTTTTCAGGCGCCATGTTAAAATACATCATCTCGTCGCTTCTTTAATGTAGCTTAATCTATTAGGTACGCAGCAAACCAACAGGAATATTTTTACATGATGGGGTTTATGGCTTTGTGTTTGTGATTAATTGAATAAAATAATGGTGTTTCACAAATCATCCCTTTAATTAGTTTGTGAGTGTCAGAGTGACGATGCTTCCTATGTCTGAAAGCATGGTGGTGGAGGTACGAGCCAGGGCTCCAGCAGGGGCCGGGGGCCATTAGGGGGCTTTGGAAAGAGGGAGGGCATCAGGGGGTAGCGGTGGGGAAAAAGACAGCCCAGCCCCAGGCAGCCAGTGCCGCACACCCAGGTGCTGTTGTCAGCTGGAGTCCTGCTCCAGCTGCTCGCCAAAGATTGATTTAATTATTTCCACTCCCTCTGTCCCTGTATTTCTTTAATTCTTTGTCTTCTCTACCGTGTTGCCTTTTGGCTTCTCTTTCAGTCTTCACTGCATGATGATATGAAAATTAAAGGTCTGTAGATGTCAAAGCAATACACTGCATCCAACTCTACATATTGTGTTTCATAATAATATAAAACTTTTTTTAATATGTTCCTCACATATCAATGCACCGGACAAAACATCAAACTGAAAAAACATGAGACAACTCACATTTGATAAACCGAATTTTAACACTCGTATCACTTTTTCTACCTCTTTTCATGCGGTTCATTTTCACACATAATGAGACAGGTTTCATTTTATAATTACAGATGTACTGTATTGTTACCGTCCATACTAGGTGCTGAATTAGATTTCAGCTCTGCTTGCTGAGTTTGAGATCATTGGACTTGTGTTATCAATCCTCAATGATTAAAATTACAAAAGTTCTTTTTCTCTTATCTGATCTCTTAAAGGGCAATGAAAAGGCCCATCTTTCCACTGAACCCCATCCTCAATCACTGTTACTGTTAACTCCATGTACACATAAGAGGGCTGATAAAGAATCATCAGTCTCGTTAATGGAATCACAGGTCCGATCCCTCCATCCTTTTCTATTGAAAAACGCTCTTCATTTCAAAGTTGTTCTGCTTTATTAAAGCTCATTACCATTTCTCTTTTAATAAGCACTCTTTAAAGTCATTACCTGCAGTGGAGTTAAAGGCTCAGCTATTAAAAGGTTACTTTAATGTGAATAATGGCCTCCCGATATACTCAAGTTAATTACTATTGGATACTGGTTCTAGTTTAATCTAATGCTTAAACCTTAATGAAAGATATGTCACAGTACAATGAAAAGGCGAAAAATTGTTCCCAATCAGCAGAACTATTTGTGCTATCTCTGCTCACACAGGCAACACTGCTCCATCTTTAGCTCCAAAGCAGCCTTCCAATACACTGAATTGAAATGGGCACCGTTTTCTCATATTATCAATAGGCATGGTTAACTGCTATTGAAGTCAATCTTACTAACACTGTCTCTATCAATCACTTTGTCATTATAGCGTTTTTCAGCTTGTGTTCATTTTCAGTCCATGAAAAGTCATTGTTTTGGTTCATTGTCGCTGCTTGCCACAGCAGGCAGGTGCTTACAGCCAAGTGTGCCCAAGAACACACTGAGCACTGCCTGTCCAGCACCACGCTGCATACAGACAATGTTAGTAACCAGCTAGTGCCATGTACTTCCCTCAGGAGTAAGTGGAGAACACATGAGAGCTAAAGACAGGGTTAAAATTCACCAGGTTGACAAATAAATTCTAATGTAGCTCTGTGTCTACTGGACGTGTAAATAATCAGTTGTTTGCTCAACAGTTTGTCTTACTATCTTTATAGGATTGGTTGTCAGTGTTATGTTCACATTCCCAAATGGCCCAAAAGGTTGTAATTATAGTTTCACGGTCAGGAAAAGACTGAGGTCTGTGACCTGAAGTACATGGGGAACTTTTAACAACCTTCTCCTGCACTTTGTATGCTCACCACACATACACACAGACACATATGTGTGCAAAAGTCAAGGCTCGTTATGTGCACCAAATATGTGTACATGTGCAAGATCTGTCAAATCTGCCAAACCCACAGTGTGCACATCAAATTATCCCCCTCTCAGAATTCACAATAATCCTCATTCTGTAATATGACACATTTGAACTCTGTGTTATCTCCCTCTTTGAGGGCACAGGGTCAGATGATGAAAGCTGACCTCTTACTTTCAAACTGCTTTAATTCACAAGTGAAAAGCCTAATTGCTGGGATCTTCACAGGAGGCCAGAGGTGAAGACTCCTGAGAAGCATTAACCTTGAAATCTTAGTACAGTACAGAAATCTGTGTGGAATCAAGATAAAATGTAGAACAAATTTTATCAAACACAACAGGTCAGGTGCTGCTCATGCAAACCCCCACATAGCGCATGATGCCATCAAAACAAATCCTGAACACCTATCTTCTCACATGCTTCCACCACCTCTCTGAGAGACTGACATACAGTACATATACACAGTAATTACTGAGTTTCAAGATACTCTCAGTGACACACTGAAAACCTCTCAGATCAGTAATTTTCCCTAATTTGCATATCATAACAAGAAAAATAATCATAGTCACAATGATATAATCAGTTAACAAATTACAACTAGTCCTAATTACTTAAGAACAGATCTCCTTGATGTTTAAGATAGAGAATAGAACGCATCACTCTAAGGCTCCGTTATTTTTACAGCAGTGAAATTTGTATCATATTCATGCACAGAATTAATGTGCACCAAATGCACTACATTAGCATTTTCCAGTGATACGTTTTTTTTCTCTTTTAAGGTCAGGTAGCTTTAAGGCTTAACTAAGGCTCATGTGCATGTGTATGTGTATGGCCCATTTCATAAATCCCATCACTTCCTCACTGAGATACTAAATGTCACACACCAGTGGGTCATCTAATCTCTTTTCCTCAACAAACCATATTAAAACAATGATAAGGAGTGGCGGTTGCGTTGGAGGGCTTCACTGTACTAAAACACTCTGATCACAACAAACATTTTCCATCCTGTCAGCAACAAACAGTGCATTCATGAATAGATTTCTTGAGATGTGGTGGACAGATGTTGTTATAATCATTGGTCTCTATGCTTGACAGATTATTTGCAGAACTTCAAACTTTGAAACCCAGAGGTTGTCCACTGCCAGCCAAAACTAAATGGTACTGTCAGAGAAAGGATGGACAGGCGACTTCCAGCAAAGAACAGCTTGATGAAAAGACTGTTTCTTGATCAAGTGTATCAGCCTTCTATGAGCACTGGCTTTTAAGATCAAATATTTCAGTTGAAAATTGGCACAGGCTGTATGGTGGTGTACTTCATAAACTCTGTAGTGTACATTTCACACAAATGTTCTGCTACTAAGACGACTGGGACACAATAGTCATGTTTGAAGAGACTTGACAATAAAATGTTTAATCTTGTGACTTCACTGAAGCTAAAAATCTAAAAATAAAGAATTTCGCTTTTTAACATTTATTACAGTGCTCCTGATGACACAAACCAGGCTGACTGCTGGGATGTACATGCTTCCTTTTTATCAACATTTTTCTTTTCTTTGTGCTTTCAATACAGGACACCTCAAAAAACCAACCAACAAACCAACAAACAAAAAAAGACCAAAAGACAGCTATTGGTGTGTATGGTCGCATTTGCACCACTGCTTGTCAACACTCCAACATTAATGAACTCACTGCTGAGGTGTTAGGTACAATGCATTCTTTTCTGGCATGTTTTCATGAGAAATAAAGGATGACAAATGTTTGGAAAGGGGAAAAACAACTGTCTTAACTACTAATGTGTAAGCATGTCAAAATGAAACATTAAAAAAATAAGCCTGCTTACCACTGTAAAAGGAGATTTCAAGCTCATATTACAAAAGCTTCTACTTAAGAATCCAATATGCTAAAATATTGTATTTTTATACTGCAAACTAGTGCAAAATCAGTTAAATTAAAGAAGTACACTTTGGGAAATTTGCTTCCTTGCCACCAGTGAAAAGGGAACAATGATACCACTCTTGTATCTGTCAGGAAGAAATTTAACAGCGAGCAGCTGCTGATTAGCTTAGCACACTCCAGCCCAGCAGGTGGTGGTAATGCACCTTAGGTTGGCTTGCAAACCGCCAATAAACATCAAAAGAAGAAGAAGATTAGCTTAGCACAAACACTGAAATGGTGAAAAGCTGTCCTGGCTCTGCTAACCAAAGGTAACAAAATCCACCCACCAGTGCCTTTATAGTTTACTATACAACATGCTATGTCTTCTTTGTTTAATCCTTACAGCACCCAATGTGTAAAAATAACCAATTTCATCATGTTTTCAGACAGTGTGCTAAGCTTCTCTAAGCTGTCTGGCTGCTTGTGCTAGGTATTTACTGAGAGTGGTGTAGGTCTTCTCCTTCTACCTTTTGGTAAGAAAGCAAATACTTTGCTTGGTTAGATGCAAACTATACCTTGTGTGTCCTTTGCTGTTGCTTCATTAATTTTTTTCCAAATATGTTGCTTGCGTTTACACTGTTTTTTCATGCACCAAAGATTTTCATGGCTATTTTAGATAAGACACACAGCATAGTGCTACACTCTTTTCCCTCCAGTTGGGTAAAAAAAAACAGTAACACAGTAGCTCCTTAACAGCCTCATAAAAATAATGAAACTGTGATGCTAGCTGCTCTCTATGCTTCTAGCAGCACTACATTTGAACTGTATGTCGACAAAGCAACAAAGTCATCACTATCTACAGTGAGCACTTGCATTATGCTGATGAATGGAGAGCCCTGCCAGATTACTTGATTTGATAAGCAGTACAACCCAACGGTAACATAATACATCACAAATTGTTTTGTCAACAATTTATGATACCATTTATCAAATGACCATCGCAGTGGGCTGAGTTATGGTGTCATAGCTGGCATAATGTCAATACTCAAGCTGAGTTGAGGGCAGTCTGGCCACAGTGATTTAGACACTACACTCTGACCTCTTGGAGCTTTTCCCTTCATTACCAGACAAATTGCTGTTGAAGGGTGAAAAAAAGTTGTTGAATTTAATGTTTAAATCTTTACAATTAAATATATGAAGCAGGTAAAGTGGTATAGAGTCCAAAGTCAGTGTGGGCATACTGCAATTTGATCACTTCACATTCACAAAATGGGCACACTGTTTAGCTTAAATGTGAGTTTTGACTTCAAAATGAAGTTGCTTTTGTGCAAAACAAATTAACATTAAAACATTTAATTGAGAAGTCGTTACATATTTAATGTGTGTTTGTATGAAAATCTACCCCATACGTTTTCTTGCTGCTGACCCACATCAGTGTCACAACGGCAAGACGGTGAGCACAGCACTCAAAATGTCCCTTTCATCACTGACACCCTCTAGTTCTTTTGGTCACCTAAAAAGTCTTAGAAATCTGGTAAACACATCTGAATTTTACCATGAAACTGCACTGCAGCCATCAAGGTCTGTTTCATTCTGCACTTGAGAATCAATTTGGGCTGCAGCCTAGATGACAATTAAAACGTAAAGCCTTGTATTCTGGTATTGACCGGAATACATGGCCCATGTCCAGGCCAACGCCACTCACTGGCCAGTCTGAAAGGTTACCGCAACCACTACATGTACCCACATTAACAGGACACTCACCTCTCTGGGTTTATGGCCTGTGTAATAATTTTAAGCAAAGAGAGAGGTGCATTCAGTGGAGACAGTAACAGTGAGAGAGTCGAGGGAGGACAAGTATAGTATGATTGATTGTGGTGAGCAGAATAGCTGTGTACCACTCACCTTCCCTGCCTGATTACTGTCTGCTCCTGATCTCTCGCATCTGTCTTGACTTACCAAAGAAACTGATTCCTTAGGTATGATACTGTTGGGATTAAAATTTTTATTGAAAGGTTGACTTGTTAAGGAGCATGTTGCTTTATATTGATGCAGTTATATATAAATGAGGTGTTCAGTGTGGTCAGAATGGGCCACAGAGTAGTGGAGTGCTTTAATACTGCAGGTGTAATGTACTGACATAGGGTATTTAGATGGTAGTAGTTTAGGGAGTTGCTTCTTATGATTGTTCATCACCCAGATTTTCAAACTAAATGTACTCCTTCCCCACAAACATGTTGGAGATGTATCAGCTTTCTAATTGTGCATTTAACACTCTTAATGGTTTATTAGTTTACCTTGCTCCCACACAAACAGTTGAAATGATTTAATGACCACAGGGGGCGTTAACAACACTCATTAGGAGATACAATATTTCATGCATAGTTATCTACCCTTCAAAAACACTACTGTCCAGTATGCACAGTCTGTGATGGAATGTCACAAGGCACATTTAGTCAAGGAGTGTACTTGAGTAATTGTAAAGGTACTCATTTATTTCAATTTCTGCTCAGGAAATATTGCAGTTTTTATTCCAGTGTATCTTATATACTAAACCTATGATCGGCTCATAACTCCTTCTCAACCAACTACAAAAATAAAATGCAGATTTTACTGAACACTTATGCATCAGTTATATTATAACTCCTCAGGGAGCACTTTGCTGCATTTGAGTACTTTTATTTTGAATCTTTAAGTACATTTACTGCAGCTGATAATACCCTTGAATGCAGGACTTTTACTTGTAATGGAATGTTTTGCACTGTGGTATTGCTATTTTTACTACTCAAGATTATACAACATACGATGTTTTGAACTTTGATCCATGCACTGGAATTTTTACAGGCACCAGATTCAACACGTTCTCGTGCTACTTCTGTCTCCTTTCATGTGTTCTACCATAATGAAGACAAAGTGCATGCACATCAGTGACAAATATCGGGAATTAAATAAGAATACCGTATCCAAACGGAATGGAAGACTGTTCATAACTGGGTTAGTAATGTCTCTGGCACCGTCTGCTCACTCATTTCCTCCAGTCTCCTGGTGCAACAGGGGACATCATACAGGCGACACTCAGACCAGGAGGTGTCTCCCTGCTGCATGACAGGCTGCCTTTACTGGGCTCCAGCATTCTTTCACTGACTTGTGTGACAAATTTGATTGAAGGATGCTCGGAGAAAAGACCAGCATCAGCTTCAGGTGTAATACAAGCAGCAACTTAACAAATCTTTTAATGATTTGTGACCTCACTGTGGAGAGATAAAAAAAAACATACACCCATAACTTCTCACTTAATCTGTATTACTCTCATCACAACAGAGCAAGCCACTCTATCAGTAAATGCTAATCTCCTAATTAACAAGCTAATTAGGCAATTACAGCTTTGCAGAAGGATGCCTAAATGAAATATGACAACACAGTCACTTTCTACAGCACCTGTGGGTCTTTTCAGATGTCACAATGAGAAGCATGATGACAAAGTGTTGTCTCTACACTCATAGGTGCTTATTCCTATGCCTCGCTTAGCTCATTTGTAAAAATATTGTCATTTTATTTAACCTAATGTACAGTACACATGGAAACAACTTGTCAAATTACATGTAAACTATTTCTTTTTAAAGAAACTGTGCTGCAGCAATTCTAGGACATTTTTTTTTTTACACAGAAATATGATTTGTGAGAAAGAAAAGCAGAAAGTAGTGGAGAGCACAACCCCTTGGTTAAGTAAACATGGTTTTGGGAACTAGTAGTGCCACAGTGTCTTACTGTAAGGAGCTGTCACATACGGAAATGAATTATGTTGACATATGGCTGAAAACAGCGGTGAATAGGCCTGCTATGCAATGCAATGAAGAATCATGCACTGCAACAGAGGAGAGGAGCCAGAGCTGTACCTTTGAGCCCTTCTTGACAGGTATGTAGTGTGACTTGACAGCTCAGTATTTCAATGATAAATGTAGTAGTCCTGGGACTCCCATTCACTAAACTCAAGAGTGTGATACTTCAAGGTCAAATGAATGAGTAGAACCACACAAGCCACTAAAGACAATCAGTTTTTTTTAGATTGAGCACTTGTGATATTAAGATTTCTAAAATTAATGCTATGCCTCATTTATTCTAGGACATCTTTGACTCATCCTCATCTCGTTCCTGGGCTGCACACTGAGAACCAGTTAGGTAACAGCAGGGGGATGTTCTCTTCCTTTTCTGGTAAGATAAGCAAAAGTTGTGAAGAGTTATTTTAAGTAATGACTCACTGTATCGTGACTTCAATTGAACTTCGTTTAGCAAAGGCTTCTTCTTTTTATGAAGATGAATACAGTCACTCAGCTCTGACTCATGAAGATGAATCATTTCCTGAGACCAGGATTTATTCACAGTTTGCACTGACCAGGAATTATTTCAGAGGATCACTGGTCTTTTTAAGGTTTACACTTAACTCGGTATCCTTAAGGAATAAGATATTTATAATAATGAGCAACAAATAGTGACGTTTAATAGAATTTTATGAAAATTATATTCGACAACATTTCTTACAATTGGGGACTGTGTCCGTTTGTTCTTTACTGAGAAAAGTAAGTTCAAGTCTCAAAGAGATTAACTATATCCTATGTGTATCATCACTGTCTAAAAAGTCTATATCCTGGAGAAATAAGATCACTAAAATTACTACATGGTCTCTTTACCAGTAAAAATACTGCCCCTAATAATCAACAGACTGAATAAAAATGCCACCAACACCAAGAACTATGAAACATGGAGATAATTGTTATTATTTCATTAGAATAGCACAGAAAAGTTTAAGTATATATTATGCCAGTGGTTACTGCACAATGTTATTTCTTCACTGGCAAATCAGCTTCCCCAGAATAGACTGAGCTCTGGATGAAGTTTTTCTGGGCCCTGATCCCTGTTTGGCTCATTAGTGTATTAGTTCAAAAGAGGGCTTATGAGGCTGAAATGAAAAACAAAAATGTTGCAGCCACTTACCAACTAGAACTGCACATTTCTGCAAGGTGAATTTTAGTGCAGCTTTTTCTCTTTAACTGAATGTCTCAGGTATCTCCAAAATACATATAATGCACAGTTTAGCACATTTACTGATGCCTAATTTTGAGAGAAATTACATGCACACTGTACACTGTACTATAAACAGCAGTCCTGTCCTTGGTTATGTTGACTTTGTGAATTTATTCCATGGTCATCACCAACCCCAAATCAAATAAACACCTTCTTTTAAAACTTCAGCATCAAGGTCTTGTGTTGCACAAGCCCTGCCTTAAGAGACATGCTGTTGTCATAAAACTCCAGTGTAAGAACATCAACCCATGTTTGTAGCGGCACATTATTTATTCCTACCGTGTTATCATAAATGTTCATAAAACAAAAACACAGTCCTATTTTTCCTTTGTAAATCCAAGATTTTGATGCTTATTGAAGACGTGCACAGTATATTTGCTGCCTTGCATCCAGCTCAACAACTTGTCTGCTGCCATAGCAACTGCGGAGGGGCACAGAGCAGCGCCGCCTGCTTGTGCAATGGATGTCACTCGTAGCAACGACCAATCAGAAGTTCCCATCTTTTTGCACGAGCAGTGTAAAGATGGAGGGATGGAGTGGGTGGGCTTTCGGCATCATGTATTTGCCAGTAATAGGACACACGGATCGTCAGTCTTCATCATTCTAGTCCGGGATTGGTCGAGGATCTTTACTTTCAATAATATAAACATGTCTGCTGCTTGCCTGGCTTGAACCAAGGCTTACAAGGGACTATGCAGTTCTACATCAAACTGTATAAAAACTCTCATTATGTATTTGCCTGTGTTGTTGCAGCGCTAAATCTTGATTATTGCTAGAGAATATGCACATAGCTGCACGTGCACGCGTGAGGAAACGAGGATACCCTGCCGCTGCAAGAAAGAGAGGGGAGATTCTGCCGTGCTTTCATCATTATAATCACCATCCTAAGTACTAGCTCTTAACATTTTGTTTTTCGGTGTTCAGGGGAGAAGTGACAAGAATACAGACCCCTCCTCTGCAGGGCGGAGCGTGCATTTTCATTTCGTATTTTGTATTTTTTTTATTTTTTTTCTAGCCCTTTTCTCTGCTCTGACACGTCTGCACTGAGTGAGTGGCATTGGCACACTGTCAATCGCTCACTACCGCTGCCATCAAACAACATAAAACACACACAGGCAGAGGCTGGAGCTCATAAATTTCAGCAGGGCAAGATATTTTTTGCGCATCGCCTTTATACAGCGTTGTATCCTAATTAATTTCTTTTTTCTCGCTGTTGCTTTTTTTTCTAAACAGAAATCTCCCAACTTTTTGTACATTTCATATTTTTATAGTCACATTTGGACACCATATGCCGCAGATTGTGTATTTTTTAAAATGCTGTTAGTTGTCGTGGGAATCATTTGTGCACATTTGTAGTTAGCAGCTCCTGCAAGCCTAAGATTTTTTTTTTAAATTTGTTTACGCGTTTTCACATTGGATATTTTTGTTGCCGGTGCTTCACGAGGAGGACTTGGACATTTTGGAGAGGAAATGCGCCGGGGATCCCATGAAGAGCGCTAATAAATGAGAGATCACCAAGGAGCGTTTCTGTCTATACCACCCGTCAAATCGAAGAGAAAAGATCGATTGGCATGAGGATTCGTGCGGGATACGATGGACCGTCAATTTTGACAAAGAAGTTCTAAGAAGAAGAAAAAAAGGTTTATGCATTTTTCTACCAACCACTCGGTTTGGTACTTTGGACCGCGCGTAAAAAACGAGAGGACAGCGAGAACTTGGACACAAGATTTAAGCTAAACATCACTGCTAGTCTTCATAAAAAATAAAATAAAATAGAAACGTGTGTGCTCTGTTAAGCTGAAGAATCCCACAGCCTTGCATCCTTCTCTGCGGTACATGTTGTTGTAGCCAATTTCGTATATGAGTTTTTCAATTTGTGTGGCTCAGTGCACAGACTCTTTAGCGGCTACTATGGACGATCAAGCCCGGATCATGCAGTCGATCGGCGGTGTCAGTCTGACTGGACACTCGGTACAAGGAAGCATGACACTGCCGCCTCCACATGGACACGATGGGACAGACGGGGACGGAAGAAAACAAGACATTGGTGACATTCTGCATCAAATAATGACCATAACAGATCAAAGTCTGGACGAGGCGCAAGCAAAGTTGGTTGATTTATATGTTTTATTACCCCCTCCCCCCAAAAAACCAACAACAACAAAAAACAAACAAACAAACAAAAAGCGGTGAACGCATCATTATTACGATGTGGTCCGCTTAACTTAACTCCCCCATGCCTAACAATAGGCTGGGGTGCCTGTAATGATAATCTCACCCAGAGCTGTATTTGTGATATGGAGAAGCTTTAACACATCAGAAAGTTGTGAGGAGGCAACAGCAGCATTTTATTTAAAGTGCCTGTATGCCATCCTGAATCTAAGTGAGGTGGCCTTGTACAAAAAGTTTGTGTGCACACATGTTCATACATCTAGAAACTATAACTGGTGCTGAAAAAAACTAAATTAACCCCAGTAGGCTGTAACTTAATTGTTATATTTATAATGAAAGTTTATTTAGTAAAATCTAATTAAGTCACTTATTTTCTTTTTTTTCAACTTTGAGCAAAAATGATGTAATGTATAGCAGCAAATAAGTTTTGGGAGGGGTGTGGGTTGGAAAATAGCAAGGCATGCCATAGTGACAACTAAATATCTTAAATAATCCATTTACCTGCTAACGTCTAACGTGTGACTTATCAGTGAACTTATTTCAGTATTTTATCTTGTCTTATACTGAAACAGGAAACATGGACTGAACTGTCACAGAATGAAACCAGCCCTCTTCAGCGTCCTCTGTGAAATCAAAGAAAAGACAGGTAAGATATTTGTGTAAAAAGATTCTAAGATTACCTGAAAGACAAACAACAGCAAAGCCTCAAAACAATAGCACACAGACATTTTTACCTCCCAGTGATCCAGCCAGCATCCCGGTTTCGGGAAACTCTCCGCCCAAACAATCCAAACACTAAACCAAACATGTCACTGTGCCACAGAGAAATAGTTCTGTTGTCACAGCAGACTTTTGCAGTGTTTTTGCAGGAGCGCCCTCACTACCCTGGCACAGAACAGGATGAGGGGAAATCCCATAGCATACGCTCTATATTGCTAGGATCACATAGTATCAATGCTTTATAACCTGACAACAATGATCCCACTTGTCATCATGTGAAGGCAACAACACTCTCAATCAAAAATCGTGTTACACTTGAATACAGATTCCTTTCTAACCAATGTGGACAGTTAATCCGAGTAAAAGCAAAAGACAGCTTCTAGACAATTATTGAAAAAAAATCATTTTGAAACAAGATAAATCAGTTTTAGAAACACACTGCACAGTTGCTCATTGCAAGCGTCCAGTTGAAACCTTTCAGTGTGTGTGCATAGAGTATGCACACGTGAGAGGCAGCTGAAAATATAGCTAATGATTTCATGTCTTTTGCTGTAGCTCAGTCTTTGCTATTGTACATTTTTAAATTTCCTCCAGACAGAGTTTGCTGTTCCTACATTTGTTCCACAGTGTTTATAGGACATAATAAACTGCATCTTTTTAAACAGATGCATAGATAGATATTTTCTTTGTCCCCAAATTATTGTTAAACATAACTGATTTTTAGTGATGATAGCTTTGTATTGACTTATTATGCCTTATATTTATGCAGTTGTTCTGTTCTTGAAACAACATGCTGTTGAACAGATGAGTCGCATATCTTCATTTATCTTCCAAGGAATACTGTACAATTTGTAGAGTTCTCACTCAAAGAAAAATAAGAATTGGAAGACAACAATGCTGTGGGTTTAGTGTAATTTAGCAAACTTGATGCTTTGTCAGATTTGTGACCTTTGTGCAGTTTATGAGGAAATTGGCTTGGGGAAGATCATAAAAGTTTATGAACTTCCCCAACACAGGTGGCGTCCACAGCGGCAGGCTTAGGTTTCACAGTCTAGCCGAGGTGCTCTGCTATGTGTGTGTGTGTGTGTGTGTGTGTGTGCTCCTGTTGAACTGAGACAATGAAAGAGATAGAGCAAGGAAAAGCAGTGGATACAAATCATGCATCACATTAGATGCCAGCTTTTATTTTGTATGTGATCACTGATTTGATGTGAACATGTTGTCTGACAAAGAAGCATCGCTGCATCTGTAGAACCTCAGTGAAAAAAACAAACTCTTAGATAAGTGGTTTTATTTTCAAATGTAAGGCATATTAAAATCCTGTGCCACTGTCTGGGTAACTGCAACTTACTTTAATCTTTAATCTGATCCTCTTTAGCAGTTTGTGACAGTGATCCAAGCTCTCCAATTTAAATAAGTTTATCAAAGTAGCCCGAAAAAGTAAATCAAGATGACAAAAACCAACTGTACATAAATATATATACATGAATGAGAGTATATGTGCCTAGGAGTAAGTGTGCTTGAGAAGCAGATGAGATGGAGAACAAGTGTGTGTGTGTGTGTGTGTGTGTGTGTGTGTGTGTGTATGGTTAACCTGTGGTTTAGAGTCACAGCCTCCCCCTCTTAGCCATTGACAGAGCTCAGCTGGTCTGGTGGCCTTGTTGACCAGCCTGTTTTTCCAGCACACAGTGAGCCTTTCACTGTGGTGTCATTCACAGGGGTTCCTTGGCCCTTTCATGTCTGCTCAGATGGCAGAGGGGCTGCTGTCTTTTAGCCATGTCACCCACCGTAGGCTGAAAGTGACTTTTAATAATAAATCTGAAAGCGCTCCAAGAATCGCTGGTGTAATTACTGCGTGCATGTATCATGTTATCATGACTTACTGTCTAGTGTGCAGATGAATAGTGGATCCAGGATTCAGCTTCAAAGCCTGAGAAGTGTTTATGTTAGAAGTGTTATTTTGTGATCTGCGGTGAGACGAAATCAAAGAGGTGAGAAGTACCTTACTTTTGATTTTCTTAGACTTTTCAGGGTGTTTAGAAGTTTCTGGCACTCCTCTGTAGCTGTTATTGTAGAGCCACGGCATATTTCTGCATTGCTAATGCCCTAGAAGTATTAATTCACTTTGATATGCTAATTAGAGAGCATTATGCAAGAAATGAGATTAAGTGGCAGCATGAAGTCATTTGCCTGTCACTAAATTGAGTGTTTTTAGCAGGAGGGTTTTTTTTCCCCCTTAAATTTTCTTAGTTTTGCATTTAGATAAGCTAAATGTGAGATTCGGTTGGCAAGTGGTGTTCCTTGTGATGTTTCTCTTTTGGTACAAATAGTTTAAAAAATGGCAATTAAAATGTTTTATTCTCTTATGTTTCAGGACAAAGGGTACATTCATGTTATACCTTTTTCCCTGTAGGCTGCATGTGGAAACAATGAATGCATTGAGAGAAAACTGCCTGCGATTCCGATGAGTTTTACAGTTATTCCTCTCTGCTGGGTTTGCTTTATCCTGCTGGCTACTCCCTTGTCTTGCTCTCATGCTTGGAAGGGAGGCTCACAGCAGCAGCAGCAGTGGGAGCGGCAAGAATAACAAAGGTGAAAGATTACCTCCATATGGTATTTCTGACCAGGAAAAGAGAGGTTCTGTAGCAGGACTCCTCTTTGATGTGAGGTTTAATCAATAGAAAGAGATTACAGAAAACTATTACAGGCTAAATCACGGAGTGCCACAGAGAGGCTTAGTCCTCTCCACAGCTCTCTCAGCTGCATGGCGCTTCTTTTGGCTGCATATTGACTTGTTGTTTTCCTGACCTTTGACTCATCAGGTTCAGAAACGGAGGGGTGGGGGTGGGGGGATGAGGGAGAGAGGGAGAGTGTGGCAGATTCAGCCTGATAAATGCTCCGATCCATTGTTTAAAGCAGTGGATTAGAGAGGGAGTACGGTCACAGCCTGAGCCAGTGTCGGGATTATGTTGCACATATGTGATCTGGCTTCTGGAAACCGCTCAACATGCTTCCGTGTATGTTTATTGGTTTGCCTGTGTTATATGTAATTTTCAGCTAGGAAGGACTGTGTTGTCTCAATATAGTTCAGGATGAGCCTGTAATTAACCACATGCAAGGCTGACTAAAGGCATTACCTGGAGTAAATAGAGTTAGGACTGAGGAGGTAAGCATTTCTGAAATCTACAGGGAACATTAATTTCAATGTTCCCTGACAAAGTTAATGAGCCTTCTAACTCCAATTA
>NW_018127892.1:4514908-4552624 GCF_001952655.1 Monopterus albus | reverse complement strand
CAGGGCCACTAGTGCTTCCTCCTCGGAAGCACGAGGGGGACTGGGGACGATGTGGCTATTATCTAAGTAGCTCCCAAATACCCTCAGTTTCCTCATCAGCAAGGATGAGAAGAAGGAGAGGCAGGCAAGGAGGAAAGGGGAAATAAACAAAAGATATTCATACGGTATCAGTTTCATTTGGAAGGGTAAATGGTTTTGTGCTGTGCAGACAGATACCTCTGCTCTGGTGCTGCACGTACAGCTCTTCAAATCTGTTTTATTTGTTTATTTTTTTCTGCAGTGATTCAGTGCTGTCCCTCCATCTGCACACACAAGCACCCATCTTGCACACGTCTCTCTCGCTCCCCCTCCATCGCTCCGAGCGTTTTCTGCAGCCTCTTGCGCGATCAACAGCTCATAATTGTTTTTTGCACATACGTTATGCAAATGAGTCTTTATGGCAACTGGCATAACAATTAGCATCCTCCAACAATATTTTAGTAGGTTAATTGTGAAATTTCTGAATTGTACATCTGAGTTGTTAATTAGGCATGACAGAGGTGGTGAAATAGTTATCTTCAGGCGGTGGCAGCCAGCAGAGGCTGCTTTGGATGCAAAAGGGAAGGATTGATTGAAATTAGTTTACAGCAGTAGGAGCGTGCCCCCTTTTGCTTTTTTGCAGCATTTCTTTGTCGCTAAATGTAAAAATATGAACTTGAAGCAGATCTGGAGAAGCTAGTTCAACCGCTCACCTAAAATGTTGAATAAAGATGTGAACGGCAGAACCTACTGTCTTGTCAGCACGAGTTAGCAAAGATTTTATTTTTATGCACCACAGGGGCTGCAGTCTTGTCAAAAGAGTGAGAGACCTTTGACCTGCCCAGGTAGTTGCACCAAATTTCCCCGTTTTAGGAGTTGAAATATGGAGTTGTTACTGCTTTAAATGAAGTTAATACCAAACTATAGAGTATTTCAGCCTTCCTATGAAATAAAATTGCGAAAAAAGTGAAAACTACATTTCCTTAGCATTTTTTGGCTCCAGACAAAAATAAAAAGCAACCAACCAGTGTGAATGAAACACACAGTTACAAAAAATTAAATTAACTTCTTATGCATTTATAATTAATATGCTATTATGAATTAATGTGTATCCTGATTCATCTTTATTATATTTATTTACATCTAAAAGAAACAGAGAATTTTTAAAATATGAACTGTTCTTTGAGCCTCTTGTGTTGTGATGTTCATTACAGTGTCACTCGATGGCTGAGTCTGTGTAACACCATAGAGCCGGTTATTAGTGTAAAAAGGGTTAGAGTGAAAGACTGGTGCAAAGCAAGTCCTTTCTCAGTAATGACTCGGCTATTTATAGGTCTCGATTTCATTAGCTCTAGTGTTTCAGGGAAGAGTTTTCCTCATGGGACAGTAGACACCATGATGTTCATTTACTCTGTCCACATTACATGTGGACATCTAAATGACCTATCATTTGTGAGTGCAAGAAAACTGAAAACAGCCTGCTTTATGTGTTTGCTCCATGTTGCTCATGTTATTTCTACAGGTGATGGATTTCTGTAGATCCGGCGACGAAGGATTTAGAGGCAGAAGTCAGCAAATGTACACATTTTAAAACTCATTTGTAATATTTTGACACTGTAGCAGTCAGTAGCTTGTTACTTGACAAAGACCAAATGATACACAGTTGTCACGATCCTTTTCTTTATAGAAGATTTGTTTTTCAACAAAAAGGGAAAAAAGAATCTGTGCTGTCTTTTCCTCATTTGCAAACTTGAAAATGAAGCCCCTCTTCCTATTGTTTCTTGTGCCATTGTTCTACAGGCTTCATACATTAGAATGATATATTGAAGGAAGAAATGGGAAAAAGACTGCAATGCAATGAATTTTTAATCAGCGTCTTCTGCTGCTTTAATAAGGCAAATAATTCTTATTGGCTGCTGTGTTAAGATTTCTAATATTTAATTCATAACAAACCTTGCATTGTGCTGCTTTAGCCCTAAGACAAGCTCCACTCTACTGCCTGCCAAAAGGCAACTAAGGGAGGGAAAAGACGAAGAGGAGAACACTGAGGGTATTGCTTATTAGCTGTGGCAAAAGACTGTCACATTGTTTTGATATTGCTTGTTAATTAAATATATATTTAAAATAATTAAACATAACTGTGGTGCTGGAACTAAGGACAGAGAGACTGGACCTCTGCTTGAATGTGCACTTGAAATTCCTTTCTTTGTAATTGTGCCAGCAGCCAGTAAAGTACGCTCATTCACGAAGCATGCCATCTTTTTTTATTTTCTTAAGTCCCTGAAGTTCATTTCTGTGTCTGAAAAAATGGAAGGATGGTGAGGGGCCAGCAGCTAGGTGCTGGCTCATGTTACAGTGAAACGGCGGCCCCTGTTTTTGTCTCTCGGTGAAATGGCTTAATTGGTGTCAGAGCCCCAGGGATAAAGGCCTCTTGCTCTGAAACACAGCCACACAGGCCCTGTCTTCCCTCAAACCAGGAGTAACGGCTGGCGTCTGCTGGTGAATGAGGACTAAGCCGTGGCATAACAATACCAAATGATGTTTGGGATGACAGAAATTAATATGCGCTTGCTCCCAGAAAGCTATGATTAATGACAGCGAGCAGGGGAATGCTGTCCCTCCTTTAGCTCCTTTTTGATGGGGACTGAAAAGCAAAAAAAAAAAAAAAAAGACTAGAAACGTGGAGGTCGTCCAGAGTACATTACTGCTATTCTTCTCCTGCTTTTTCCTCAAGCAGGAGGCAGGAAAGGACTGAGTGCTTGTAATGAATTTTGGAGTGATTCACACACATTGTATTGTCCCATAGTGTGTGGATCAAAGAGACACATACCTGTACGCCTTCGCCAAGAAATTCACCGACTGCTTATAATTGTAACTGTAGGAATTATTATTCTGAATATCACACTAATAATTACAGATATATTTTAATAACCCATGCAGGATGATTTGAAGTGATGATTTGTAAAAAAAGAAGCACTTCTAATTTTAACGGAGTTAATAACTGTAATAACTGTCCTGGTGGTGATTTCTTTTCATATGGAATTTTATACACACCCATTGATTCAGAGCCAAACATGTGAACAAAATGGTGGTGTGCTGTTGCCATGATAATGATCTGTATCTGTTGTGTCCTAGGAGGAGACACATGAATATTTAATTGTGCCTGCTACAGAGATCCCCAGACCCTTCTGTTCATTTCTTACTTTCTCTAATGTGCTTCCACCCTCCCAGGTACTTCCTCTGTAAGTAATGGAAAATTAAAGTGTGCATTAAAATGATATAAATTGCAATGTAAGGGATTTCTAAGGACATTTGTCTCCACACGATGTGGTTGAAAATTCAAATAGCGAGTTTTGACAACGGACATTCTGCTGACACCGTGTATTTGGCTCATGTTGGCTCCTCATATAAGCATTTCCTCTGTCAGAGTGATTGATATGTTTTAAGCATGCACTTTTTACATCACTGTGCTGTGGAGGATGATGTGGGTGCAAGGATATGAGTTTTAAACAGTGAATGACTTCCCCCACATATTGATCTATTTGTGTTGCCGGAGTGGCAGGTGCTATACGAAGTCTGTGTCAGCTTTGATTGTTTGTGTCAGTGATCCGAGCCGACACTGAGCTCTCTTACTGTTTGTCACTGCACTTGCTTCCTCTTGATGAATGGCAGCACACACTGCACAGATCCTCAGAAAACTAGTGTCTCTACTGTTTCACAGACCCTGTGAATCAGCACTGGTCTACACACTTAGATTTTTGTAAATTGTGGGACATATCCCCAGAGCTGATTTTGGTCTTTTAATGCAATTACAGAAAAGCTTTCCATGTGAATGTGAGCATCATTTTTTGAAGGACAGGAGCTGTGGTTCCTCTCCTTCTCTAAATATTCAGTGCTGGTTCTGTATCTTGACTGTGTGTATTTTGGTAGGGCTGCTAGTTTGTGGCGTGAAGGTGAGGTGCATGATGCTCTGAGCTTCTGTAAGTATGCAGAGCACGGCGGGCCTCTCACGGGTGCTGAAGGAGAGCATGGAGTGGCAGAGTTAATTTATTTAATGACTGAGCATCTTATATCTCCCCAGCCCTGATTAGAATCCATGCTTGATGAGGGAAGCGATAGAGGGGTGTGCACTGCCCCTAGGCCCTAGCACGTACATTCATGGTTTTCTTTCTCCAGTGCCTATTTTCCCTACCCCCCAATCCACTGAAAAAAAAAAGAAGAAGAAAGAAAGAAAATGGACAAATGCACCACCACGTAGGATAATTTCTACTTCTGTCTGTTGCAGTATTTTGTGATTATATCTGTACGTGGGATCATTTTTGGCACACATTGACAGCAAACACAGCTCTGAGGCTGATTAAATGTGTGCTTGCGTGCGTGTGTGTCCGCTCCGTGATAAAGACAAAGTGCTGTGGAGCTCTATGAACGTGGGAAAGCCAAACAGAGTGTGTCATTTTGGCAGCACAGGCTGTCAGCATTGGGGAGCTGCAGTTGTAAAAACCATGACCTTCCTCTTTGCCAGCATGTCTCTTGCAGAGCCAAAGCGCTGCCCTGTAGATCTGGGCTGACTGTGGGAGGGAATACAAACACGGAGAAAAGGACAGACAGTGGAAAAAACCAGTAAGAGCTATAATTGTGAAGGTGGGGTGGGGGTTGAAGTAATGAAATACTTCTTGGAGCTATCATGACTGAGAAGGTGAGGGAGGGAAAGCGAGAGGACTGGTGAAGAGGGAAAAAATACTCCTCGGCTTCTAACATTTCCATGAGCCATCATCAGTAATGCCGCGGCAGCCTCACAAACCAGAAATTATTTCTTCAGGCGTCGCTGTCAAGTGTTATTCAAATAACACCAGCCTCACATTTGAATAACAGCCGACATTTTGAATTAATTAATCAGACAAGATAGTCCGGGCCTTTTCTCATTAGTCTACAGGTCAGGCTGGTGAAGATATATGTGCTGGTGATGATATACTTGTCTTTAATAGTGATTTATGGAGATTTTGGATTGTACTCGATTTGTCAAAGGGCCTGGTAGCAGAAAAATAGGACAGTGCATATTTCATTACCTAATCTTTGATATGTTCCATGATGCTAAAAGATACAATCCTGTTGTTTTGGTGCACAGGCAGCTCTTTTATATTAACTCTTCCTGAGTGAAGAGGCGCATACACATGTTCTCTTGAACTGGCACGCACATACACACATATACACACATTTAATCTGCCTTCATACCAGACCTCTCCCATTTTACTTTTCCTATGCAATTAAGCAAGGGCTGTAAATTATAACTGTGCCGTACTTTAATTATCGTGGTGTAAAAATAGAGTTCCTGTCTTTGAGAGGATTTCATTAACTTACTCAATATTCCATGTCAGCTCAGAGAACCACAGGATTGCAGTAAGGTTTGTGTTTAACATGCTCTGAAACAAGTCTGTTATGTTATATACACTAGATATAAATGTAAATAAATAATGTCAGATACAAACATTTTTTTTTTATTAAAATAATTGCGGATTTACCTTAGCGTAGCCTGTTTGCTGGCTGGTGTGACTTTTTATTTTGGAGTTCATATGAGGTAGTGTGTACGGTCATGAAGGTGTAAATGAAAATGTATATTTTTAAAAGAATAGCTAGCGCTAACAATGTAGTGTCATCTGCCTGGGTGTTAAATATTAATGAACACATTCTGTTTACCAACACCTACCTATTTTTATTTTATTTTTTATCATACACAAGTCTTAATTATCAAAAGTAGACATGCAGCAAATGCAGTATAGATCTGTGATTTTGTGCTGGAATAGCTCGGTGTGTGTGTGCATATGTGTGTGTGTGTGTAAGTGAGTGAGTGCATGTGTGTGCTTGTGCACAAGTGTCAGAAAGCTACGAGCTGTTGCCATTCCAGTGAGCAGCCCACACAAAATGCGCCAACACCAGTGTGACAAAACATTCAAATAAATTGCTGTCAGCCTGCCGAAACACCAAGTGCAGCGATTTTTATCTGACATGTGGAAGACCCAGACATGCAGTCCTGACAAGTAACGCCAAAGCACCTGTGAGAGACGGGCGATAAAAATCAGGATATGCCTGATCCTCGGCATAACAATACCTATCATTACTTGATATTATTACTCTTCTTTAAAAGAGAGCTCAAGATGGAAAGATAGTACTCGCATTACTTTTTTTAAAGCCTGGATAATAAATGATCTTAGGTCGCTGTTTTAAAATTTACAGTTAAATTGAATTATGCAGTCTGATGGCATATCAACAAGTACTAAACAGGCTTTTATATTCATGCTGAATTGTTTATCACTCAGAGAAAACTACCATATTTACTTGTCTGAAGGCTCATTGTAAACAAAGTCGAAGGTTAGAATGTGTATTTGTTCTCATCCTGCATCTTTTTTCACGAGCAGAAAACACAATCAGCCACATAATGTATGTACAGTGTGAACATTTTGATCTATATATCTTTTTAAATGGCAAAACTTTTGTATTTATAATTTTCCCTTTCTATTCCACTGTCAAAAAAATGAGAGTCTATAATGATGAATCTCTACTTTTTAGTTGTTTGCAGTTGAAAAAAATGGAGTGTAAAATCCACTCAGCAGAGGACACTGATTAACTTTGTACTGCTGCTCTAAACAGTATGAAGGCACAAATAAATGCTATGTAGAGCCCGTGTTGCTTCACTTATTTTCACTGAGTCTACAAAATTGACTTAGTAATTGTTAAATCCAATTGAGAAACATTTAAAAAAATGCTTTTTAGTAACTCCGAGACAAAGGACTCACTGTGGAATGCGCCATCCATTCTCTACTGTATTGTTATTTTCTCCCTTATAGGTTACTAATGAGGAATCGGCCCTCATTATGATTTTAAGGATGAGAGAGGAAAGCTTTTAATTAATGATATGTAAATGGTTCTGAATTGATTATGTTAGAATATCAAGAGAGATGGGTAGAAGCTGTGGTGTAATATATTTTAATTAAGAATTAATTAAAAATGATGGCAATTTTATAGAGGCTCACAGAAAATAGAAGAATTTATTCTCTGTCACAAGTAAATCAGCCCTTGATTAAATCAACAGACACATGGTGTATTCATTCAAGAGTTAGATTTATACTTTGCCTGGAAGTATTATACTGATTATTAAAAAAATAAAGATCGGTGCGGTGTCAGTGGTTGACCACAAGCCGGGTTCTCTGGGGTTAATGGTGATTTATCTCATTCCTAATGCATGTGATCCTCCTGGTCTGTGTTAGGTGGATCAATAAAGCTATGTTTCCTTTTTGAATCCAGTGTCTACAATTAGATTTGCAACATGGAACATAATTATAAGTAAGACATGAATGCATATTTTTATCACTTGTGGCAAGTGAACGTGCGCCCCCAAAAGCTATCAGTCTGTTTATGAGGTAAAAAGATTTGTGTGAAAAAGATGAGTTGTGACTAGACTTGGACCCTAGTTAACCTTTTTAATTGCTATCTGCTTTCTTTCATTCATTCTTCAGGGCAGAGGAAAACAGAAGACGCTAGCTGCGTTAACGGCATGCGCCACTATTAAAGGGAGAGAGGTCTTTGTTTTCAGCTAACAGTGGCATGCGTGCTCTGTGCTAAACTCTGCGATCAATGGCAGAGAGGCTGCTATCACAGCACTTGGAGCAGGCGTAGCTCAGGGGGGAGGGGGGGCGTCCCTGGTGGTTCATTTTGATTGGAGCGCAGAGTTTTGTGTTGAAAGGCGAGGGAGAGACAGGCTGTTGGAAGCAAATCCCCCTGGATCAGTTAGAGCTTTGCAACAAAAACACCTTGATATTCCTGGGAACATTTGCTTACGAAAAAGAATGAATTTAAACAAACGAGCAGCGAGAGAACAAAATGATCTAAAGCATTTCTGAAGGTTTCTAGGTTCAAAGAAAGCGTGCGCATCTCAGGCTTAGAATTAATTTTGAAACCACATTTCATATCAAAGTAAATTGCTTTGTTGTCAAAAGGGGAAATCGGTGTAAATGTGTTTTGTCGATAGGACGTCCCACATTCCTAAACAGCTTTTCTAAATGAATAAAACTATATATTAGTACATGGTGTGAAGTTGATTACACTCTAGGTTAACTAGCAGAGAGCAGCAGTCTGTGAGTGTGCGGCTTTATGAGCTAACCAATCTGTTAGAGGCGGCAGGGAGGATGTGCTGCTTGAGATGGAGGGAGTCTTGAATGGATTATTAATCCGAGTCCTCCCGTACCAGGTCATATGTAAAGGCTTAGAGGCATCGGGAACAGTCAAATCTGCACACACACTCTTCAAACTTCTGCTAGTGCACAGTCAAAAATATGCATACAATACACAGGATTTGCAGAAGGACAGGCATTCATAAAAATGCACAGGGACCCAGATGTGTGCATGCATTCATATATACTGTACAGTGCACGCACACCGATGGCTGGCAGAGCATCTTCTTTTTGACACCTGTAACTATTTGCAATACATCACTGTCACGGCCGCTTTCTCCAACTATTCGCTTTTGCGTGTTAGTTATCTGCACCGGCCTTCGTCAAAAAGTTGAGTAGTCTTGACATCGGCTCCCTAGTGGGAACAGAAGTGGTGAGGTTGTGCTGGGTGTCATTGCCAGGTCTACTCTCTGCACCCAACAGCATCCTAATGACAAGTGAAGAAAGAAATTATAGTTCAACATAGAAATATTATGCCACAATTAATTCTGTAATTGACACATGAAGTGAATTTCTGAATGTCAAAAGCAAATATCTTGTTTTGTTGCTGCCTTTTATCACCAGTTGTACAGAATATTGCTCTCTTCGCATACTGGATTTATGAAATGCACAGCAGCAAATGACATAATAAAGAGCCAGGTTGAGGTTTGTTTTGTTTTGGACCTCTTGTGGTGAATGTCTGTGCTTGTGTAATTGACAGTGAGTGTGGCTGTTGAGGAGGAAGCGAGGGCAGGGCACCTCCTGTGTGAGCTCACTGTGGAGACGAGGAGAGTCTGCCGGTGGCACCGCTAGCGGTGAACACCAACAGCTCTGGCCACAACAGAGAGGAGGTGGAGAGTACTGTGTGTAGGGGGGAGGGTCAGCGTCTGAACTGGCTGATGGGAGCCAGAACATGAAACAATGTCGGGGGAACGTCTGGTGGGTTCGCTGCACAGAATTACAAGCGAGGGAGCAGGCCTGCTGAGGCAATTACAGCTTAATGGGGTCATTTGGAAGGCAATTGCCAGGGGTTAATGTAGTATAGAGAGATGAGGTGAGATTGAAGTGAAATTTTTGGCTAGAAAATGTGTTCAAATGAAAAGGGAGCAGCCAGACAAGTTGTGCACTGATGGGGTGGGAGGTTGACTGGGGGAACTGGACTGCGGACTTGCTCTGCCACACAGATCCACGTGAGGCCTGGTGGCTCACTCATATGTAGACCAGTGCAGCCAGATGCACAGGAGTACGTCTGCACAGGTGCTTTTGCACTCATTCTCCTCTCTAGTTCTTCAGCCAAGCTTGTGCACACTTTCCTGGCTTCTGTTTGTTGACATGAACAAGAGCTCCACTGTTTTACTTTGCAGTTGAACACTGAGTATTTTACTGACAGATGCGTAATGTGGTAGTGTTTTTTTTTTTTTTTTGTTTTGTCTTGCATTACCTGTGTTATAATTTCCTGTATTAGTGATTACCAGTCATCGGGACACAAAATAGATAATCAGCATGACAAGTTGTTCCAGAAAAAGATGTGTCAGAGAAACTGCGAGGGGCACCTTAGAGGAGGAGGATAAAAAGGATCATTATGTGCTGTTACGTTAGCCAGTTCATTACCTTAATTACCCAACATAATCCGGTGTTGGAAGGGTGCACTGGCGCTCTGGGAAGGACTCTTTGCCAGGACCTCCAAGCCCAGGTCTCATCTCCCTGATCTCCTGATCCCTAGCAGGCAGACCGATCGTGCTAACACTAAACTTTGATCAAAGCCAAACTTATTTAAGGTCAGCCATGTGAAATCCCCTGGGAGCCGCTGTGTGCGCCGAAGCGGATTGTGATATAGGAAGTAGTACAGCACTGTGCCTTGCTGCTGCGGCCTGTGACCGTGCTGGATCACTGGACAGCAATAGCATTATCATCAGCCCTTTCAAATCTTCAGCATTTTTACGTGATTATGCTCAACAGTGGAACTTCTCATCCATGGGTGGAGATCTTTTCTCTCTCTACCTCTCACCCTTCTCTGCCTTTCTCTCCCTCTCCCACTTTCTGTCATCATTGTGAGGGCTATGCCTCCACCGCCCTCCCCTCCCCTTCCCCTCTACACAGGGTTTTGGCCAAGTGCCGGCCACTTCACTGAGGCAGATTTTCCCAGGCTCCCCAAAGGCTATTTTACCAGGATTCCCATTAGGTCTTTACCCATTACCAATGTTCCAAATCATTTACAGAAGAATCTATTTACTTTATGTGGTAATGGATTCATTTGACGGGGCTTGCTCTGAAGAAAGTCAGCATTTAACATGCACTTTCCCCCACCTGGATCTTTGGGTGTATTTTCTCACAGTGGCGATTGTCTCTTATGTGCCTTCAAATCGTTCGCACACTGTGCTTTCCATCACATCGTAAAGGTGGTGCAGCATTGTGTTAGTGCTGCAGGAAAAACAAGGATGATGCAACTCTGTTGTCATTTTAGAGTGACAAATAGACAGTGGCAGACCATCAGAGAGGGGGAGAGAGTGGAATGGTGTCACTGACAAACTGCTATGACCTTTGGGTCCTTTGGCCTCCAGAGTGCAAGGCCCACACAGTACAGTGTTTACCTCAGGTCAGCAGAAGTGTGAACATGCTGGTCCCCAGTGGAGAAAACCCCAGTCTATTGTACTCATCACACGTGAGTCATCAAAATCAATAGTCAGTCAGATAACCCTTCGCCAAATTGGATGCATGTGTCTGGAATAACAGAGGGCTGCAGCGTCTGTATATCTTTTATTAGTTGACGATGTTAAATCAAACTTAATTCACAAATGGTCCATAAAGCAAAGCCTTTGCAACAGCAAAAGAGCAGCACAGTGCCCAAAGCTACTGAGCACTTCTCCTTCCCCTGTTCCATGTCACCAAAGCATCTTGTCAAAGCCTGCCTCCTTCCTGTTGTAAGGTAGGGGAAAAAAAAAATCAATGCCACAGTCTTTTCTTTTTGCCTCCTCCAATCCGTAATTGAAATGGAAAATCAAATGAACGGCAAGCAGATAATTGTTTTATCAATATTCCCTGCCTGCCCTACAAGGGTCAGTGCAGAATGATCATGAGTCGGGGATATGACGAGGACAAAATGTGAAATTGAACAGCTAGGAGGCAATAAATCAGCCTTGACAACTAAGAGTGACCAGCATGTAGCTGCAGCAGGCAGCTCTCCCTTCAGAATTTGTCCTAAAGCTGTCTACACTAAATGGGGAGTATTCATCTCATTATTGTTGCACTTAATATTGCTATCAAATATTATTTTTGAGTCCAGACGGGAAGTCAAGGTCACTTGTGCTATTATTGTTGTCATTGTTAGTGTGTGATATTGAGAGTATAATAGAGGGCAAAGCCATATGGCCTGCAACGCTTATATGGAGGCAAAGAATAAATTTAGTCATTTGTTAGAGTTGAGGAAAGAACCGGTTTGTTGTTTTGCTTCAGTTTGACATGATCATGACTATTACTGCTGCTTATAAATAGCTGTTTAGTGGAGGAACCAACAATAATGTTGCACAAAAACACCAATTGCAACACATCATTAGTAAAACCATTTTCTAAAAGATAACCTGCCGGGTTTCTAGGTTTTCTGTTTTAGCCAGTTGTCAGGTTTCATGGTCAAACTGTTGCTGTTTGTGGTACTGTGTGCTACAGTGGCTTTGGTTGCAAGATAACAATGGAGTTAGATGTTATGAATGAATCAGTACACTTGGTAAGTGTTAATAATGGACATGAATGTTTTGATGACCGATGTCCCCATGAACTTTGATGGTTTTAGTTTGAAATTCTGTAAATATGCTCTGGAGCTAGACTTTTAAGACAATAATATGATGCTGCAGTGAATTATATTTTTCATTGTGCATCACTGTGGATTAGTGTCTTGTAAAATGTCATTCCCATCACACTTTCTCTCCCAGGTTTTTGTTACAGTTTGCACAAATGGTCCCCATATATTGTATTCAAAAACAGCAAATAAACATTTAATGAATGGTTTAAAACATATTTAAATGTTGCACCCATAGATGGCTGCTGGTGCATAGTGACACAGTAGCAGTAATATAAACTTTGGCTTCACTAAGGAAGTTAGAATTCTTGGCAAATACTGTACATTAAGAACAGAAACTCTTTATATCTGCTTACAGCTGCACTATAGTATGTTATAGAACATTTTTTTTTTTTTATTTGTTAATGAATTTTAACTTACTGTTTATACTCCCGAAATAGTCGGTTTACTAAGATTTAGGACAAAGAAAAGCAAATCCTCATAGTTTATAAGCCGGAGTTAATGTTCAGCATCTGTGCTTAAAAAAATAGCTGGAATATTCAGTGAAATATAGTTGCCTTTTAATTTGCTGTTTATCAGTTAAGTGATTCATGACTAGCTGTTTCTGCTCTGCAGTAATGCGTACCAGCATATTTTCACTTTTCCTCCATTATATGTCTTTAAATGAACTCATAGTGCCAGCTTTCTCTGTCTTGTAAAAACTGCAGATAAAACTGTTGCCTGAAAATCGACATCCTAAATCATGTGACGTCCCTTCCCATCTGGCTCATCCAGTTGCAAGGCATTGACAAAAATATGAAATTGATTTGGTTGAAGGGTGTTAAAGAGCTGACAGGAGAATGTCACAAACAATGAATGGTCACAGCTTGGAGGAAAATCAATGACAGAGGTTGAAGTCAGTCTAGAGTACTACTTGGCAGCGTTACGCTGTTCCTGGAAAAGAGCTGTCTTCTGGCCTTGGTTGTCTGATCAGAAGGAAACCTTCCTGTTCTAAAGGAGGAAAGATACAATAAAAGTGAAACTGAAATATAGTCATTGTTTGACTTCAGTGTCGATGGCAGCTGTACGCAATATTTTAAATTCATGTGTGATTTGCTGCTGTGGGATGACTTCCTATAGCGATCCTTAATGCTTATGTGTAGGATTGTAATGCAGAATCACAGTGAATCCCTGGTAGCTTGTGGAACAGTAGTTGTCACCTTGTAAAGCCTGTGATGTGTACATACTGTATGATTATAGCGCTTACAGTGCAATGTAGCATTGTGGAGATATCTGGTGTAGTCAACAGCTGAGAAAAAACGTCTGTACTTTACACAAGTCATGTTCATTTCACTGTGTAGATTATGATCCTTGGAAGGAGAAAAACATGAATTGGCAGAGTGTCTTTCAAGTGGACAAAGTGATGAAAATCCCCCCTACTTTGTTGGGATTGCAGTGCTTTGCACCATATGCTGCTTTCCTCTTTAGCTGGGATTATGCCATCATTATTGCTGATAAAAGCTGTTTACTGCCTTGGCTCCAAGTCGATGCTCGGGGCGCTCTGAAACTGGCATTCCCTCTCCAGAAGAGTTCATTCTCTGCCAGCTGCTCAGGATTCAGCCCCCTTTGTTTAAGATTTCACAGTTTTTGTAATGTTTATTTCCCTCACACATGAGGATTTTCCTGCATTAGCATATGTTTGCAACAAATTGACATTTACATTTGATTTGCTTACAGCAGACTGGAAGGTGTCTGAGACATGGTTATACAATGCTCTTGGAGCTACATTGCTAGTTAACACAACAGGGACTGTAAAATAAAAAATAATAAGGCCTGTTTTGAGGAGATGTTTTTGGTACCAAAATGCAATTGTAGTGTTGAAGAGTGCTGGATTTGAAGCAATATCCCAAAGGCTCCCTTCTCACAGTGTTACCAATCAATGGCATAATCAGTCAATGCAGATTCAGCCCGACAGCTGTGTTAAGATAACAACAGTTTCTCATGACGATAGCGGCCCCAATGACCTTGTGTGCCTCAAATTAATAATGTAAAATCAACACTAGTCAACCACCCCCCTGGTTCCCATGCAGGCAGTGATGAACTACCTTTTCGCCTTACCATCAAAGACCACTCAGACTAAGTCATGTTTCAAGGCATAGCACCATAATGTTGCTTTTTTTTAAACTTAGGCTCCATGTCTCCTAAATAATGTCTCTCACTCTTCCTCTACAGCTCCCTAGTACCCAGGGAAATCATACTGATCAATATTTCCCATTTTAGAGGAACTGCAGCAAACATTCACACAGGATTTACTGTAGCCCTCTGTTAGACTTTAATCAAGCTATAATTTAGACCCAGCAAACAAAAGGTTTTGTTGAAAATAAATGAAAAGACTATTTGCAATTTTTATGGATTTTGTCTTTATCAGGTTTTATTCTCCCTGAGCCTCACATCCCTTATCTTTGTTCTATCTATCTATCTATACTTTTTCTTCCTGCTTATTTTTAGCACATATGTGTTGCTGTTCATGCATGTGCTTGCATGCATTCATAATGTCTTCACAGGGCATAAATCAGTCCCTGCTATCTCAGTACTTCTTCATATTGGTCAAGGGCCATTGGGCAAAACAGCTTAATGCACACTTAACCATTTCAGTCTTGACAGGAAGACTGGAAAGTCTGCTGACTGGGTGACACTGGGACACCCTCTGCAACTGGTTTATTGTTTAATCATAAAGTGTGTCTGGTTTTCATAAATAAGTAAGAAAGTAAGTAAATAAATAAATGAGCAAATACCACTTGTTGAAGAGCTTACTGTAAAATAGAGTGGGTGGAAATTAGATACTTTTAGTAATCTAGCTGTTTTAGCACATTTTTGGCTTAAGATAGGTTCCTTACATTTTAGCTTAATACAACTAAGCTCATGGGAATGGTTAGGTTCCCTTACACTATGTAATAGCTAGACAGTATTTCACTGGCAGTAGGAGGCTAGTGGGCATAGAAATTTGGGTGAATTTGGGGTTTAGTACAACTAGTTAAGCTCAGGGTTGAGTACCTATCAAGACCTTTCCCACCACAGGCTATCACTAGCTTTAAAACTGTCAGCATCACAACACTAGTGTTTCACTCCCAGACCATCTTCTGTGTTTAAATCACAGTGTTAATTGTTGATACATTGTGTCTTGACCTACACAAAAATGAAACAACCTAAAAAAGGAGAAAACACAAGTATATATCTGCCCTTCTAATGCCAGGGTTTTGGCAGCTGATATTCCCTCATATCTCTAGGATATGAAGGGATAGTGTAGCAGCTCCTCGTTCATGCATGACTGTTGGCACACAAACCCAAGCTTAACCCCAGTGAAGAAGCACTGCCACAGGTCCCAAAGGTCTGGCAACCTCGGTCAGGATATGGAATAGCCTACTGAGAGGTCATACAGTTTCATGGGACATATGCACATATAAGTAAAAATTAAGGTGGTGTAAGATGTGTTGCAGCTTCTTCATCAGTCAGCTGCGGTCTCCTCAAGTATGGTCATCTTGACTGGAGCGATATTTGCATTTGCTTTATGATCTCTGCTGGTACCTTTTGATAACTGCCTGACTAGAGCGCAGACTGTTGTTGACTGTTCTCCGTGGCAGGTGGTGACAGCGCATGTGTGGTCCCCAACACAGGTGTGTGCAATTAGCCTGACAGCTAACCCTGGATTGCCATGAAATAAGACCCCCTACTGTTCATATGACTGTCTGTGTGTGTTGAGGTGTCTGCTTTTTTGTGCTTATGTATGCATAGTAGTTACAAGTAAATATAAACTGCAGTAAGGCCACAGAATCCTTTAACAAAGTACTGTATGTTGCAGCAGTGTTAGATGACATTATACAGTGCACAGTGTATATACAAACTGTCTGGGTCTTGTTGCAAGGCTGGAGAATCTGTGTCATTTATTCAGCCTCCTGTAATGGGGAATGGACTTGGAAGAAGAGAGAGGGTAATGTATTGGAAAATATCCCTTTCAGCACCTCAGCATTACTTGTCATAGGTCAGGCTTAAAACGTAGCTTGATCCAGTTATTAACTCTAATCCAGGCATAAACACAAATCCTCAAGCACCAGCCCAATTAATAATTTGCATAATTAACATGCATTTTAAATAGAGTCTGGTCTTGTCATTGCCAAAGCAGGGATGGGGGTAATTAGGGCTAACGGAGCAGTGCCTAGGGCCCTTACCCGTGGATGTGCTGCAGTCTTTTCCAGGAAAGGGATTGACAACTGCAAGACAAGCTCTCTCGGCTTAGAGCGAAACCCCCTTTGACAGAATTAATAGTTGACAAACTGCTCCTAAAGCCCTGGCATTGTTTCTGTCAGTTGTTTGGTTTGATGTCACTGTTAGACATTATAAATCAATAGTGTCAGGATTTAGTAATGTTTATAGCCAGCCATGGTTTATTATTTCATGTGACTGTCATGGACAAATAGTATTTATCATAGCTGTCTATAAATTACTGCACACAGACTGTTGGTTTACCCAAACCCACTCTGCTCTTACAGGGCCCATTCCAATGTCCACTTACATATTTAGAGTAATTTATTTTCTCAGCCGTAGGCTCACGTTAACCCTCTGCTTTCTCATGCTCCTTTGACTCTTATTGTGGCTTGATTGCGCTGCCTCTGCTGACACTTGTGAAAGCAGCAGATCAAAGCTCTTCACAAAACTGCTTGTCGCATCTATTTCAAGAATCTGTGCACTTGTTTTCAGAAGGTCTTAAAAACCAGAATTGACAGGCACATACTTCCTTTCATGGTTTTATATTATAGACTGTCATTACATCCTCTTTCTTAGGTAGAAACAGGTGGCTATATAAAGTTTGTTTATTCAGAAAGAAGTCATTAAGTGGTCATTCTTGAGTGTAAGTCAGTCCAGTCTTGCTTCATCAGTGACAAATTTATAACACATTCATTTAAGCAGCTGGCTTTCAAAGTAACACAATGGTCTTAACCTTTGCATCAGTGCCACACTCATCCAAAACAATTAGAATCATCAGAAGATAGATTAGTCAGCTCTCGCAGCACTTTGTCAACACAGAGCAAGAGCACAATCGCAGTATTAAGTGACTGATGCTATCAGGTAAATTTACTTACATTACACTGTCCATCATAATGAATATGTAACAGTGAGAAGTTATTGGCCAATGTGCTTTGTGTTCTGCCATCACCATTTGGGTGTATTGAGTTTGTTCTTGTTTTTTTTTTTTTGTTTTTTTAATTGAAATAAACATTCATACATGTGACTTGATGGTAATCCGGTTTCATTTTACATGAAACTGTCTTTCACATTTTCATGAGCTGTAAGTGAAAACTAAACAAAGAGAAGACATGAGTTGAAGCGATGGTATTGATCCGCTGTGCCATTGACTGTAAGGTCCACTTTCAGCAGGGAGGTCATTAGTTTCTCCGGTGTGCTAATTCATCCTGGGTTGAAGCGTATCAGTTAGAATGCTAATCCTCTACTATGATCTGACAGCTGGGGTAAAGAAAGGGGCAAGCGGGCTGCTGCAGAGAGAGAAGAGGAGGGGGCTGCAGCAGCCTAGTGGTCTGGTCTTGTGTTTGGGTAAAGAGGAGGACTTCAGTTCATGGGATTGGCAGAGAGTGCATGGGAAAAGGGGTACTGAACTGACCCCTGCTGTCTTGGCCCCCTAGCAGTAATGATGTAAAAGAAAGATGACATTTGGTGTCCACATTTAACTTGCATTTGCAGTCCACTTGAGAGGTCCAGTATGCGTGACCTACCTTGATTAAGCCTGGGGGCTGCCTAGGACTGTACCTTTTAGACTGAAACAAAAAGTGGAAGCTCACGAGAGAAAACTGAGCCTGTATAATTGGGCCAAGTAGAGCTGCGGGAGGCAGCCAGTCTCCGCTTTGCCTTTTGTATATTCATGACCCCCCCGACTTGATTGATGGAAGGATAGCATTTGGTGACACTGTCATTTGCAAGTTGAAAAGGTAGCGCAGTGGCTGGAGCGGTGCTGAGGCTGCGCCTTAGAAGGGGCATCAAGAGGAGGCTCATTTCTATGCTGATGATATCCAGCCCCCTCTCATTTTCTTTGTCTCTGTTAGAAGGACATCTGCTGACAACACAGAGTTTCAAAAGAACCAAGTTGAAAATGAAAAGGGGGGTGAAGAAACATACATTTGTGTGTTTGCATGTGAAAAGCGCACGGTTGAGCTGGGATTTTGATCAGTGCAAAAGTTTTCTCTTTGATGTCTGCGTAACCGTCTTAGATTTTAGTGAAATGGAACATTTTGAAACAGAGGGTTTACAGTAAGCATGTCCCTGCTAGTGAAATCTATTTTTTCCTAGACACACTTCTGCTTTTCCCTCAGCACCACAGCCCACACTTATCAGAGCCACAATTTATAGCTGCAGTGTGATGTGTTCCCCTGCAACTCCCATCTTTGTATTTACACCAATTAGCACATAAACTCTAATTACTGAGATCAAGGCAGGCGGGAGTCCATAAATGCGAAGCGACACGGACGACCAAATCAGCTGACAAGGAGGGTAGGTGACGATAAATAGGGAAGTATCACTTAGGCATCAATGACGCGATGATGCATGTGTGTGCTGGGAGGTGTCACACAGAGGGTGGTGGGAGTGTGAAATGTGTGGGGGCAGCAGGGTCCACAGAAAGTAACACAGGCTGTGGGGCCTTGTAACTCACATGTTGACACACAGCACAGTGACACATTGACTGTACAACACGTTTCCATTTTAACACCACCGCACAATCAGGCACTTCTTTTGTGTCTCAGTGAAACGTAATATTTATCTCAGCAATGCGCTGTATATAAGGTGACAATTAACGTGCTAATTTAAGGGCCAAGTTGCAATGTCAAAAGGTATAAAGGTTAGTTCAAAATAAGAACAAATGAATATGTTACTGCAAAGGGTTATTAAAGAACTGTCAGATTTGGAGGACAGATTTGACAGTTTAAACTTGTGTTTAATTATAAGGACTAGAAACCCAATCACAGTTGGAGAAATTAAAGGCGTCTTATAATGACTTGAAATGGATCGTAGACCACGCTTGAACCTCAGGTTAATCCCAATATACTAAACTTGATCAAAAACCACAGCAGTAAAAAAAAAAAAAATGTGGCTTTGCACGTTAATCTAACAAATGCATAAAACAGGCCTGCCTCAGCTCTATAAATTAAAAACTGGCTGCAATAATGCTGATGAGGGGAAAGTCTGCCAGCACTGGCTCAAGCTGCCTCTGTATGTCTGAAGTCTTGTTATCCCCCTGTCTTGATCTGGAATGGTGTTTTCTGTTCTCTTCTCCTTGTGCAGCTTGGATATTTTGCAGGATGGCCCGATGATGGATTTTGCAAAGATGCTGTTTACAAGAGAGTGTAGAGCATTAAAGAGCTGCCAGAAGGTCCATTAACATAAATGTTTAAATCAGATGCACAAACTTATGTGCCCAAAATGAACATGTTTCCTGCATTAATCTGCCATATCTGCTTTTGGTCCAACAAAGTTTCCTAATCCAGTTCCACCTTTCACTCAGCGACCAGTATTTAATAGAGAAAAAACATGGAGTAGCAGATATGCTGTGCAATGTCTACCTGAGGCAGCAGCTTTCCAGGGGAACATCAGGTTTCAGAAAACAGTCGTCAGTCTTGTATGTTATGACGAAGTCTGTGACACTGCTGTGAGGCCTTGCATATACCTGGTGTGCAGACCCAGACAGTTTACTTCTTCTTTTTTCCTCTCTCTATCAACACATGGCTCTACTGCTGATTTAAAACCTTGTAAAAATGTCCCATTTTAAATACTGTTTGCATGCGGCCCCTGGAAGACATTTCATACGCAGCAGATTTACATTATAGCCATTATTATGATTTTATGATGCTGAAGCCTTAAAAACTATTTCCCCAAAAATGCTTGGGAATCATCAGACTATTGGCAAGTGTAAATATTTGCCTACACTGTGTCTGAGCTCCTGTCACACCAAAAGCCAGAAGGTCCCAGACATCACCACTCCCGTTTTTTTCCCAGAGATAAAAGCTTCTCCCAGTGGAGGTTAATGGGGTTTTTTTCCTTGACCCAAGATCAATCTCTCAGGTTTAAGTGTACTTCCCAGAATTTAGAGAAACAGTGAAAAATATAGTGCCACATGAATAGATTTCCTACCAGTTTTCAGGAAATGACCTTAGTCATGACAGATTCTACTAGAGTTTCATGTTTCTCACCTGTTGTGCTGCTGTGATAGCAGATTGAATGGACTGATTCTTCTGCTGCTGAGGATAAGATAACAAAGGTAGGTTAGAGCAGAGTTAGGCTCTATCCATGCTTCTCCCTCACTCAGCTTCATTAACATCCATTATCTTGTACTTCGAGACATCGCACCCTTTAATCAAAAGTTCCTGTTTACAGTATATTTCACGCACACTTTCCTCTGCCTTCTCTTGTTTCTCTGGTCTTCTCGTGTTTTGGAAGCACCGCAGGAGCATCTGAATGTAGCTGAGACAAATAAAGCATGTGAACCGATTCCTCCATCACCTGGATGGGTTGTTGATTTTGGGGAGAGTTATTGCTGTTTTCCTAAGTGTGGCGTGGAGATTTGCTGGAGGGCTGAGTGATCGATTCAGCAGCCTGGAGCATCCTAGTGTGTTTATACATGGCTTGTATGGCAGCTTTCATAAGACATTTACCCCATGATTTGCGATGAGCTTATGTGTGAATAATTAATGGCAATTAATCCTTAATTACAGTAATTAGGCAAGTCACAGAAAATTAGGCTGCAGCTGGAGAAGCCCGTGCACAGGAAAGGGAGGACTGGGGCTGAGAGAACGTGCCATTTAGTGACAGTGGAGCCATGGTACAGTGATTGTGTGGCAGGCCTGCACCAGTGTGCTCGCTTCCCAGCAGAGATAAAAGTATAGGAGGCCACAGATGCTGCTGAGCCAAGCACTGCCAGGCAATCACAAGCATAGAGCATCAAGCCTCCCAAATAAAACCTGTAAAAGTCCCAGCAAGATGACATTTGACCTCCACAGCACTTCTTAGTTTTCTCAAAATTACACTCTCAGAAGTGATGAACCACTTCAACAGGTTGAGACTGATGAGCTAACGCTGACTGGTTAATGCTACACGTTGAGCTCCTTTTGTCTCACTTTTATAAAACTAGATTTACCACTTACTGAGGCCCTGAGGCTGCAGACTTTAGCACTCAATGTGCTGTTAACACCAAGTTTATGAATCTTTCCTGGCTGGAGGGAGAGAGAGAGTCCAAGAAATATTTATTTGTACTTCTAATAAAACAATTAGCCTGCTCGGAATTATTAAAGGAAACTACAACAGGCAGAGTTGTTTAGTTGCTAATTTCATTGTTTGGTAATGGTGGGAGAGATTAGGTGGATCTGTTTTGGGCAGAGACAGAAAAGAAGAATAGGGATGAGGCTCTGTGTGTCTCGCTCGGAACTCATTTGTGCTTTTCCATGCTTGCCTTGATGAATTTCCGCTTCTTTCTGCTCCTGTTGCTTTCAATTACACTCTTATTCACAATCCTAATTGATATGCCAGTCTCAGTAGATGAACCATGGACTTTTTACAGTCCATTCTTCTATTCTTAGACCAATGCTTCTCCGTGACAAAATGGGACAATGGATATCACACGAGAATTTTTATTCCTTTGTTTTCTTCAGATTGTACTTTGCAGCATTATAATAATGTTTTGCTCAATTGATCCTTTTAACCTATCTGATTTATTTCTTGTATGGGACCTGTGAAAGATTTTTTTTTTTTTGGAGTTTTTGTGGTCCCTCTGCCATTCTGGGCTCCCACAGTCGTCACCTCCTTTCATGCATTGCATACGTTTTCTTTATTTATTTATTTTTTCACAGACAGACTTATAAGCTAACAGGGAATGTAAGTGAGTTGAGGAGGCATCCAACTGTGATATTACATTAACCCATAGTGCTTGGCCATGTCTGTCAGTGACTGCAGAATAAAGAGAACATGCTCTGCTCTACTTTTTAGCCTTCACAAGTGCTATTAGAAATAATGAGGATTTATAGTAAGATAAAAGACACTCTCCTAGCTCCTGAATTCTGAATAGCCAGTCATATTTCACCACCAAAAGGCAAACAGGTCTCCTTGGTGATACATACACAGCCACAGTAATATGATTAGTGCACTGTATCATATATTACAGAACATTACACTTCTCTTGCATTCAGAAATAAGCCGGATGTTCAAAAGCAGATATTGCACTTTGCCACGATATGAGCTCATGCTGTATATGTAATAAAACCTTTTAATCAGAGCTTAATGGGCATGTTATGTTACTCAGCCATTCAATAAGCAGCTGTTCTGCTGTGACACTCACAGGCCCTTAGTTTCTCCTTTATGTAGAACATGAGCAGGAAGCCACCGAGTGGTTGGATAACAGTACCTGAAGGCCAGCATGGCTCCTCACTAGCATGGGGCGATGCTGCTAACAGTGACAAGGTCAGCATGTTCTACAGGCCCCGCTCATACATTCCTCACTATAAGTAATATAAATGAGGCTGTGTTAGTCGTAAACTCACAGCATGTTTCCTGTAAGCTAAAGGGTAACTGCACAAGAGCAACCCCTCCAAATCTCCTCTTGAGCACGTATGAGTGTGCACGGGAGTCAGAGACACCTGCTTGAATCACATCTCCTGTGTGCAGTTTTTTACAGAATTAAGCCAACCAATCACAGTAGAGCAAGTAAACTGCTTAAATTGCAAAGCCAAATGTATGCACAGAAGCTCTTTCTCCATGATGTGTGTGACAGACATGCAACATTAGCATGTATCTGCAAACTCAACTAAATTTGTCGAGCGTACAGTTTTAAGTGGGAGCAGCAGAGTTTGTGTTAGGGGCATTCATGTATCTACAGTGGTGTTTACTCACATTGGCAATTAATTATTAATGCAGAAGCACTGAGAGGTTACAGCGAGATGGCGCTCAGACTTTCCAAGCACTGTCTATATATGAACAGTCAACATGGTGAGAGCTTCAAAGGAACCCTCTGAAATGTTTCAGACTCTCATAGAGAACGCTTATTACAGTTGAAATGTTTTTCTAGGAGCCACAGATATGCTTTGTGAATGCTATTGCCTGGAAAATATGGCGTATTTTTGTTTGTCTTTATCAAGAGACGTGTAAACAAAGAGACAGTCAGCATTTGCAGCTGACTTGGCGTGAATATTTCAGTTCACAGGCGAGAACTTGTTTGTGCAAAAAAATTGTTTTGCAAAAAACTGTGAAGATTTCACAAAGAGGAAAGATGTAGGATTTCATTTCCCAGTCCAAAAATATAGACTTTTTTTCTAACACAACTCACCACACATGGCATGTGCACAGTGCAAAACTAATCAATTTCTGCCATTAATTTTAGAGCTCATATGTCCAAGTAGGCGCAGGCTGTGTGGGTTTTTAATAATGAGTCCAGAGATAAACATCAATTGGCAATCTGCTGTTTTTGAGGCGTCTTTGTTGCCTGCAGAGCCCCCCTGATGTCACCTTGGTGGATCTGCTAATGGAGGAGGACCTGTAAGGCTATCCCCTGGCCTTTGTCTGACCTCTTTGTGGAGCTGAATTCTTCAGATGTTTGCAGGATCAAGTCACTTAATCTGTAGCGCAGACAACGGCCAGAAAAAAAGAGGACAGGGAGAGCATGGGAGAGGAAGGGGTGGGGGTGTGGGGGAAACGATAGCAGACAAGCGCCTCACTCTGTCTGAAGGCAGAGCATTCAGCGCACAGGGTAAAGAGCTGCAAATGTCTGCCTGTTCTGTTATGCACCATTGTTTCATTCAGAGCTGGAAATAGACAGAAACAGTGTAGCAGCAGAGCTCTGGCAGGTGGTGTGTTTTATTACTGCTAGACCGTAGACTTAGACATTAGTGTATATGGCTCATTAAATGGCATGGAATGTTACCATTTTACATAATTCCTCCTGTATCATTGTTGTAAATGAAATCCTGTTTCTGTCCCTGACTGCACTCCAGTCACTCAACAGCTATTACAGCTTTCCCATCAGGCCCTAGCACTCCTTGAAAGCAGCTATCTATAATTTCAAGTCCGTGTCACACACAAAAAGCATGCTGTACAAGCCTAATGGTTCGGGTATGGTTGATGTGGAAAGGATATAGCGCCAATAGGAGGAAATCTGAAGAAATATTTGAGAATCAAGCAATGATGTATTCAGATGGCTGGAGAGACGAGGGTGGGCAGCAGATATAAATAATGTATGTGGCAGGGCTCCTAAACATAAGCTGGAATTTGCTGCCGTACTTTTTGTTCTCAATCACCTTGATGAAACAATCCCGAAGCAACGGCTGTGTGAATGAGACCACTGACAAGCTGATTTTCCACCCCTGGCATGAGGCTGCTTTCTCCACTTAATGTCCTCCGATAAAGTGTAGCACAGAAGTAAACTAGAAGAGCCTCCACTCCTGACACATGTGACAGTGTTTGCATCAATTATGCAGTCTACGGCTGCGGCAGGAGGGAGCGGGAGAGAGAGGGGAGGAGATAGGAGAGAAAAGGGTTTGTGACATGATGCAAAGGCAGAAATGAGAATTTCTCTCTAAAATGCATTCTTTAGAAAATAACGTTGAAGATCATTTACATGAAAGCAGCTGCCGCGATGAACTCGACAAAGCAGCAACAGAGTCTGTGGAGCGTTTTGACACTAAAGACTTTGGCAAACAAAGTACAGTATAATGGAGAGTCCTTTGTCTCCTCTGTATTCACTGTACACTGAATATCTAGCCTGAAAAGTAGTGCAGGAGACAGTGAAAGGAGGAGAGAGACTGGGTTAGAGCTGAGAGGCAGTCCCGAGTCCCTTATTGATAGATTCAACTGAAGGAATAGGCTGTACAAGACTAAGTAAGTAAACTAACTAGGGCTGTGATATGGCTGGACTTCCTAGTCTAAGTAATGATCTTCTGTAAATCAAAAATCCAAAAAAAAATGAGATAATTTTCCAAAGACTGTGTCCAAATGCATCAGGAAAACTGAAATGTTTTGTGAAACTACAGTGCTGGGACTCCATTTGATTATTTGATATTGTGCTGGCTAACAACACTTTGCAGAAATGTGTGTGACAAACCATATTAGCAAACCATGAGGTTGTGATTCTCATAAAACCACAGCAGTAGAGAGAGAGATACTTGCTTATTGGCAGGGGAAATAACTTTTAAACCGTGTCCCAGTTTCAACAGACTCCAGCACAGCATTTTATTTCACTGTGTCCGACCCTATTTCACATCCTAGTTAAGTACACTTACAAATCTGCTGTGCCATGGTTTCTAACCTCTCATACGCATGTGAACTCGCACCAGCACACAGACTTACACACACACACAGCCGCATCACTAGGCCTGTCACTGCCTTTTATTCATCGTCAACCTTCAGCTGTATGGTTTATCCGTAGTGACACTATAGCAAAGTGCTCGACTGCTTTTTGCCAACAGACTGCAACACTTTAACTGTACTTAGTCATGCATCATTATGGCAGACTCAAAGCGGTGTGTCTGGGAGCGCCTGCAGATGGTGGAGGCTGAACCATTTGGAAAGGAACGCTCTGTGACAATAATGCTTATTGCATGAGTAAGTGTATACGGACACAGGAGTGTATCTGCGTACTGAATAGAAAACAAGTGTGGTAAAAAGGGTGTAATGCTGCTAATTCAATAGGCTGCAGAAGATGCTCTCTGCACAGGATCTGTTTGTGTGATATGATATATGAAATTTACATGCAAGTCTTTGTTGGAAGGGGCCTCTTTATGTGTGTATTGATCAGTCATTGTTTAATCCAATCGATGCTGACTTTATGAAATGCATCCTCCGCTGTGTTCTTTATAGAGATTTAACCCTGTCTGCATTGTATTTTACCGCTTTGTTCTCCTCTTCAAACCTTCCTTCTGCTGAAAATGCGATAGCGTTTACTGTCACTTGTCACTTTCTCTTTATTTCAACAGATGACATAGCTTTTACATTTGGTATTCTGCTCCACAAATGGGTATTTTCAACAGATCTCTTCTGCTATTGAAAGATAAATGTTAACTTCATTCAATAGAAACCTCATTCAAGGTTCATACAAAGCTGGCTTCTTTATTCTTTAAGGAAATGAAGAAACCATTAGCGAAATATTCACTCATGGAGAAAGAGAATCTTATCTTTATTCTGCATGACCATGCACGGCCGTATTCCTTTTGACATCATTATGTAAAACCAATTTCTCTTTCATATCATTTACGCTGTGCTGCATTACCACATCTATGCACCCTCTATTCTTTATTACAAAGTAGGTGGCCCAGAGGAAAATATATGCATTTGTTCCCTATGGCATAAAATATGCATATAGGTCCCTCATTTCATCTCCAATCTCTGTTATTCCTTTAAAAATTTACCACTGCCTCCAGTCCTGCTTTAATATTTAATTTGACAACTTTTTAATCTGTCTTATGTGATGATGAAGTAATCGTCAGCTGTCACAGAAACGATTGAATTATACGATTGGATTGAAGTGACTCTCAGGTATTTATTTTGCTTCATGTGAGCTCGAGGGAAAGAATATCCTTTTCATACCCTAATTTATCTTTTTCTTTATTCATCTTTTCTCCCAGGCCCCACGCACAAAGCAGAACTATGTATAAAATTCATACATCATTCATGCTTTGTTTACTAGCTTTTGGTTTGAAGCAAATCAAAACACTAGAGCCTGTTGGCATGTACAAGACAGAGTATTTAATTGTGTATCCATGCCACTTGCTGCTTTTCCAAAGTCCTTTGCTTATTAGTAGAAACCACAGTGCAATGATAATTACTCCCAGTCTTTCCCTCTGATCTTTAATTTTCACAGATTATCCATCATGCTAGCTAAATAATCAGCAGCAGTGTCTCATGAACAAGCAACCGACAGATGCTCACCCACAAGGTGAACACTGGCGCACTTTCTCCTCACTGAGGTGACCAGAAAACAATTGTTTGGAGGACAAAACAAATAGATACTGTAATGGACTGACTTCAGTGCATGTTGCAGCAAATGAATGATCAGCCCCTGCTAACGCTGTAGCACCACCTCTGCTGGCCTCTCCGGCAATCTGGCCATGTTGGGCACCCACTGTGGAACAGCATGGCACTGGGAGTTGTGGTAGTCAGTCCCCTATAGCCCCAGGCTGCCTCTACCTTTGGTATGCTACTCAAGGTTAAAGAGATCCCAGTTGGGTGTTTAACAGTGTTGTGCTTGGATCTGAATTGCTTTTTGCCTCCCTTTCTTTTGACACTGTCTGCACTGTAGAGCGTGAAACCTGGAGAACTATCCAGAACTGTTCATCTTTGGAGCACTTTTACATCTACAATGCAGATCTTACTTCACTATTCCAGCTGTAAGGTTTCTATAGCAGACCTTTAAATCCCTACACCGCTATTACCGCTGTAATACTCTTATAAAGTAGCAAGGGTAAGTGATTTGAACCGTTTTACTGTGAGGATCTGCTGTTTGCCATACACATGCAGCTTTTGCTGACATTAATTTTGAAACCACTCGCAGCTCTTGCAACTCAGAGCAACAATGCTGGGGGAAAAGTGCCTGCTGAGCTCGACAGTGAATATACCTCTGACCCAAACCGAGGAAAGGGAGATTTATGAAATCCACATGTTTAATACATTTCATTTTGTCCAAGGGATTTGTATTGCTTACCACAGTATTTTAGGTTTGAAACATTCTGTATAGTCACAGCTTGTATTGTCTGAGGAGAATAAACCCTGTCCAGTTCCGGCTGCTGAAGATTTGTTTTATAGCACCCCGCTTTCCTCACACACATCAGCCACGCACTGTCTGAGGTATTGCATTTTGTTGTGTTGAGGTGTTAGGTATACACACCCTTAATCTTTAATGCATAATCCCCTGAAAATCCGCTACATAAATGAAAAAGATAACCTCCATATCAGCGCAGTGACAGAAAATAAGATAGCTAGGTAATTTAATAAAGGATTGATGCTGGCCCCGGTGTGATACGGTGTGTGACCTTCTGTGTGTTCATTGTGTAGCACAGAGCAGGTGAGCCACTGCTTGTGGAGGAGTAGCTCTTCCTATTCAAAAAAAAAAAAAAACATCCTGGGAGTGTAACATCTGTGGTGACAAACTGAATGCACCATATGGATTAAAGCACAGGGAGAGTAGTCACTGAAATATTTGCTTTCCCAAAGTGTTGACACAGTCTGAAAAAAAAGGAGAACCATGGCTGTGCTTTCCCGCTGTAATCAGGTAGCAGTTATCGCAGTGAAGTGTTTGCCTACCTAATGGTGTTTCCATTTTGTGCGAGTCGGTGTCATCAGCTTCCCATTTGGATCTGCCTTCTCCTGCAGTAAGTGCTGGTCTACAGAGGCTTAGTGTGTAATACTCCCTATGTTTGTTCTGTCTGCGAGAATCAACAAAAAAAGACAAACTGGAGAATTGGGTGAGAAAGAAAAGCCTTTGAAAAAACATCATAACTGTGGTCAGCCGCTGCCGTAGGAAGTGTTTAGCTCATTTAGCGGCTGACCACATTAAGCTATAAATGCTCTTTCCAGAGAACGCTTGTTTTACATCTAAAATGCACTTGAGTGTAATGTTGACAGATATAGCTTGTGACGAGTGATAGTCAGAATGTATGAGTGCCCATAATGCTGCCGTCAACCTCTGGTGCCAGACTGAAAATAAGCAGTTCACCTCTGTTTTCAGGAGAGTGCAGCAGACAGCACCAGCTTCTCCACTGTATTTATTGACTTGTTTTACTAGCCTGAAACAGGGTGCTTTTATACGGGCCTGCTCAGACATAAGACTCTCCAGACATTTACATTATTCCACACTGAGTTACACACACGTATAAAAGGGGCACGTCCACAGGCTAGGTTAGATATATGCTCCCCTTTCTTGCTTTTTCTCTCACATTCAAACTCACTTGTGCACCATTTTATTACCCCGCCATTTCAGATATTGCCACGTTGTACTTTTCTCTTATCACAGTTGCATTTCAGTTGTGCAATTGCTTGTATTTAAGCTAATTAATTTTCATTCTCTGTTTTAAATGTATACAGTGTTAAAAGCCTATCATAATGTTTTTGTGGCTTGATAAATTCTGCATTAAAATAAAACTTTTTTCTGTATCCGATTCAGTTGTATAAAAGCATACACAGATTTCACGAAGCTTTAAAAATGATCTTTCGCTGACTAATCTGCGCAACTGCAGCGGAAGATAATGAATGCCAACACCGGAGCCATAGCCGACACTACGATCCCCCCCACCCCCACCCAGCCTAAACCTCCAGCAGTATTTACATGATATTTCATTTTAGAATAAACCTCTTTTCTCTCCCACTGTGAAGATATTGAACTCTTTCACACAGATGTCATCTTAACCAAAGCTTATTAAAAAGATGGACATCAAAGTCTTGGATGCCCATTTATCTTATAGCACTCTAATTGGCCACCACAGGCAAGAGAACAACTAACTTCAAAATAGGAGGCGTCGAGCGGTTGGACTAAAGTAGAGGATGTCTAAAGACCTCTCAGTGGATTCATTGCCAATTTCTAGGGGGATATGGAATTTTTGCAAATACATTATGAAATGTGATACGCTGATTTAACACTTATAGTCACCACAGGGTTTGCTTTCTTCGTTCCAGTGTGGTTTTGTGGCTTTTCTGTCCCATGCCTGACCTGGAGCTTCGATGTCTGCGTGACATCTTTGGAGCTTTAAGCACCACAGCTGGGGCAATAGACTCCGAAAAGGTCATACAGCACAGTGGCCATGAGAGAACTAAGAATACATTCTGCTAACTCTATATAGTGTACTGCATTGTTAGGACTGAACCATTTGACACAATGAATGAAACTGATTATTTAGCCGGAGTCACTGCTACTCCATCAACCACCACCACATACAGGCCTGAGGTGAATAATGTATTATGTTTTCTACTCAAGTGGGCAATAAAAACACAAAAACAAAGTCATTAATTGCCCACATACAGTAACCAAATGCCATCAAGAGCCTGTGCTCTCATTAACCTGGCACCTAATTATCTGCCTCCAGTCTGAGTCCTGACAAGCCCCACCGTCTGAACTCTCAGCTTGGATGCGTTGTGTTGTGTTGTGTCAGCACTCGCCAACCACAGCCAAGGCACCATTAGGTACAAAGAAGACAAAAGCTTCTCGCGGCAAAGGTTCCCTCTGTACGCGCTGCCACAATGTTCCTCCTGTTAATGCCTTCCCTTCCAATTAAATCTGCAACTGTTAATTATTGTAATTATGAGAGTGAGCTCCCAGCTCTACCCCCCACTCCCCCTCCCCCCAGCCTCTTCCTCGCTGGTGTGCAGAGACGCTACGGGAGCTGTTGTGTTGCTTCAGTGGCGCCTTGTCTCTGCTCCAGTGAAGCCCTAGCAGGGAACTGGATGCGGAGGGGGACTTGGTACACATGACAGGGGTGACGTGAAGGAGATTGCACAGTTCATCTTGGATAACTGGGCGAGCAAGTCACAGCCGATGGCCACGCCTCCAGTCTAACTCATTAAATGGTGTGTAAAGTACATGCTGGGAATAATTAGCACCAAATAACCTTTTTTTGCTACGTTGTTCACAGGGTTTTGCACCACAAAAAAGGTGGAGTATCATCTGTAGGTGTACAATAAAACTATTCATCTGGTCAAATGAAATGAGGGAGATGATATTCTCTCAGCAGTCATTCACTCATTTTCTTTGAAAACTCCACAGTTATTTCCCTCTTTTCTTATTGTAATGTGCAACTTTATTCTTGCCGTGTTCTTTGAGAGACACTTAGAATGGATGTGAAGTGATGTGTTGAGTATAAGGAGAGCTGAAAAAGAGTGGATGGCAGGCCGGCTGCCTGTTAAGTCTCTGCGTGTCTCAACATCCTCTTTGGCCTGCTTCTGTCACAAACTGTTGTTTGGCCTGGACCTGATCTGCTCAGCTACTCCTTGCATTGCTCTCTGCAGACCTCTCTGCAGCATCAGGCTCAGGATGTTTCCAGAAACAGTGCTGTTGTTCAGGTGCGTGCAACCTTAGACAGTGGATGTGGATGTGTTTGTGTGAGCTTTATCAGTCCTCGCCAAGAGGTGTGCACTAAGAATCAGCACGTCAAGCATAGTCTTATTCCTGTGTCATAACCTCACTTGCCTCGTAGCAGAGTCCTTACTCGCTAGCGCAGCTAGCAAAGGATTCTGCCTTTACAATTTGGAGCTCAATTCTCCTCCATAAAAGACACTGAAGGAAAGAGCAGCTCCTTCTGCTTCAGGCGATGCAGCCTTTTCGTGGATACACTGCAAAATCTAAATGATGGACTGTCAACTCTCTTGCAGAAATGCCACTGCAAAGAATAATCTCTTTGGCAGTGGATCATGGTTGGCTGTGCGCTACCAATGCCGTTTCTTTGTTTATGCGAACATGGAGCCCTCACATGCACACATGCGGGCATGAACATATGAACATGCACAGATACACACACACAAAGAAACACCCAAAACCAAAACACATACACAAGATGCTTCAAGCCTAAATCCTTTCTTTGGAAGCATACAGTGAAATATATGGGATTAATAACCTGAATAGCATTATTCTTTCACCTCTAGCCTTTAAAATCATGCATGCCTGACTCTGTGTCTAGATGAAGATTTTTTCCTGTGTATTTGCCTGGTTATCAGTGTGTACAAGACCTGCTGTGTGACCTGGTTTCATGCAATCTCCATCTTCTAATTAGGAGGCTGCAGAAAGGCTGGAACAAGAGGAGGAGTGATTAGTTGCCTTTGGGTATTTCATAAGTGGCTTTCAGTGCCACATTTGCATTATTTGCTTGGGGTCTGAATAGCAAATCAGCCTACCTTTTCAGCAGATTGAGGCTAGCAGCTAAATACCATCAATATATGAAATATAAAATGAAACACAACATGCTAACACAATACAGGGGGATAAAATGAAATCTGGAAACACAAGATGTAATAATGGTCTTAAACAGAACAAACTCAGAGTCTAACTACCGCACAGAAACTGAAATCTTGTCTCTGACTTTTCATATATTACCTTTTATGTTCATCATCCATGTGGTATATCTGCCTGAATAACACAAGTGAGTCAGTGATCGCAGCTTATTCTGTGACTATCAGACTTCAGTTTATTCTGTGAACCATGTGAGCCCTATGTTGGAGCCCCACACTGGATGTGTCCTGTAGGGTCAGTGTGCTGATCTGTAGCAGAGGTCCTGTCCACTTATTTGGCCAGCCTCCCCAACCGCTGCGTGCGGCCGCCACCACCAGGCCCGGTCAGCCATCACTATCCCACTTGGCCGCTTGCCCACATTGAGTCTTAGAGGGCAGGAAACAAAGCGGGCACCCACACGTTCACATACAGTATAAACACACATCACACACACACATGCACACATGATCACAGCAAGTGACAGTGGCTCTTGTTTACGCAGCCCTCCCACCCTCCCTCGCTCTCCTTTCGTCCTCTCCCTCTAGTCTGTCATGTTGTGTGTCACTTCCCACAAATGTCAGTGCCACCGTGGGACAGTGATTAATTTTGGTGTGCTTGGCAAAATGTCTTCAAGATGTTTGTTTGGGTTGTCTTTTCCCACCCCCTTGCCCACCCCTCACTCCCCACATGTCTTGAAGTCGTGGGTCGAGAGTGGCAAGTCTCCCTCCTCTTCCCCTCATGCCCCATCCCCTGCTGTCACAGCCTCCTCTTTGGGGTGGAGGTGGCGGGTGCATCATCACTATCATCATCATCATCAGCAGCATCGAGGGACAAAGACTACCTGAACTGACAGAGATCTTCTTTTCTGACCGGAGCCACTTTTTGTCACTTTTCCACGTTGCTGTCTGTTTAGTGTGCGCTGGTGGAGTATGATGGGAGAAGTCCTGACCCGGCTCTGGGGGGCTGTAACACTTCACTGTCAGCATGGCTGATTAGCTTATCACTCACCACTCTGGGAGGAAATACATCATCATTCCAGACAGGGATTCCCTAGTTTAGGGCCCATTCCCTGTGTTCTTTTACTTCCCATTTAATCACCACATTCTGTTCTCTCCAGGATTTCAGACTCCCCTCTAAAGCTAATTCTCAGAGGCTTACATCGAGAATGATCTGCCTTTCAGGTGCAGTTTTAGTAAAACCGTAAATACTTTCCTCTTTTTTGGACTGGAGACATATGCATGATACACTTTGTGGGCAGAGGAAACCAGAATGAGCCATCTTCCCAAATTTTTCTTTTCAGCTCACTCAACACAAAGTGGGAAATGTGCTTTGGCTTCCCCACAGTGTGGTATCAGGTATAGTAACTACTCCACCATTAACATTGGGAATAGTTAATGTGTATTAATGTGTTAATGGCATGTTAATTACTGTACATGCTAGAGTCAGCCCGGAGGCATTTTTTCAGATTCTTTGTGCCATGTGGATGTAGGCCAAGGTTTAAAAAGCCTTTAAGAACATCGATGAAAGGGGATCCTTATGTTTCATTTGTCAGAACAAAAGATTTTCAATGGTAATTTGATCCAGCTCCCGGCTTCTGGAGCTGAAAGTCACTGATCCAGGCGCCACGACAAAGGAAATGATATGAAGTCAAAGGAGACATGTAACGCAGCTGTAGTGACACTGGCCTCTTTGTGAAATGGATACTCTAAGCCCTCTGTAGTCTCTAGTGTGTTGCTTTGACTGTGGGTTTTAATAACACTGTGGATTAGAAGCCTTAGATCCCAAGTGCCAAGTCTGAGTTAAAGCTCACCTTGGACAAGCCTCAGTAAGAGGCTAGATTCCACACTCATCCTCCTCCTCCTCCTCCTCCTCTGAGCCGCCTCTCTGCTCACACCATCTATTCCACGGCTTTAAGAGAGATGACCTTTGCAAATATTGACAGAAAATAAATTCTGTTTCGATTAGTTAGCTTTGGGAGACCTTTGCAGATCAATGCAATTAGATGAACAGAGTGTCGATACGTGGCTGGAGCTGTTCACTGGAGGCACTGGGTAGGAGAGGAGCTGCAGGAGGTCAGGGTTAGTTGTAATGAACAGGATGTTATGGAAACAGCGGTGGAAGTAACACTGTGTATCATCAAACAGGCACGATCGCTTTGCTGCATCACATTCTGCTTGCAGCATAAAACATTTTACTGTCTCGGAAAAAAATGACCAAATAAAGAAAATTCTCTGGCTTTATCTTTAAGAGGCACTACTCTTCTAGTGTTTTGTCTGACATCTGACAGTACAGTCAGTGCAACAGAATGAAGTGGAGAAGCTCAGAGCCACCCTTTCCCTCTTCAGGCCACATTAACCCAGCGGGGCTCCACCTTTATGGCTCTCCTGCTCACACTTCAGTGATGAGAGTAAACAAGCAGCAGGCCAAAGGTCAGCTAAGCCCACAGAATAAAAGAGGGCACGGGGGGGGGAAGAGGTGGGAGGAAAGGAGAGTGGCCCGAGGCAGTGCTCAGATCACTGTCAGGTTTTCAAGCAGGGAATGATGTATGAGACATCATCCCTGAACCGGAAATGGTTCTAAACAGAGAACGTGGAGAGGGCTGCATTGTCTTTATCTGTCAAATTTGTTACTTCCCCAGATCTGATATCGACGGTGAAACCTGTAAAAAATGAAAAGCAGAACCACCCCTGACTGATGGGTATGAATTAATGACAGTGTCTCCTTTTGTCTCAGCCACAGAGGAGAAATGAGGAACAATCATATCGGCAAGTGCTTTTTAGCCAGCTATTCCACCTGTATTGTTGAATGACAAATGAGGCTGATTAAGGACACGTTATTATTACAGTTTCTGATTTTTTTTTTCTTTGACATCATTAAATACTTTGTGGTAATTAAGTGAGCTGCATCGCCAGAGTTATGTGAAATAACTAGACCCTATATAGATTTTTCAGTCTCGAGTTCCTGTTGCTCCGAGGCTTTACCAAGGTGACACAACTTCCACACTTTCCACTGAGATTAATCCCACTTTGACTGTGGAGGTGGATTAGAGCTAAACTCGGGTGCCTAAACTTGTTTTAATACCCATATCATCACACAAAAACAGGATAAAGATTTGAGCAGGCAAAGCAGCATTGCAGTGCTAGAATGTGGCTTTGCAAGTTACTACACAGATTTGTCAGCCACACAGCAAATTAAAGATATTATCTTGTTCAAGCCTATTTTGTAGAATTTATGTGATGATGTTGAGCTTAGACAGTGAATCCACAATCTGTAGCTCCTCCAAAAGGTGCGTGGAAAGAAGACAGTGAGACAGAGGCACACCACCTCTTTATTTATTTATTTTGTAGGCTGTTTTTCTTATTTCCTTTTTAATTTTTAGAATTTACGTGCTTGAGATGAACACATCATCCCTCCCAGCATGTGCATTATGAATGACCAGTCAGAGCTGCTGTGGCACAAATACACCCTGGTGGACTTCTCAGGGCAGCGCAGTAATCATTTTTATCCTGCTGATTTCCCAAATAGAAATGGACACGTATGATAAAAATGTCACGGCCACTCCACATGTCAGTGGACTAACAGGATTACATGTCACTTTCTAATGTCTCGCTCTGTTTTCCTTTGCCGTGAACGGGCACATTATTGCACACAGGAACTTTGTGGTAATATATGGTAAGAGACAAGTAGCTCTTTATGGTCTGTGATTATTTAGTTTGAATGAAACCAGTGATTTATGCCCATTTAGCTCAAAAGCCCTGTAAATTCCCTCAGCTGCATTTCCCCTGGATATAGAGTGAGTGGAGTGAAAGTGACAACTGGGTTTGGTGTGGAAATGTACGCTGCGTCCCGGAGTTATATTTAATATACCTGACATGAAAAACGTGCCTACCTACTTACCACCACCCACAGCACAAAGGAAAGTACAGCCTGCTGAGTTTGTGTTGAATCAAAGAGTGGGAGTAAATACTGAATTAGGAAAATATGAACCGTAGTGGCAGACAAATCACCAGCTATTAGAGCATGTTGAGATATGTAGCCGGGCATCTGGTCAGTCAACATTCGAATCATGTGCCATTTTGTTCCATGCCGCACAAACTGGAATAGAAACAGTCGAGCCTGTCCAGAACGAGAGCTTTGGGTGGAGTTGTGCAGATGCAGTGTGATGTGGATGAGGGTTAGTGGAGCAGCGGCATATTGTCCACATGGATGGCTTGGCTCTGCAAGCCTGATGGAGCCTTGTCCAGCATCTCAATGTCTCCAACACAAATAGGCACATTCATCCACTCCTCTCACACCATTACACCTAAAAGACTCAAAGCCAGCCGATCCATAAATAGAGGCAAATTTGTTTTTCAGTGGCACTGCAGTCCAACAAAACACCAACTGAGATGAAAACATTAGAGGTGTGGCTACTGGTTTCTTTTCGTTTTTTTAATTCAGGAATGTGTTTATAAGAAAGATAGAAAGAGTAAAGAGTGTTTTTTGCTTTGCTATTCACTGCTATGGATGGTGTGCAGGGTCAGTCGGTCAAAGCGTGGTAAAAGGGCTTCTCTCATTGCATGCCTACTGGCTGACACAATAGAGCCACTAATCTTCTTATTTAGAATCCAGAGGCTCGCCATATCTTAATGAAGCTGTAATGAGCTGTTGAAAATCCCTGAATTGCGGGAAGGATTATTGAATTGAAACAACTTTGGTAATCATAATGTTCGAGTAGCCACTCAGTATTTACTGCCCACTGAGCCACATTTTTATTTACTTATTAAGCTGGATTGCTCGAGCTTGTTTTTGTTGTAATTCTGACCCGCAGTGGGTTTTTTTTTTGGTTTGTTTGTTTATTCTTTGTAAAGCCCAGCATCATGGCTACACTGCTAACACAGCCAGGTGTGCATGTGTGCTATCTGCTGGGTGATTATGACTTGCTGACAGACTGGTGAGACAGAAAAGCAGAGGAAATAAACAGCAGGGTATGAACACAACAGAATTCATGAATGAGCACTTTACATAATATTGACTCTGCAATCATTCTGCTGTTTGTAGATTTTTATTTCACCAGTGCATTTTTATGACAGTAAATCTTAGAATACTGAAGACTGTAAAGTAATACAAGATTCAAATATTATAGCAATGAGAACAGTAGTTATTTTCTGGAGTTCCCAGCATTCACTGTGTCAAAGACTGAGACACTTACTAGAGGCATAGTTTTCTGTTTAGCATCCTTTCACAGAGTAGAAGTGCCACTTCACCACTGAGCATTTGTCAGTTTATGGATGTTGCTGTCATGTCAGCCTTCCCGTACACACCCATGTGCAGTGCAGTGTGTAAATAAAAGAGAACAGGCATAGACATGGGCGACAGGAACAGCACACACACAGGAGGCACCCAGTTTATACCTGCAGGGGAAACATCGCACTAGAGCTGATTACGCAGTCAAATGATTTTAACTGAACTTAACAATTCAATCTGAGCTTTTGTGATGTGTTTTATTTTTCATTATTCATGTTATTTTTTTTTCTAGGCCTTTATATGTTTATGGATGCCATTAGCTGATGCTCCGTCCCTGTCTGTGTGTCACTGCAGGTCTCAGCATCCGTGGCGCCCAGGAGGAGGACCCCCCAGACCCCCAGCTCATGCGTTTAGACAACATGCTGCTGGCAGAGGGCGTGGCGGGGCCAGAGAAAGGGGGCGGATCTGGTGGCGGCGCAGCCGCGGGC
>NW_018127892.1:4480825-4514826 GCF_001952655.1 Monopterus albus | reverse complement strand
ATCTGCTGCCGCCGCAGCTGCGGCCGCAGCCTCTGGCGGTGCAGCCGACAACTCCATTGAACATTCTGATTACAGAGCTAAACTCACCCAGATCAGACAGATCTACCACACAGAGTTGGAGAAATACGAACAGGTAAGTCTTTGCAGTTCCAGGGCTGAGAACTTCCAAAAGCAGCTTTTTTGCTCATATCTCTTTGTGCACATTTGCTTAGAATAACAGAAATTTTGTTCATTAATTCACCATGAGAAGCTTTAAATAACTACTAAATAGACTACTAGCCAGCTGAAATTTCAGTTTGTGCTTAAATCGTCCTATTAAGCTGTACTTAATACTTCACATCACTTTAGAACACAAAGAACAGCCTATTCCTTGCTTTAGCGAGAAAATTGCAGAGCATTGCATGATGGAGGAGAACACGCTAGTGGCTTCGAAAAAATTAGCTGTATTATTCACTTTGTTGTACTTGATTATAGAGCTCCAAAGCAGTGTCTCAGTCATGTGTGTTAAATGAAAAGTATGATCAGCTCGTTCACCTAGCACTTTGAGCCTGCCATTAAACACAGAGGCATTATGGGCGAAAATAGAAGGTGTAGCAGTGATGCCTCAGCAAGCCAGCGAGGTAAATTAGACTAATTTACTCCGTGCTCTCTGAGAGAGGAGGTGGGTATGTGGGGGCACACAACACTTCACCCGGAGTAAATGCATCTTTCTTAAGGGTGTTTCCTGGTTTTAATTATCTAAATGTAAATACTTAACGAATTTTACTCAGAGTAATGAGCTAAAGTGGGCACTACGTAAATGAGTTATTCTAATTAATCATGTGTGAACTACTGGTTTAGCAAAAAGGCTGTTTAAATTTCACTCTGCATTAGGGCCAAGCCAAATTGCAAATCAGCATTTTATATTCAAAGATGACTTCACCTATTATGTCAGCAATGTAATATGTAAACAGCACACTGTTGGAGCTTTTAACAAAAGGAGCTTGCATGCAATAAACTCATCTCCCATTGCAAAAATGCATGCAATGTTACAATATCAGTCAAAGAGTCTTCTTAAGTTGTAAGAAGATCACTGCTGCGACTTGGGACATTTACAGCACTCACTTTGGCTGTTTTTGTCTCTCTGTCTCTTGGCAGGCATGTAATGAATTCACTACCCATGTGATGAACCTGCTGAGGGAACAGTCCCGCACGCGACCCATCTCTCCCAAAGAGATTGAGCGCATGGTGGGAATCATCCACCGTAAGTTCAGCTCCATCCAGATGCAACTGAAACAGAGCACCTGTGAGGCTGTCATGATCCTGCGCTCCAGATTCCTTGATGCCAGGTCAGTGGATTATGTGTGTGTACTGTATACATATGTGTGCGTGTGTGTTGTGTATACGTATGTGTATCTGTATCTAGAAACTTTTGTTGCTTCCCTATGACCCATATAAGCAAATCCAGTCAGCGAGGTGATTTTTAGTCTGTGTGCAGGTCTAAAGTTTGTTTCCCCCTCCCCGTTTCTGGCACAGCACACAGTATGAGCACTGCAGAGATGCATGATTTTAATTATGTCCATGTTCCATGCATTATCCATTTTCAAGACAATCATGCCCTCACACCTGAGAGCAGTTAAGACCAAATGAAATGGGGACCAGGCCACTTGTAATGGATGGAGGGGAGGTCATCAGCAGGTGTTGTGGATTACTCTAATCACTAACGGTGTGGTGCAGTGTGGAGCTCTGCAGAGAGCAGCACAAGTTCTGGCCAAACAAGCCAAGTGGAAGCACATTTGCTGCCCAGTGCCCGTGTGAAGTGCAGTAAACAAGGCAAAATAAGCAAATGCTCAACAACACGATAAGTAGTGGCCTTGGGAGGGAAGGGGACTGAGATCTAGTTAGAGTTTGCTTGTTTCCTGCTGGAGATCCCTGGGGCTATGGCACTTCAGGAACAATGCTCAACTGTGCATGCCGTGATTTCTATAATGCACCGAGATGCACTCCGAGTGGGCTTTGCGCTCCATCACAAAGCCCACCCATCCGCTAAACTAAACTCTACACATTACACGCTTTGCGACCAGCAGACCAAATTAAACATTGTTTGTGTTTTGTTTGTTTGTATGTGTGTGTGTGTTTGTCAGTTTATTGGTTGGAGTCTGGTCTTCTGTGTGTTGACAAGACTCTTGGAGCAGGACACACAGTTCTGCTCCTGAACGCCCTTAGAGCCCACTCCTCATTATTTTCACCATTTATGTGTGAGATTGATTGTGCAATTTGTGCAATCCAAAATGTGCGAGTTAATGCTGGTCTCACTAACAGGCTTGCTCGGCCTTTCTCTCATTTTGCTCCCCACTCAGGAGGAAAAGGCGAAACTTCAGCAAGCAGGCGACGGAAATTTTGAATGAATATTTCTACTCACACCTCAGCAACCCGTATCCAAGCGAGGAGGCTAAAGAGGAGCTGGCCAAGAAGTGCAGCATCACAGTTTCCCAGGTGGGTAGTGCTCATCTAACAGTAGTTTGTGGGTAATCGGGGGGGAAGGCTAAAGCCTAGAGGGATAGTTACTGTAGGTCACACCGCCAAGACACAATGTCCTTAGCTAACCTTGACATTGTGACTGCCTAATGATGCTTCAGTCAAGACTGGTCCCAGTCAGTCAGAGCAGGGCCACAGGGAGGGAAGGCCTATATCATCTTGGCCTCAATCAAAGCATTATGCTGCCCTTCCTTAGCTGCCCCAGTGCTGGGTCCCCTGCCATTTTTCCCTCTCATTGTCATCCACCATGTGTGCTCTCTGTTGCCTGGTCAGTCGCTCACGTCATATACTGGGGAGGAAAAAAATGGCATCATCCATTACTTTAAGGAAAGCATTTAAAGTCTGGTGCTTCACAACACTGGATGATACTGGGTTTTGTATTTGTATGTTGGCTGTTAAAGTAATCTTGAAAGACTTGCTAATTCACAGCTCTATATTTGGACTTAAAGATGCGACTTTCCCACTTTATGCAAGGCATGACCTCCTTGTTGGGTAAACCTGAAGGCAATATCTCTCACACCTAACCCCCACATCCAAAGTATTATTATTCTGTGCTCTCTCTTTCTGCTATGATCGTGACTACTATTTAGGTTCTTTATTGTTCTATGGTTGTCCTAATGAGACACATTATCAGAGAAATATGACTCTATACATTAATCTGCCGTGTTTTTTATTTTTATTTTTTTCTGTGTGGGGACGGGGTGTTGAGGGGTATGTTGAGTGTAGTTATGAAGAGTCAGATACTGTAAAAGCCCATTCTTTTTTGCCTTCAGGGGGTGGGAAGCACCATCACAGTATCACAGGTATGTCATGACTTCTCCTGATCCACTGTTTTCATTTTTTTGTACCTCCTTTGTTTATGTATTTAATAGGCTCACAGTTTTCCACTGCACAGAACCTCCCTCCCCTTATACTACTGGATCAATGCTAATGTTATCATAAATTACAGTGTTTAAAGTTTGAATTTTTATGTTAAAAAGAGTGGATAAGAATTTTCAGCATTTACATCCCACCTTTAAGTAACACAAGAACACAGACTATTTTTTTTACATTACACCCTTGTTATCACCATATTATGTGTGTACAAATGTGTCACATGAAATGTTACTTCTTGATTACTGTTTACTACATTTGCTACATTTTTTTGTTTGTTGTAGAGTGTTGACTAATTGTGTGGTCTCTTGAATCTTCACACTGAGCTCTGAATTTATTTAACACCCCTACCCCTACCACCACCACCACGTGATCCCTGTATGCATTATAGCCGTTAAAGAAATGGCCACCGACCCTCACAAATGGAGCTCCACTCTGTTTTCTGAGTGCCTTGCAAAAAAGGCCACTGTACCAGTTCCCATGAGAACAAATCAGTCCAAGCAGAAATTAGAGGGCTTTTAAAAATTCACTTGAACTCATCTCAGACCCCATTAGTGGCGTACTCCTTGACAAGTGGAGGCCACGGCAGACATTCTTATTGACTTATTCTTAATGCTTTGGCTCATTTTAAGTGAGTAACAAATTCAGAGGCTCAACATGATGCCGAGTGTACCGTAAGTGTGTTATTCCACACTGTGCCCTGGCCTGTTGGAGTCACAGCCGCTCACGTGGCCACACTGAGCGGCTCAGCAAAGTCATTTTTCAAAGACCCCCAGACTCTTTTTGCAGCGCTTTGTTGATTGCACAAGCAGTTCATTAAGTAAAAACCATCCGTCGTGAATGGTATGCCAATATCAGTCTGCAGCTATGCTCAATACATCATCGCTGACGAAACACCCTGCATCATTTTAGCAGAGATCATTTAAAATGCAAGTGATGCACAGCCCTTATCCCTGAGAGCAAAGCCTTTTTACTTCTAGAGATCCCTATAGTTCTGACTCTAGTGTCTATTTTCAAACGCTGCAGCAACAACCTTGAACAAACTGAAAAATTATTGAATGTACACATTATCTGACTATGTCAGTGTCAGCTGATTGAACCCTGCTTGTTTAGAGCAAGTACTTGAAGTGTAATAACATAGTGACATTCTTACAATGACCTGAGTGGCTCTGTAAGTGCAGGATGCCATCTTATTTCCTTTGTCACTTTGCACACACAGTGCTAGACTCATGAATGAAGGTATGGGATGGATGGCTGTAGGTTGTGTCAGGATTTACAGAGACCACATTTAATATGATCAGTGTGAACAGTTTAACATTGACGCCAGATTCCGATGCAAAGCTTATTGTACATTATTCATATGTGCATTCATTTTCAACTGGACAACACTTGTCATTGCTTTCTATCATAGTGAACATAGAGAAATTAAGACTTGAATGCTTATTAATTGTTAATGCAGTCTGTATAATTGATAGTATCACAGCTAATCAGACCAACTTTGTATTGTATTTGTATTTAAGACATAAGGCATTATAGCCTCAGATATATGGAGATCATATACAGATCATGCATTGCTGTACATCAGCTGGCGAGGAGTATTGACCTGAAATAGGGAGAAATAGTTTGAATTATTAACTGCAGCTCAGCGACCTCTCTAGTGGGCAGCAATGAGTCTGTATGGTCATTATACAGTTGCTGCCTTTGAGGCTGCTGATGTCAGGTAATTCAGTCTCACAACCTGGTTTTCACCACACATAGAAGTCAATTGAATGCATGGCCTGCCACAAGATAAAAGGGAATTAGCTCTGTAGATTGGGTTGCGCTCTGCACCCTACAGTGTCGTGCATTTGTTCAATATTTAGCTGAACTTGAGAATCACTAAAGCCAGAGTTCAGTGGGCTGGAGAGAAATGTGTGTGTAGAATGGAGAAGGTTGGTGTAACATCCAGAGGATCTGATGCCAGCACTGCTGGGCCTGGTAGAATACAGTCACAACACACAGAATAATAAACCTGTTAATATTTCCTTAAATGATCAGTCTCATTTTACTATGAAACTGTAGGATTAGCATGCATCACTCCCACACTGGTGCACAGTACAGTAAAAAGCAAACTAGTTAATGATTTAAAAAAAGTCTTCATGTACAAACACTCCAAGTGACATTTGACATGATACATGTAGTTATGCTTATTACACTATGTGAATATACTGTTAAAAGAAACCGACCAATGAGCTTTACAAAACATTTTCTATGATTTTCAGGAGTTTGTGGGCACTTTGTGAGCTGTCTAAACCAGTAAGAATATTGCATCCTCTTTGGCTCTACAATCCACAATAAGCAGGTTAAGTAAAAAGGATGATGGCCAGGGCTTTCATTGCTTCCAATTAAACCTTGCTTGTTAGTTTAACCTCTAGGTAAACCCATCAAACAATTGATGTCAAGGAAACCCTGCCAACAGTGGGCCTCGCCTGAATGGTCATTAATTTTAATTGCCTAGATATTAAAGATTTAGAGCACAGAGACTTGCTGGATGGAAATGATCCGATGTCCTGCAAATCCAGTCAGTTTTTATGCCACAGCATTGGCGGGCTGCTGGGGATATTAAATTTTAAGCACATGGGTGGAAATTAAATAAAGTGTCATTAGGGGCAGCTGCTCTTTGGCTGGTCCAGCCATGGGCTGTAGGGCCTGAAAGGGGGGGCAGCAGCAGCACAGTGACAAGACACTCTAATTTATAGGACCATTAAAAACAAGCATCATCTCATTATTATTCCACTGTTATTGCAGAGCCAGCATTCACACATAAGGTTCACCCCTCATATAAGTTTTCAGTGTCTGACTGATGTCATCATTTCAGTTCAACAAAATTAGCATTTCCTACTGCTCTAAATCTGATTCTACCCAGTTTCAGACATTAATTTAAACCCAATATTTCCCCGTGCCTTAAGAGTTCAGTTTTACTTTGATAAAATATTTCTTTTTTAACACAGTTATAACTGACTGTTCCAATAATCTGTGTTTACAGCTGCATGTGTCTGCAGGTCTTACCTGAGAACTCTTGTTTTTGATCATTACAAACAAAGGTTGCTTCATAAATCATTGAGCATGCATGTACATACACACACACAGAGAGAAAGAGAGAGATATTGAATTTCTGTATTAAGCTTTATTTATTTTCACAATTAAATCACTTATGTAAACATACCCAGCCATTATTTAAGGGTGACTATAAAGTCATATGTATGCTTTAATAAGAACTTCAGTCAAATATGAACATTTAATACAGACATACAATGTTGTCCATTTTTATCTTTATGTTCAATTTGGCTGCAATCTTATATATAACAAGTTATGCCTCGATTTGTTAACTTTTACTTAAGTTAACAAATTGTGCATGCAGAACTATGTAAGGCATCAGTCACCTAGATTCACCCATCTGGAATCAGTGAACATTCTTTATAGGGTAAAATATGAATATTCGTATATTTCACTGTGGAAAATGTCAGCAGCCGTAACCTCAACAACCAGCTTTAATTTGGGAAATATACATAATACACTGACTGTAATGTCTGTGCAATAGGAGCCCCTTGTGTTTGAGTTTTGTCAGGAGGCAGAACTGAGAGCATGTCATACTCCCATCCATGAGAAGACACAAGTGGCTCCTGATTATGGCTTAATTAGCTTGTGTACCCAGCGGACATTACTGCAGGGGCTGGGAATTGGGTACTTGATGGACCCAAACATGACATCTTGAAACAATCACACTGCTCAGTGCACGGTGCTGTGGCTGCTTGATGTCTGACTCCTCTGCTCCTCCTCCTTCTGCTCTTCACACAGGTATCCAACTGGTTTGGCAACAAAAGGATCCGGTACAAGAAAAATATCGGCAAGTTTCAGGAAGAAGCCAACCTGTATGCTGCCAAGACTGCTGTAAATGCAGCACACGCTGCAGCCGCTGCAGTGCAGAACAGCCAGGCCAACTCCCCTACCACACCTAATTCTGGTAGGCACTCCTGCATATAGTCAACTAAAGATATGCCCTCTACCTCAGCCCTTAACCTGCTGCCTACCTGCCTCACTCTCTCATGCACCATTCACACTGGCAAGAGTGACAGGCTCTGCTCCCAGCTCGGGGATCAAACTGTCTCCTGTCTATAAGACAGTTGATGTCAAGCAAACTCATGCATAAAGAGTGCGTTCCTGACTTGTGAACCGAGAACACATGTATTTTTGGCAAAAAAAAAAAAAAAAAAAGTGAGAATTCAGAATGATGCCATGGGATTGGTTTTCCCTTGACTTTCTGTCAGCGTCCTGTCATTTGTAATGTAATGGTATGTAGTCCCACAGAATAGCAGTGCTTTTCTTGCTAAATAAAGAGAAACATAACTGCTGGGAGCATTTTACCTACAGTAATAGTTTTCTATTAAAATGACATCATATACAGTTCATATTGAATAAGACTCATAAAAGACATGAAGCTTTAAAGGGAATGCTTAGTCCGGTTTATTGAGATACAGTTTGTAATGCTGAGTTTGGACTAGGTTGACCTGCGTCGGGATGTGGTAAGCTTATGAAGTGGTCCCTTTTTCTTGCACCCAGGATTCCAGATGAAAGATGAAGAGTTTCAGCTGGATTCTGCAGAGAGCAAAAACACTCTTTTAACCAACATGTTTACTGGTACTGGTCTTTTCATAAGCTTCTTATTGTCCTTGTCATTTACCATGTGATACCTCCCTGCCAACGTTAGATTGGAAGTAGGTGATGTGGAACAATTGGGAGCTTAAGCAACCAACCACATACAGAACCGGTCCCCTTGTGCCATGTGATTTCCATTTCATTTGTGTCCACTGCATTCGTAAAAAGATCCCCTTCAGTCCCTCTGCATACCATCCTCTTCCGTTTGTTTCTTTACCTCCCTTCCTTCACCCCTGTAGTTGCTTGCTTTATGGGAGTCTTTCTTCAGTGTATTCGTCTGCTTGAGTTGGGTCTGTGTATGCAGACACGTGCGTGGTGTGTGTCTGCGTTATTTGTGCGTGTGCGTATGTGTGTCTGTGCTTTCCCTTTATAGCCCTCTCATGTATTCAGCTACTTACATCTTCCCTTTCCAGGTTCTTCAGGTTCTTTTAACCTCCCAAACTCTGGGGACATGTTCTTGAGCATGCAGAGTCTGAATGGGGATTCTTACCAAGGGGCACAAGTCGGAGCCAATGTACAGTCACAGGTAGGATCAACAATCAGGGACAGTTCCTGACCATCGGTGCAGAGAGCTGTCCTTGTCTTGCCTGTGTACTGAGCCATCCACAGTGCAGTCTGAAGCACATGAAACCAAAAAGAGAAAATCAGAAAACACGCTGCTCACGGGATGGCAGTTCAAATTACCGCAGCGAGGCCTCCGATAACCTCCAATTGACTCAAGTGTTTACTGACTATTTCGCTTTGGATGGAATATTTTGGCAGCCAAAATATAATCCCACCCCACTGCTATTGTGCCACAAAGCAATTTCCAGGTCACTAGTTTTCAACGTTTTGTGAATGCATTTGGCTTTGACTTGAGCTCTTTGGTTGGTATTGGGTTTTGGTACTGTGTTTTCCCCTTCTTTCTGTACTCTTTATTGCTGTCCTCCTGTCTCATCTTGTTATTGTTTGTTGTCAATGTCTTCCTTTTAAGTTTAATGCAGCTACACACTTGAAACAACAAAGTTACCATACACTTTTGAAAAAAAAGCTTATTCATGATTAAGGTAAAAAAAAAAAAACTTATTTAGAGCAGCCATAGTGTATGCGTTACATTATTGTCACTTATGCTTTTATTTTTGTTTATAATTACATAGCCACTGAATAACGTGCCATAGATTTGAGCATGCTAGTAATGTCAGTATGCTTTTTTTTTTTTTTTTTATTAGAAAGTCAGTTAGTGCAGTTACAAATCTGTGAGTACATTTGCTGTCTCAGAAGTCCCTTTGTGATTTCACACTACTTATTTTGCTTCACTGAGCATGTTTACAGTTAGTGTTGGGCTGCTGCAAGAAGCCCGGCTGACCAGCCTGTCCACCTTGTCTATCCCCTCAGGTGGATACCCTGCGCCATGTTATCAGTCAGACGGCAGGATACAATGATGCTCTCGGGGGAAACACAATGTACAGTCCACATGGCTTAAATGTAAGTACAGGTTTTATTGGTTTCACTGATGAGACAAATACATTTTAAACTGAAATATGCTGCATAGGTATATTTTTAATTCTTCTTACAGTGCATTGCAGTATATTGCAGGTACAGATAGACACAACCTTGCATGTGCCATATACCTCCCAAAGCATGTGTCATAAAATATTAGAGGCTGTATCTTGTCACCTTGTCACCTGATATGAATAAAACTTGCATTTAATAAAATGCATTACACAGCAGGGAAATGAAGCCTGCAGCTTTACTTTAATAAACATCTTTTAATACTTTGTTTGGCTCAACCCAAAAATGACAATGGGGGAAAAAAAGCTTTTCACTGCATGGTATCTGTTGCATTTTAGCATTTTTGAAATGCCTCACATAATTTTCTACAGCCTTATCTTTGTGATAAAATATGAACATGTGATCGCCCGCAGCCCTTTTCCAGACATGAATTCCATCTTCCTTGATGAGGTTTGATATGGCGCCTTTTGTAAAGCAGCGCATTATCTGAAGCTATCAGAGTAAAGATTAATTTCATTGATGAGAGATGACAAAGAGAGAAAGAGAAGGACGCAGAAATAGCATCAGACAGTTCTCTCTCTCTGCACTTTATCAGTACTTCAGTATTTACTCTCTTCATATTGTTATGCCTGTTGGATAAAATGCACAGATATTCACAGTCTAATATTATTTAAAGCTTAAACATCAAAAGTAATGTATTTATTTTACAGCAGTTCTTCTGTGATCAAAATTAACATATTTTATGTAAACAGATGTTCATGGCTTTTGCCAGTATTCAGTCATTTTGCTGAAGCCTTATTACTATAAGCTCTTTAGACATGTCAACTCCTCGCAGGATCAAGTGTTTTTCACTAAGGTTGCTCACTTCCATATGCAGTGTAGACCTGCGCCTACTGGCTCAGCAGAGCTCAGTGTGATCCCCTCTAACACGGTACCTGACTGCACCGAACAGCTAAAGAGTAATACAGTACTTCAATATTTTGAATGCATCAAACTGCAGCAAAGACCCTTTTCGTTTTGCTACAATCTTGAAACTGCCTTATAGATATATTAGCATAGACTAACCTTTAGCTCTGTTGGTGGTGACGTAGAAGGATCCAGTAAAGGCTAGGTCGTGCCTGGAGCAAAGCAAAGTCAGGCTGGTTCAGACTGGCTCTTTATGAGAGGCCCTGCCCTGTCACTTTCACTCAGCTCCCCCCACCTCACCTGGCCCGTGCCCTCCCTCTTCTTGACTGACAGGAGAATATGTAGCGACAAGCTGTCGGCTGCTGCTGAAATCTGCTTAGACACTGATTTCAGGGACTTCTCCCATTGGTCAGGACACGAGGCAAATTTGTTTCCAAGTGTGCCTTAGCTGATGCTACTGTAATGCAAAGAGCTCTCGGAGTCTGGTCTTATCACATGGCATCATTGCATCTGTAACATTTTCATATCACCAGAAAAAAAAAAGTTCTATTTCCTTCTACCATTTTTTTAAAGCATTGTGTTACATTTGGGGTATAAATACTTACCACCCTCACATTGTAAAGTCTGTATTTGTAACCTCAAACTGTGCCATTTGTGTCCCAGGCTAATGGGGGATGGCAAGATGCAACAACTCCATCTTCTGTAATATCTCCGACAGAAGGACCTGGAAGTGTGCACTCCGATACCTCGAACTGATCCACTATTAATGCATCTTCGCCTCTAGCTGGGCATGGACTCTTAAACTGGCTGACCAACTGCAGCGGATATTATAAAAAACAAAAACAAAAACAAAACAAACAAAAAAAAAAACCCCACAACCTTTTCACAACAGATTTGTTTTCCTGTACCTTAAAATCTCCCACGACCATGCCATTCAAATGACATCTTCCATTATAAACACCAAGTGTTTCCTGATTGTTCAGTGTTTTCTTTCTGTCTTCATAAATCAACCATAATCACTATGCTCTTATTTGTTTGTTGTAGAGGTAAGCACACACACACATACAAGTAAAAACAGCCCTCAGATGTTACTCAGTAAACTTTCGGGATAATTATCTCCTCTGAACTCAAAATACTTGATGACACTTTAACATGAAATTTTATGACATTATAAATGCCCATTTGTTTGATTCTTGATTTAATTACTGCTTTCCATTTTGATAATTAGATTCTCTTTCACTTTGTACAATACATAGATTAAAGCAGCTCTTTCTTTGACCGTAATGTGCTCGCAGTCTTGTCCAGCAACTCAACAATGCTAATGTTGACAGCTCAATGGCAGCTTTGTAGTTCCTTTCAAGATTTATTTTTGCCTTACAGCCGTATACATTAGTACAACGAAATGACTATTCAGACTCTGGAACATAAAGAAGTGTAATTGATTGCTCGACTATAACATCACACCATTCCATATTTTATAATTTGATGTTTAGTATGTACATATGTAAACATTATTTTCTACTGCTTATGGAAATCAACAAATCCCCCACAGTAGATCATTCTTTCATGGCACGTAGGAGCAGGCCCCCATTACACAGGAAAAGTTGTACATAATATAGCTTAAGAGTAATTATACACCCCACCAATCAATACACAGCTTTATTACCTCATTCAAATTCATACAAACCAGTCATTTCCAACCTTTCTGTAGCTTAGAGTGCTCACTTACTACCTCTAAACAAAACCTCCACCATAGGTTCTTTTGCCCTTATTTAATGTTTTTATGTAGTTATTTTGATTACATCTTGTAACACTGTAAACTCTTCATTCTCTATGTAATCTAATGTATATTTTAATCTTTTAATAAAATGCTGTTGCTGTACTGCAACTTAAAATGACAAAAATTAAAAAAATTAAAATGATAATGATATTAATGCCATGAAAGATAGACCGGGGGGGGGGCTGGTGGTCTATGGCTTTTATGAGCTGGTGCGATGAACATTGTTGATAAATTGACACCAAACAGTAAAACTGTTGTAAATACTGCAGAAAATAAACATTTTGAATGTTGCTCATCTTGTTACTAAATCATGCGAAAAAAAGAACAAAAAAAAAATCACTATAAAACTGTAATGCATAGAGGTTTCAGTATTCACAACTGTAAATTTCCAGCTCTGTTCAACAGGGTGCGAGACTTCTTTTCTCTTTTTTCTATTGTATGTGATTCTGAAACTGAAAAGTCATGACAAATGATTTGTGGCAGTGATTCCGATGTATTAAAGATGTTTAGTGTTACTTTCTAACCAGACTACACCCTGGACTGAAAAGTCTTCCTTGTGGTAGTTGTGTAATTTCAAACATGAATAAACCTTTTGCTTTCATGACAGCAAGGTGTGATTTATTTCACGTTTGGCACTTTTGTCCATCATAAACCACCAATAAAGGATTTTAATGGAGTCTTGCACCTGTCCAGTAACATTAACTTCATGCTCTTCTAAGCCATTTCTTTCCTCTCATCAAGGAACAAATTACACATATTGGACAATATTTTAGGTATTAACATTTCAAATAATTGAATGTTGAAACTGCATTCACTATAAGCTCTGTGTGAGGCCTGTACAGTGCATTCTTCTGTTCCATACCATGGGTAGAAGGTAAAGAAGACCTAACCTGGTTTGCAGCTACTGTGGAGCTGACATAGTTAGTGCAATTAACTGAAATGTCAGGCACTTCTAATTCAGGCTATTTTGTCTGTCTGTTGTGGAAAGGCTGCCTTAATGGATTATTGGTTAACAATTCCACATGGAAATTGACAGCAATTTATTCTCATTTTCTCAGCAGAGTTCTTCATTCCTGTCTTCCTCCTGTGCTTGTGTCCACTGTTTGTGTCTCTCAGTCTTGGACCCAGGTTTTTTTTCTGTTTGAGTATATGCCATTGGAACACTGTGTTTGTGCACTGCAGCAAATAGAGGAGATCATTTGATACTTCTTAGTGTGTATGTGTTGTATATCTGTGTGAGCAAATGTGCACGTGTTGTGATTTCAACATAGGAGTGTAGATAGACAGGTGAGAGTGAAAAGAGATGTAACAGCATAGCACGAGTTTAAATCAAGTGCAATGCACAGACAGTTTCCCAGGAGATCATATTTGTCCAGTCAGCCAGTGCACAACTTCACAGAACACCTTCCTCTGAAAAATCATATTTCTGCGATGCCACAGATTTCCACATGCATGGAGTTACTTTTTCTTCATACTGTAGCAGTTTGAATTAAAGGACGTTTTATAGATTTTCAAAACTACCATGCATGCCTCTGTTTTTTTACTGTTATTATTAAAAAAATGTTTGAGTTCTGCTCGGGAGATATTTGGCAGCGTTTCACTGTGGTTTCATTTACCTTCAGTGCATCCACACAGGATAGTTTGCTCCATGGCAACGCTGCTTCAGTCTATTCTTTTCTAATAAAAGTGGCGTGTGCACATGCACACATAGTATATTTCCTCTCATAGAATTATGAAAGCATTTGGAGATGAAGTCCAGTCCTGCTGTGCCCTGCCATTTAGATTGCAATCTATTAGCTCATTCTACCTTTACAAATGGATACATTTGCATCCTCAAGACTTCAGCTATCGGATTTTAAGCACAGCACTCAGCAAAATTGGCCTCAGATCCTCTTAAATGAAGAAGTTACATTTTCTGAGATTATGTCTATTAGAGTTTTTTCTAAGGTTCATTAAAGACGACATTTTCTAAGTAAAATTCACCATGAAAAGCATGCATCATTAAATATGGAAATCCAGAATTATATTAGCAATATGCACCAAGCTAGTGCCAATTAAATTAGAGAAAGATATCATTTATATTACTAAGGTAGAGTTCATATTAGATTAAATATAAAATGTAATTTTTTCACAGTTTGATTTATTGCTTATAATGCATTGTTCACAGACCCATGTTATACTGTATTTCAAAAGAAGCGTTGTTTATACTGAAATGTAAAAGCTGTAATTGCATCACACTATTGCTAAATTAAATTGGTAGGTGGTTCAAAAAGAAATTCATAAGCTGGTATGGTTGTAATTTCCATTCTTAAATGTGACTATATGCACAACAGCGTACACCGATACACAAAATAAATGACTGTTTGTGACTACTCTGTTGTTCACTTTGGATTTGATGGAGTAATTAGCCCTTTCTGTAAGCCTCGGGAATTTTTAGGAATGAAACAAATGAGCCGAAGTTTAGTCCAAGACAATATGCAATATGTTGTAGCTTTGAACCTTGATCAAAGATTGGGGCAGTGGGAGGAAACATGAAAACCCAATAGATCATCACTTCTTGGAAAGCCATTAGGGTGCTGCTCTGGAAAGAAGGCTACAAAGAATCCTGCTTATAGGGCAGTGAATACATTTTACTGCACACACTCTCATGAACCCAACAACAAGCAATTGAGCAACACCTATCTCATATCATATCTGCTGTAAGATGTCAAGCACAGATCACACTGATACCCAGTGAAGAGATTTTAAGAGACAGATTCCTTCTTCACAGACACTGTATTGTTGCATATTTTGGATCTGCAGTGTGACACAATAGAACAAAACACAGACATGAGGCGATGGCTTGTTACAGTAGGTGTGTAGATGCACTATTGTCGTGTGTACTGGAAGTGATGAGAATACATTGCTAACCTTTGACTAACTTTATATGCAGCATTTAAACATTTCATAATTTTCTACTATACTTGTTATACTCTACATTTGGACTATAATACAGTTATATTTATTAATCTACAGTATTTTTCAACAATTATGAGGTCTCCTGTTAAAACATTTTATATTTTATACAACTGTGTTTTACTATGTTGATTCTGAATAGTTTCTGGCAAGTTTTCTGTGAGCAACATTTTCCGAACTGAAAATCCAGGATTTCCCCAATTTTTCGATTTACAGTAAAAGATCTGCTTAACTTGCTAGAGCATCCAACTTTGGATAATGATTTTCCTTTGTTAGAGCTTGCTTCATGAGATACTCATAAAGCCAGAGATATGAGCTTGAGAGTAGTGTACAGTAATTTGATTTACTTAGCAGGAGTATAATGGTGCAGAGCCTGTCTGCACTGATCTCTTTATCAGCAGTGACTCCTATTAAGAGATGAGTCCTGAGTGGCCTTTGAGCTTAAAACACTGGGAGTTAATTAACATCTGATCCCTTCTCCTCTTACATCTTTAGAAGTTCATTTTCAATTTCATTTCAACCCATTCACCCATTTTGGTGCTGAAAGATCACTCTAAGATCGCACATAGCTTCACGTCTGAACTGATGGTAGCTTATCACAGCCTGTTAGGCAAAAGCAAGCTTGTGAAGGTTTGTGACAGGAGACAGATGTTTGCCTTACCTCTTAGCAGACACATGTCATCAAGCAAGGGCTCCCTTTGTGTTGCTCAAATGTATTGACACCAAGCCACAAAACATAGAAAACAGACAAATACAGAAGCTGAATCTGTACTTTTCTCTGCATGTCTCTCCCTGTCACACACAAACATACACGTTGCACAATAAAATCATATCATGTAATGTTATTAAATCAATACATGTATCTATTTACCATTTACTTTAGAGCTTTCTAATCTGGCTTTGTAGAGTCTTCATTGCTAAGTCAAATATATCACCATTCACTTAACTGCAAAACTTACAAAGCAGGTGTTAGTCACCCAGGCAGATGATAGATGCAACCTACAAAATGCAGCACAGTTTCACATAAAAACACAAAAGGGGCAAGTGCTGTAATATAAAACTGACTGTGGTGACAGTTCTTAAATCTATTTGATCTGCAGGGATGCAGCATCTGCTTTTGATTAAAATTAGCCCTTTGTGGCCTCAGTCATATTTAAGCCTCTCTGATTTTATTAAAGAAAAAAGAAAAAAAAAAAGAAGATGTTAATACATCTGTCATTTCTATAAATAAACCAACAATGTAGTGTGTTTTTTAGAGGCAGGAATATCATACACTGACACAATGCAAACATGGCTCCTGGCACCCCGAAAACATGCCACAGCACTTGAAAGCAGTTCATGTGCTGGTTATACTTAACACTCAAACTGATGTTTCCACCTCTCCACTAAATTTAGTGCATTTCTTTCCAGTTAATTTTAATTACATAAAGTTCAATAACTAAATGTATGACATGAAAACTAATTTTAATAATTATCCACATACCTTTTCATTAAAAAATCATGGCCATTAAGTTAAAGGAAGAGTGCACGTGGTGGCCCAACACATTACTCAGAGACTTTATTATTTTTTCCCATTGATCACCTGTCATATGTATGTATCATTTTATCTAAAACACTATGCAATAATTAATGTTTCTATGTATCGTAGTGTTTTCTATAAGAAAGCTCAAGGACAACATTCCTGGAAAGCTGTGGGTAGTAGCTGTGAATTTTTGGTACTGGTGCATAGTATGTCCACTGGAGTTAGTCCTGTCCATGGATGATTGTGTTACTGTTATAGTGAATGGAAAAATGCTTGATTAGATTGGCATGTTTGCTGTGACCAAAGGAATGATCCTGTGACTTATAAGAGCTTGGATATACTGTACAGACATCTGCTTGTTAAGGCTGCCTACTAGAAAACATACAGTAATTCATCATTAGGAATATGGTAAGTACTGTATAAATTTGGATTTTAGTGAATTTCCTGCAGAAATGTATTCCGTACTGTTGAAGATAAATAAGGCCAAATATTTCAATGGTTATTTTAAGGAAAATACTGCAACTGTTGATATATGGTTTTATAGTGACATTTACTTTTCAAGTGGCTCAAAGACCTGAATGATATCATGCTGTGTATTTATATACCACCCAGAATTTTGCCTCATGTCTTTCTTGCTCTCCCATTGTTTCTTGTTTCTGTCTCCCTGTCTTTGCTTGGATGTACAGTACACTGATCAGGCATAAGGCATCAGGTCACATTATGACCACCTGTACATCTGTATGCACTTCAGTGCAATACTTGTGTTTATGAAGCTCAAGATGTTTCAGTTTTTGGTGAGATTGTCATAAATGTATAAATTCAATTATATGTTCATTATTGAGGTCATAGTTAAAGGTGGTGTTGTACTAGACTACATTATATTCAGAGGTGTTCCTAATATTCTGACCCTCTCATTTATGTCAATGTGCAGGACAAACATATACAGACACCTCTGAATATAATGTAGTCCAGTACAGCACCACCTTTAACTATGACCTCAATAATGAATTTCAACAGAATGAATGAATCTCAATAGAATTTCTCCTAACATACAAAGCCTTAATGACAAGACTCTATGGTATCCTAAGGATCTCATAGAATTTATAGAAGTAGAATGGAAGGCAGAGCCTTTAGCCATCAAGCTCCTCTCCAGTGGAACCAGCTCCCAGTCTCAGTTCGGGAGGCAGACACCTTCTCTACCTTTAAGATTAAGCTTAAGACTTTCCTTTTTTTTATAAATCTTATAGTTAGGGCAGGCTCAGGTGATCCTACATGCTAGAGTTGGGATGATTCAAAAGAAACATGCTGAGAAGGATCAAAAGCGTCTGCAAGAATTCAGAGAAGTGCTGAGCTAGTAAAGGAGCTCTACAATATACTTGAGGTTTATAACCTGGCTGGACCTCACCTCATCATTGTTTCTCCACAGAGAGGCTAGAGCAGTCATTTGTTCTTGGTGCAACTAGACTCAGGAATGAGTCGGCTTTGGGGTTGTACCTAATACACTGTCCCAGGAGCGCAGACACAGATCACAGGCTACAGCGCTTAGATGCTTATGAATGTTCCCAATGTGTTCACATGTCTCTCTTTGTCTGTGTGCATCATGTATTGGTTGTCTTTTGTTCTGTGCATTGTACTGTGTCAGATGTGAAAGCATCATCTGATCATAACTACTATCAGCTCAGTTGAGTGTGAAGAGCGTGACAATAAGAAATTTGTCTTTTTCCAGACCTGATCTCCAGTACATGACCATTCTGCCTCAGTTCATGATAGCTCCAACAACTTGCAAATTGTGCATCTCACTGTGTTTTCAAAGCCATTTTAAAGAATTTTAAAGGAGGCGTGATTGCACATAGTCAGTGTGTAACCTGGGTAAAAAATACTATGTATTATAGTTAAACATCATTAGAAAGTTCATTTGCTTTTGAACAATAGTTACCCTAAATAAGTTGAATTCATAAGATAAATATAGTTAAAAGCATTTACAAGGTACCAGGGTATTAGGTTGGAATGGTAAAAAAAGCAAAAGCTTTATGATGACTTATTTCATGTTATTTTAAAGGTTCAAGGAAGTGCTGTGTGTAAAATATCATTATTGGTCATCCATTGGTAAAGGTAGTGATACCTAGGGAAAGGGAAGAAGAAGAGAAAAGGAAGTGGGGGAATGGTGTAACTGGGTGAGAAAAGAGAGATGAAAAAAGTTTAAGCAGATGCAAAATATGTAGAGTATATGGACTGTATCTTAGATAGTCAACTCGAGGATCTGCTTAAGATATTTGTCCCACATAGTTTGTAGTACAGGACTGGATATTCTAATGCATGGAGTTGCTGTTGTGTAGTGTTATCGTGTCTAGCTTTGTAGCATAACTACCTAACTTGTTAGCATTCGTTAGCTAAATGATTGTTGGTATCGGTAGTATAGCTAACTCGGCTTACTCCCAAGACTGGATTCATCCTTTCCGACCTGGAACTCATGGACATTATCAGAGACAGTGCTACGTGAGCGACCGGTTGGATGGTACGACAGAGCCATCGAACCTTCCCGCTACTGGTTGCACCTGGACCTGGGGGCCTGTCACTACTTCGCCATTGGATGGCTTTTAGGACCCTTTTGCTATTTGGTTTGGACACACGGAGGAGGTAACGCTTCAGTGTCTGGAGTACGAACTACAAAGTAAGGTAACATCTTTTATTTGGCTTTTATGAGTGAAATGGGTGCTTATTTTTGGCCTCACCGCACCCGAGCACCCATCAGGCCTGCAAAGAGGGTTTATCTTCAGTATACATGCAACTGGTGTAGAGTTAGTGTGTGTGGTGTGGGGGGCCCACTACATTTATGTGTTTATTTTGAAATATTGAAATGTGTGTCTTACAGAGAAAAGGGTCAAGGATAATTAAAGGGAATTGTTATTGTTTATGGCTTACCCTGATTTTTTGTTGAGTAAATTAGGAAACTATTTGGTTATTGTATTCAGTGCTCATAGGACCTAAAGGCACATAATGTAGAGAGGTTTATTACCAACTTAAGATTTGTCAGTTACAGTTATTGTGGGTTAACTGAAGTCAGGGCCCTTATCTTATACAGAGGGTATAGGTGGGTTACAAGTGGAAAGACACAAACAGATGTGACGTTGTCCAGGTTGGCCAAATGATATAAAAACATGCATCTCTGTCAGTTAAAATGCTTTAACTTGAATGAAAAACCTAGGTGTATCCTAAAAGTTTATGAATCATGTTTGTAAATGTAAAAAAAAAGAACAGAAAAATAAAAAAAGGAGAGACATAACAGAAATTTCCTTGAGAGGTTGCTGAGCTAAGGGCACACCTAAAGACACATGACTAACACCCTATCTTCCTATCTTCTGTAGTAGTTAGCTTAAAGCTAATGTTTTTACAGATGGTAAATTGGTTTGATTAAAATCAGCTTTAAGCTAATTCTGTTTCAACACTTCAGATGGTAACATCTATGTGTAATATTGTACTGTACGCAGTTCCTTACAAATATAATAGATTAAATGAACACAGACTGCAGAAACAGCCCAGTGAAGTTTGCATAAATAACACAAGGTACAGTTTAGCTTCACTTAGTGCAACGTTTTGGAAAGTGTATTAGTTTTCTTGCCAAGCGTTAGATGAGATGCCACTCTCACTTGTCTGCTGAATATGAAGCTACAGCAAGTAGCCAACCAGCTTGTCTTAACATAAAGCCTGAACAGAAGGAGGAAACAGTTAGCTTGTCTCTGTGTGAAATAGCAAGTTGTGTGTGTGTGTTTCTTCTTTTTTTAACCTTTACATGGAGCCAGGTTGACTGTTTCCTCTGTTTCCAGTCTTTATGCTAAGTTCACTCCCTGCTGGTTGTAGCTTCAAGATACACATGAAACTCATGTTAATGTATTCTTTAAAATGTATTTCTCAGCAATAAAGTAATATTTCCCACCATGTTGAACTACTGCTTCAGCTGTGACAGCTTCACTGAAATGGTTTTGTCGTCATCATCATGATTATTTTGAGCACATAGTTATGAAACATTACTGCATTTGATAAGTTAGTAAAGTGTTAACTTACTGAAATCAATTCAAACCTGAAATCTACCAGCCTGCTCCTTTGATTTTGGTAATTACCTGAAATAACAGCAAATTTTTACAACACATTTCCCCTCCTCCATGCTATAGGCTACACTGTGTAATGGGAAGTCATTAGCTTTTGGTCTGATGCTGTTTGTTCTCAGTCCCTTGCTGCTACATTTATATTTCATATCTTATGTTTCACACTGTATTAACAGCTGTGGCTTGTTTTTGCCATCTGCAGACAATTACTTTAGTTTACTTGGCTTTGTAATAATACCATGTTTTCTTCTTGCAACTCTCTCAATAGACAACATACTGCAAATTCTTGACAGGTGCCGAGGCATTTGCTCAGGAGACATAGTGAGGAGGATTATTACTGCATTATTTAGTTCTCCTGAAGTAAACAAACACATTCCCTTCCTGGTATCATGTGGAAGTCAGCAGTGTGTTTTGCATCGCTCCAGCTTGGAACGGCCAATTATGATTTACGTCGACTCCCAAGAACCTCAGTGCCCCTTTTCACCTCCAACAAGACCCACTTAGTGTTGAATATTTTCCCTTCCATACCCTCTCATTTGCTCAGTATCTCCTCCTTTTATGACCTTTTTACATTCACCTTGCCTTGTTTCACCTACTTGCTGTTACCACAGTGGCTCAGGTTCCGTTCCACAGTCTAGTTTCAGTATAATAACTTGACACTTCACATTGCATTAGTCTTAGTCCCAACAACAAGGTTATGTGACCTATAGTGTCAGAGAGCATACACCATACTTGCCTGGAGTAGCTATTTATCTAGACAGCTTTGGGCCACCTATGATTCAGAGCAGAACAAATACAGATGCGAGGCAGTTACACTGAGGACATATTTGTCCAGCAACCAGAGCTTTAGACAGCAAACACCATCACACAGTTTTCTCTCACAGGCACTTGAATCAGACTTTTAATCCTGTACAAGTCACCAGGAGGCGTCACAGGATGTCATTGCATAGTAACACAATAAAAAGTATAGAATTCAATTGGATTTTTACATTAAAATTAACTTAATATGGTGTAATATCTTTGCACTAAAAATATTAAAATGTCACATTCTGCATCTTTAACCAAATATTAAGAAGAATAAGAGGCTGCTGTTAGTGTTAAGGTTTGTGTACTGGGAGGACAGGAAGAACCTATGGGCCGTAGAGAATGATGTTGTTTAGCAAACAAAATCAACACTTTTTTCTTTAAAGTCACCTTTTGCCCATGCCTTCAGTTAAAAAAAAAAAAAAGCCTTCTTTAACTTTGTCCATTATTTGTTTGCTGCATATCATCCACTGCGGTCACAGGTGGTAATTACAGGATCAAGATAGGCTGCATTTCTCTACATTTGTCAAGATTCGTCGGAATGTGTTGCTTTACAACTGTGTGTCTCTTTCTTAATATATTCATTTTAGGATCTTGATGTAGGTGTGGCAGACAGGTTTTTAAGGAGCCTGGAAGCTTTACAGAAAACTGTATACTGTAGACCCAGTAAAGGGGGATGCCCCATTTTTGCCATGCAAAATACCAAACTCACACTGTGAAAATTGAGGTTTCAGTTTTTTAATGTGGGTCTGGAAGCATAAAGGTCCCTGTGTCCCTGTGTATTGGTTCTCATAATACAGCATCAGACAAGGGTCATTAAGCAAGCTTAGATTAAACTTCATTTATAGCCACAGACAACAACTGTATGCCGTGAACAGCAGCACATAGAACTAAAGCAGCCTTTACCCAAGTGACATTGTATTATCATGATTAAATCATCGAGGAAAGAACTGTAAGTTTGTTGGTAAACCTAGCAACAGCATTCAAACAACACTGCACATTTGTGTTGCACCCAGTGACTGTTCACATTTCTCTACATTAAGCTTCACTGTGCTCTGAGAATCACACCAGAAGGCAGTGTAACCGGTGCTGGCTACTATGTGTGATCTGTGCTACAATCTGCACCACTGTGCTGCATAATTTATTTTATTGCACAAGAAGTAAACCGCTATCACTCTTCCACACAATTGCAGCCTTAGTAAATGTGTTTATCTTGTTTATTTCTCTTTTTCTCCCTCCCTCCCTCCCTCCCTCTCTCTCTCTCTCTGGGTCCCTGGGGTCCCAGCGGCCCCTGTCTGTTTCCTGGTGGTGTCTGGGAGCCCAGGTCTATAAGGCACCAGGATCATTTTCCCTTTGTTGCTGTTGTCACTAGCATGGAGCCAGCTAATTCATCTTGCTAATGGCAGGTGGGTCAGATGAGCGCTATAATTGTGATTTCCCTTTTTTCCCCTCCCCTTTCTTTTTTTGTGGCTGTAGTTCCTTGGTCTAGTAAAAATAGCAGAACCAACTTTAAACAAAGACAGCTTTACATGGCATCAACATGTTCACTCTTGGTTCATCTTATCATTAGTAAGATATACAAATTTAATTGTGCTGTCACTTAAAAGAACCAAATGCTGAAGAGGAGATAAGTAAGAATAGATATTACCAATTCTACGCTTTTTAAAGAGCTAACAGATTTTTTTTTTGAGTAACCAGAATGAAGTCAGCAGTCAGGTGGAGTCACTGGGGCATGAATCTCCAGAGAGCAGTGGACATGGAATGAGCTCAGGCTGATTTGAGTCAGGAGGAAGGTCGTCACCACACAAATGAAAAACATGAGAAGTGGTTCAAGGTCTAATCAAGTCCTCAGACTGCACTCACTGGGAGCAATTAAGTTTCTCCCTCTCCCTCAACATAGGTAACCAGATCCTCCTATTGACATTCTCAATAAAAGGTCATTTACTGTATGGATAAAATGATCAGTCCCACTGCCCTTATAGCATAAAATGAACTTGAAAATTGTGGTCAGCGCTTTGACCAGTGATTTGGCATTATTTACAAAATTGGCATGGACATAAAATCAAAGAAATTCTTCACATAAACAAAGAAAAGGAATACATTTAAGAAGTGGTTCCACAATAAACAATTGCACATTGTTTTTTAAATGTACATGCAGGACCCTCACACCATGAATCTCAAGACCTTGGCACAGAGTCCAACCTAACCACAGGAACTCATCCCCATCATTGCTAGTCTGACACAAATTAAGTCCTGGTTCTTCCTGTCCTGCCTCTCAGACCACAATACTCGATCATAAGTCATCCTTAATTTGTATGGTTGTCGCAGACGCTTGTTGTCAAGCCGGTTGGCTTGCAGCTCTCTTTGTCAAAGCCCATCGGGACCGCACAGACTGGTAGGGAGAGAGCGACGTGATTTTCACACTCTGATCCCACCTAGAATGCCTGCAAAACACTTGTTTGCCTCTGAGCCAAACTGTAAAATATAGTCCTTGCAAGTGCTTGCATACATTTTTCACAAAGCATGCCATCACAGGGGAAAGATTATACATGATACCACTGTAACAGCACACAGTCCGGGCTGTAACATGATGCCATTTTGGGTTAGAATCTTATTTCAGAACAGCATTTCACTGATGCTGAGAACATGTTTCCCTTTTCTATCTTTCACCTCTGAGGAGGAATCAACTTATCATTGTTTCTTCTCCTAGTATCTCGCTTTAACAGCATCCTCCTGATCAAATTAAATGCAACATTGATGCTCACCACGCACAGCTAATAAATGGTGGGTGACAATACTAAACAGTACTATAATGGTTTAGACTAGAAAAGGTTTTAGCCATAGAAAATAGACTAACTTTTTTCAGCACGATGAGTAGATATAAATTCTCATATTCATGTAAGCATGTTTAGATCGTCTTAAGCTCTTGCACTGTGTCACACATACAGTATTCTGGCCTTTCTTGTGGGTAGCTCTTTAGGGTTAACAGCCTTATGTTCCAAGTCAAGCATAGAAAATGAAAATGGGATGAGAGAGATGGGAAATCAACCCCCTCTACATCCTGACCAAATAACTGACACAATCCACACTAAATATATGAGAATATTAAGTGTAGAGTCCTATGGAAACTAAAAAATAGTCTCACATCATACAGTAGGTAAAAAAAAAAAAAACATTAAATGAAAAGAAATCAGCAGCAGAGAAGAAAAACTGAAATGTCTAATAGTGGGGAGTCAGCCGTCATTTCACTTGAAATTCTTTTGCTGCCACCCCTACATCTCTGTTAATTACTTCCTCAGCAATATACAAATTCCCCTGGGCTCTTTACCAAAAAGAAATAAACACTGTGTCACACTGACTCACCAATTGGCAAACTACTGCAAAAGAAACAAGAATAAAAGTAATCTATTAAACGGAAAACCCATTTGCCCTGATTGGTAACACTAACTTTTTTTGACTGAATTTGTAAATGGTCTACACTCCTTCATTTTCATCTTGCAAAAATAGCACATACTGTACTTGGGAGTGCCCTACCAGCTGAATGATTACAGTGCATGGAACATAAATGGGATGTTTTTGGCTTGGTTCTTGCTGGGGACCCTTATTCCATGTCATGATCCCTCTCCCAACTTTACAGTATGTTTTCTGTGTACAATCTACTGTCAGATAGAGACAACCTTCTTCATAATGTGCACAACATGTAGTTTTAATTTATAAGTGTAACTTTCAGATACAGGAGAATCCACCTTTAAAATGACAACTGCATTTTACCCTAAGCTACTGTAAGTAAAAGACTTTCTTCCCTTGAAATGAGTGTGTTCTATTTCAGCAGCATATACTATTCTGAAGCTTGTTACTAACTTGTTAGGCCCGTAGCTAAATCTAAATTCTGAAGTGTTAGTATTTATCATCATGTTATTATCATGTTTTCTGTAAAGACTTTCCTCAACCTCTAGTTTTCAGTACAAAAGCAATAGAGAAAACACGAGATTAGCTTTTTACAGGGCACTGCACATTTTGCCTCTCTTACTCTTGTGCAATGTGCAGAATCTCACAAAGCATTTATTACATTAGGGAAAATGGGTTCTGGAGCAATAAAACAAATTCAATGTTGCATGTACTATCTGTCTTCAATTGTTGAATTAATGTTTCATATGGTTTGAAAATAGTTCATCATTTGCTAATTTTTTACAACAAGTTCACCTACAGTACATGCACGCTTTATTTTACCGATTAGATCAAGAAGAAAAGCAGTAAAGCAAGATGAATGTACATAGATCTGGAATGCAGCAGCAAGTAAATGGCAGACCTTTCTTGTTGTTTTCTATCATTTCAAAACACAACTAGCAGTCCAGCAGCCACTACTGGGACTAGTGCAGACAGTACTGTGCACTTTTCATCTTTAAGTGAATTTGGACAAGCAACATGCAGTGATCTGCCTAGGCTTTCTGTGGTAATATTGTAGCAGAAAAGTAAATGCCAGGTTTCCCAGTTAGCGCTCTGGTTTCATGTTTTCAGTCATTCAAGTTGGCTACAGATTGACAGAGGTACAGCCACAAGTTGGACAACTCCAGCCTTTCATATCATCAAAATATGAAAAGACCACTTGGATGACGACGTTTTTTAGTATAAGTAGTCCAAATAAATTTAATTGAATTTAAATTGTAATTATAGTTTCTCTTACCATTAGTTGCCTCCCATTTGAAATTTTCTTGACATTTTACTTCTATGTGTTCAGTTGGTATTTTAAAAATACCAGCAATCTTTTTGACTGAATTAAAATTTACCAGGAGGTCTAAATCAGGCCCTGTGAGTTTTCCGGCCAATCCTTGACGGTTATCAACCCTACAAGTCAATCTGCCAACCAGCACCTAAATCTCACTAATTAAAATGGTACAGTTTATCTTGTGGATTTTACCTCTATGACAGTGCAAAAGTGCATATCAACAAGTTGTGATTTTAGAAAAATAATAGTACAGACACATTTTTTTCTTACATATAGTTTCCCCTTGTTTTCAGTCTCTAAGCTAGACAAAGACAACCAGCTGCTGGTTAGCTTTATAAGCCATCATGCAGACATGCAGAAGTGTTACCAGAAATCTTCTTATGTATGCCTTTCAGTCATTTTTACTAAGCTGCAACTTCATTTAACAACCATCCATCCATTATTGATGTCAGTTATCCCGTAGAGACTCACAATGCTTGCGCAAAAGGTGCAGTACACCTTGAACAGGTCACCAGTCTATCACAGGGCTGACACATAGAGACAAACAACCACTTACACTCACTCCATATCTGCATGTCTTTGGACTGATTAGGACCCACACAGGCACAGGGAGAACATGCAAACTCCACACAGAGAGGTCCCGGTCAGCCATAAGGTTCAAACATGGAACCTTCTGGCTGTGAGGCGACAGCACAAACCAGTTCATTTAATATGCTTTTTACACATCAGTATTATCTCAGTGCAAAGGAAACAGTGCAGCTCAGTCTTTTGAATAAGTACAGACACACTAGCATGTTCATGGTGGCACTATCGGCAATGGATCATGGATGTGGTGAAGGGCTGTACTTATTTGGGAACAGGATAGGGACCAAAGAGGGTTATCAACAATTTCAGACATTCCCTTCGAAGTGAGATGCGCCAAAAACATAAGAGCAGGAACAACAACAAGCAAGAACTCCTGGCAAAATCATCATCCAGTAATTACTCATGGAGTAGAGCATTTAAAGTAATTACTGAGGTGTTCCCACAAAGCGTGTCCATTTGTGAGGTTTTTCTTATTTTTATTTTGTCCACGTCAACTGGTTTGTTCTGGATGGAGTCAGTGTAACAGCACATTTCAGCAAAAGGGGTCACAGCCATACATCATGTTGTGTTCATTGTGCTTACTTGCAAAGTGCCATTCTTATTCATGTCTGAGTGGGCATATGCCGCACAAAGGACACCTCACCCAGAAATGGTTTCACTGCAGGCATGCACAGTAAGTAGAAGTAAAGCGCTGTAGTTGTACTGACGCTTTTACGTGACATTGAAGCAAACCTCAACATCAACAAACAGTTGGCTATCTTTGGAAAGTGATGATGATCTTACCTGTGATTCTCATCAGCAGTGAGAAAGAGTGCAATGTACAGCTGTCTACGCGTTACATCCCATTTGACATGTTGATACAGTAGGTCCTTAAAAGTGCATGTGTCAGGAACTCGGAACTAATAGTGCAGTGTCTAACTTCAGAAGATTAGCCAAGCAATGACATAAGCTGTGGCTGCTCTGGTGTTTAGAAGTCGCATTTGAAAAATGTGTGTGGCACTCGTACGTGAGGGGAGAGAAATGAAGGCGAAGGGAATGGCTCTGCAAGAGTGGAAAATAAGTGAAATGTAAGTCACAGGTTGCAATATTTTGATAAAGTAATCATGCTTCAGGAGCAAACCTCGGACTCTGATATCAGCCTTTGGTGATTCCGTGGAGCTCCTCCGCACATGGCAGCATCAGATTTACAAATTGAAAATCATTAATAATTCTAACCAGGATGTGATAAATCTGGAATCACTCCCGATGAACCTGGACACACTTTCATAAATCAAAAAGATTACTTGGAAATTTTTTAAAATCTGACGTCAAACTGTCAGGCTTACTAATGGTTTTTGTAGATCCCTTACCGTGATATATCATTAATCTGAGATACATTTGAAGTGTGTCACTGGGGCAATATGTGATCCCTCTAATATTAGGAACATGCTGGTCTGTGTCAATACAGGAGATAGAGAGGATAAAAACAGATGGGGGTGCTGAGAAGGAAGTTATCGTGGGTTACATTTTGATAAGGTGCTTCGATGGATATTTCAGATGACCACACGCAGCAGGAACTGAGGAGCCTTATACATTTGACTGTAACATTCTGGTGGCGGTGCATCATGGTAATAGAGATAATGATGATGAGTATGTGTTGCAATTAAAACAGATAACCTACTGCAGAAAAGATACTGGCAACTTTCTTGTATTTCAAAGCAGTGCCAGTGTTTCCCTCCTAAATCCTCAGAGTATCCACACAGAAACCACTGTATACCCAAAATCCTCATCACTACTGAAATACCTTCTTTATTCTGAGAGCGGCGCTGCTGAGGCTTACAGTAGTAGTGCTATTGTGAAGAAGGAGGTATTGACCATGATGGTGAACAGGGCACCTCTGTAATCTAAATGTCATTCATTGAAAAGCATCTCCCACACAGCCAATGGCTTTCATCTAAATGTGCCTCCAAAAGATTCAATTACTTTTTCTCTCCTTCTATTTCTTTCACCCTCTGATCTCCACCCTCCTTCTCATGCACTAGTTGCTTATCCGCTGTGATTATAGTCATTATGAAGCAGCCGTGTCTGTAGTGAGATTTCATCAGGAGCAGACATGCTCAGCCAGCTGCTGCTGCAACCAGGTCCCGTTTAGTAAAGGAGCTGTACAAAGAGCTAGCCGGAGATGGAATGACAGATATTTCAACTACTCCTTGGCTTAGCATAGATTCTCATAGTCATGGGATAACTGGGAAGTAAAATAAAAGAATTATGTATTCTATTCCTTATATTCTGTAAACAAAAATTCACAATAATGTGAGTGACTCCATCTACACAACCGTCTAAAGGTTATGTACTGCTGTAATGCACAGCTCTGACTTTATTTCCTATTGTGGCGAGGCAAAGGGGAGGAGTATAGCAGCCTGAGGATAGAGGGCTGTATCAGACAACACAGCTGCTCTTTTCATGTTCAAAATCTGTTTCTCGCACGTCTCCATCTAGGTTTCAGCCGAGGGGGTGGAGTTTAAATGCGATGGAACAAAACTCATTTTTTGACAATGACATCAAAGGAGATGGCTGCTTTTGTGTTTGAAGTGGAGCATGTTTGAAGTGTTCTGAAGACAGTGGAGTGGTAGGGCAAGTTCATTGTTGCTTCGCTCCGGGAATGATTATCAGCTGCTATCAGCGTGAATCTCCAAAACAACTGTCAGCATGACATGCGAATAATGATCTCCCTTTTTCACCTGCTGACGTCTAACCAACTCTGACACCTAAATACCTTCAGTATTACTAGAGTTCAGACATTCATTTCTTCTTTCTTTCTTCTGCTGCAGTTTTAGACGATTCTTGTCTAAAATTCAATTATAACCACATTTTATTTTAGCCCATCTCCCTTCATTAGACATACAAGCAATCAATAATGGTTTTTTAAAACATATGTTAACACATGGTTGTTACCAGATGACATTTTAAGATGTTTATTAATAATTTATTAATTATCACTTATATAAAGCATTTAAATAGGTGATGAATGCTAGATAACAAACTGTAACATGGATGTAATAAACATGGCTGTATAATCATATATATTTTTTAAAAGATTTAAAGACAGCTATATAACCACTGTGCACAGGTACAATTATTTAAAAATGTTGTAAACTGTAAGAACATTTGAGACTTGGAACCTCCACATGGATTCATGTTTTTAAAAAAATAGGCCTCTTCCAGGGACAAAGTTACCCAAATAATGAAATAAGTCAGATTCATGCACTTAATAAATAGTAAGGTGACATTAACATAATAATTAATGATTCTACTTGCAACAGGACCTAATCTAAAGTGTGCATTTTGTACAGTATGTTTCATTAATACTGAAACTGCTCATATGAATGTGTTACTCTGTCAGTTACTTGTTAAGTGTCGGATTGTGCAATGCTGATTAGGCAAACGTTCTGTTTGCTAAACATGAAGGTGCTAAACATGAAGATAACAAAAATGTCCATTGTATTAATTGTTTATATGCCGCAGTATATATACAGTATATTGTATTGCAGTTATATTGTATAAATAAACATTTAATGTCTCTAAATTTGCTTATAACTGCATCATCTATAGTACATTGCAATCCATTTATTAGGTGAGAATAAAGTGTATATCTTTTAAACAGGAGAGGAAAAAAGCTTTGTTTAAAATAATATATATATATATTTAGGGATGAACATCCACCACTTTAAACATATCTGTTGCCAATATCAAATCAGGTTACCTACACATACAGTATTATATATTTTCACATGAAATACCATGTTCTCTCTAATAATAGTCAGGGTCAGCAAGCAATGGCTGGTGTTGTTATTAAATAAATACCAGTATTATATATTTGCTCCCATCATATAACTGTGTGCCCTTAATGGTTACATTAACCTAGTAAAATAGACAAGTTAACAGTCCTCTCAGTAGGTGCTGTGAGCTCTAGATTTAGTTGTGCCTCTAAAACCCTCCTCTGCTAACTATTATTGTACATGGGTTGGCAGTCTATAGTCCAGCCTGTAAAATCTTTCAGGAAGGGTCATTAAGGATATTTCATTATCTCCATATTGCCAAGGTCAGGTTGTCCATATATCTACTTTACAGCTGCTAGGGGAATATGCTGCGACTGTAGTATAATAGACCAGAAAATGTCCACACCAGGAATGATGGGAAATCAATATTGGGCCCAGCTCATCAATACAAACCCCATTTTCACAAGCAAGAAGAAGGTACTCGGGAAAAAATGTTGAGGAAAATAGATTGAATCAGAGCAAGAAAATAAAATAAAACAATGTTTTATTGTTAATAAAATGTTTGGGGTTTTTATTTTTTTTAGGTGTACAGTATTTTGGGAGACTCGTCACAGAAGAGGTTTAAACCGGTTTGGCTTGATTTTGTTTTAATCTGCCAGCACTGGATCAGGCAGTCCATAAATGTCCTAGCACAGTCATGTAACCACGTTAAAGGAGAAAGAAACATGGGTTGTGACAATGATTTGCCCCATTTGTTACAGCCGTGGCAGCCAGGGGCCTCAATCTGCCTTTGGTTTGTCAGTAGAATGTTGATGCCTTCACTTTATTGCAGGGTAATGGCGAGAAGAAATGTAGGATACCGACAAACAAAGGAACGTTTATATCATTATGGCTTGGGGAGAATGTAGTGTAAACCATTCAGTCATTACTAAAACAATTCCACTCTCATACTCTCGTATGATATTTGACTCTTTTTTTATGTTTGCCAGTTTTGATTGATTGATTAGAGTCTGAACATAAAACGTGAGGTGAAAGGTGTAAAGATTGTAAGGTGAAATTCTCAGTACATGTAGGCTATTTGTTAAATAAACATAGCAGAGCATGTTGTGGTCCAACAAGGAATTTACAGTGTGCTATGATGGAGAAAAGAGAAAACAGCCTGTGGTTGTTTAACCAGCCAGTGGTAGCCTTGGGCGTTGTTTGTTTATGCAGCACAACTTCCAACAAATGAATATCACAGTGGCAAACTGATGTTGGAAAAAGCTAGGACTCTGCATACAAAAGCTTCTCCCTTCCTTTGCAAGCAGCCACCGCCAACAGAGCAATTCCAAATACTTAAGGTTAGTTCTGTAATTGAGTTCTAATATTGCGAAATGAATATTTTATTACTGTAAGGCACAAACACTGATTCACCATTGTTACTGTACAGTAGACACATTGTCTTTGTGTGAACATTACACATTGTCTGCTGCCTGTTAATGGCTTATTGACCATGTATGGTGTAATGAGACCTTGGGTGCAGGGGCAGCCGTGATATATGAGGGTGCAAATCGGCCTCTGCTGCACTGATGACCTAATTTCAATATTCAGGGACCTGGGGATGGAAATGACAATTTTCACATTTAAGTACTTGTATTAGCCCCTGGCTTACTGTACCTCTGCCTAATTCCAGTCCACAGACAGAGCCACACACTGTACAAAGAGACTGCACTTGCCGGTATGGACCATCCAAATTACAACCATTTATTGCAGAAACAGCAAGGTGTACATCCAACAACCACTAGGCAGTGTGCGTAGAGAAAGAGAGAGAGAGTGCATTTGACTTCTTCCAGGAGTCACCTTCATCTTTTTCCATTCAGCTGACTTGATGCATGTATTCAAGAAAATAAAGCAGAGGCAGATTCCAAAAGGGCTCTGTCTTCAGAGATAACCTTGAGGATGTACGGCATTTAGCATTCTGCTCAATCCCGGTCATGGCTTCTTGAAAGCGGTCATGGGTTCCCTAAAGCACATGATTTCATCCCTGTCCTTATGTGGGGAAACAGTAATACCTTCTCATGCTAAATGGCAGAATTTCACACACACACACGTGTGCACACACCTACATCTACACACATCTATATCTTATTGTATCTCTCTCTCTCTCTCACTCTCGAGACAGACAAACAAACATACACATATACATACATTACATATTCAGGTTCGCATGTGACTGATATGATCTTCGTTGAGGACCTTGGGATGTCAGTCAGACTGGAGAAGTGTGGCCAGATAATAGTAAGAAGAAAGAAGGTGCTAAAGACTGATGGGTTAGAACTACCAGGTGGGCACATAGCAGACATACAGACCACTTACAAGTACCTTGGTATCCCACAGTCACATGGGAACCATGATGAGGAAGCAAGAAAGACAGCAACATCCAAAGGATAAGACAGGTCCTGAAAATCCACCTCAATGCCATGAACAAGATCTAAGCCATCAGCACATACGCACTGCCATTCATCAGATACCCTGTTGGTATAGTGAGCTGGCCAAAGGAGCACATGGAAGCTGCTGATGTAAAGATCCAGAAATTCCTCACAATGCATGGAGGCTTCCACTCAAAGTCCAACACCCAGAAACGGTACACCAGCCGGAAAGAGGGTGGACGGTGCCTGGTGAGTGTCAAGGGAAGCCACTGGGAAATCCTACCAGCGGATGGAAAAGGCTGGCCTATCGGACAGCACTGAGGCAGTGATCATAGCAGCAGAAGAACAGCCACTAAGTACCAGATCAATCAAAGCAGGGGTCCACCACATCAGACAGGACCCAGGTGCAGACTGTGCAAAGAGGCCTCAGAGACAGTCCAACACATAGTGGCAGGATGTAAAATGTAGGCACAAACAACATACACTGAATGGCACAACCAAGTGGCTAGAACTGTGTACAGAAACATCTGTGCCAAGTATAGACTTGTCCCTCCCAAGTCCAGATGGAAGACTTTGGTGCCCTAGGCAAGATTTCAGATGGCGCCCCGTTGCATCGCAGTAAATTCCACTGCTAGTGTATATACTCATAAGAAACGTAATAGCTTTGTCTTGGACATTCTTTTATTTAAATAAAGCAATTGCACATTCAAAATACTTAGAAAGAATTAAAGAAACAAATACAAAAAAATGAACTGAACATATGAAATACAATATAAATAGCTTACATAAAGTACCTATTAATACTCCCAAAATAAAAAGTGTAAACAAGTGACATTAACTTAAAAATACAATATAAATACGGCACTGTGCAAAATAAG
>NW_018127892.1:4466971-4478157 GCF_001952655.1 Monopterus albus | reverse complement strand
CATTGGCTAAGACTCTGTTAAAATAGTCATGTTGACACCTTCGACCGTCCTTTTGTTTAGGGAATGTGAAGCTATTTTCTATTTGAAATGGACCACTGTGAACCAACTCTGTTCGTACCTTATCAGTTAGAGGAGATGGCCAGTCAGCCGGGTCTATTGGAGCAACAGAAGATCCGCTTGATGCTGCTGCTGCATCACTGCTAGGTTGTGCTGCTGAGGTGGAGGTGACAGGAGGAGCGCTTGATGCTGCTGCATCACTGCTGGGTTGTGCTGCTGATGTGGAGGCGACAGGAGGATTTGCAACGGTGGGACTGAGAAACCTCAGCAGCGCATCTGAAGACAGAAGAGGAGTATGTGACACCAGTCTAATAATAAACACATGATTTTAAGAATAAAATAAAATGAAATAATATAAATGAAAAACCTAGAGATACATGCATGATGTAGACTATACTGTATAATATACAATGTACTTGTATGACAAGCTGGAGAAGTACCAGGGCCTGAAAGAGAAACTGGTGAAGACGTGGAAAGTGAAGGCCAAAGTGGTCCCAGTGGTGGTAGGAGCTGTGATTCCTAAACTGGAAGAGTGGCTCCAACAGATCCCAGGAACAACATCAGACATCAGAGCACTCTGTCCAGAAGAGTGCAGTGCTAAGTACAGCTAAGATACAGAACCCTCAAACTCCCAGGCCTCTGGTAGAGGACCCCAGGTTGAGGAAGACACGCCTCCCATAGTGATGAGAAGGGAACTCATATATGTGTATGCATATATATATTTATATAAGACTGGAATTTAAAGACTGTCATTGCACATTAGGGCAAAGGGGATATGAAACTCGATGACCTATTTGCATTTCTGTCTAGGAGAGGAGACGAGGGTGGGGTGTACAGCAGAAGGTTGTGAAAAAGCAGACTTATTTATCATTCATCCTTTATTTCTCTTTTATCAGTGAGTGGAGGTGTCATGTTTGGCACATCAAAACTCAGTGTTCTGCCAAGGAGATGTGACGCCAAGAGAAATCGGTGTTGTTTTAACCTTGAGGCTGATTTAAGCAAACATGAATATATTCCATGCAGTATCCCTCATCCTGCAGCTGATGTGCTTGCGCTGTATTCTTGCAGTTCTACTGTATATTAAATGAAGTTTTTATTGCAGACAGGAATATGACCTGTCAGATTCTGCACGAAGGACAGGTGAACCACAGCATAGCAGCTTTGTTTTCTTCAAAAAATCCTGAAAGATGTTCTGTAAGCTAAAGCAATATGTCCACCTAGAGAGATAGCCACACTCACCTGCGGTGCCATACAACAGCAGATGGGTCAGTGTGCTGGCTATGACTGCTGCTATGTAAGGAGAGAATGTTTGAACTCTGCGCGCATGTGTGTGTGTGAGAGAGTGCATTTTTGTGTGCTGTGCGGATAGTGCAGTAGCTCATCGTGCTCCGACAGGTCCACTGTGTGTGGTGTTCTGCAGCATCAGCAGCCGGACAGGGGCCAGACGGTGGATTTATGATGCCAGGGAACGGAAATGACCTGCTTCTGTCATTGGGTGTGTGCCCCATCACGAGAGGCCCTAAACTATATTGGCACAGTGCTGACAGACATGTTTGTCATCCAGTCAGTTTTGAAGATACCAAGCAAGGAGTATTACTCCTTTGACAAGCCCCTCCACACAGTCTTTGTGTGTGTGCACACGCTGCGTCCTGCTTTTCTGCTTTGTCTAATCTCGTTTGCTTTGAGAGTAGTTTGCTTGTTGGTCAAACTAGACTTAATTTTCTGAAAGTGATTTTAAAATAATACACTAAAACATGCACTACCATGAAGGTCTTTAATTATGTTTGTTATAAAATTAAATTGCGCAATTACAACTTTTAAGATATTATAAGAATGTCAGCTGATAGATAATGTATTTTCCATATTATATTCCATAGGTCCTGATGTATTGTAATTCCTGCACAGTCTTTACTTGAGCCTGTATCAGGAGAGGGCTTTCAACTTCCCAGGATAAACTGTGGAAGTGTTGCATGAACAGTGACACCTTCTGGCATTTTGAAAAGGTCAAGTATTATTGTATTCAAAATTTCAGTCACTGCTATTGCACCTTAAAAACATACGCAAGTCACAAAGGCAGATTTTGCATTAGGACTACAGAGTAGTAATTATCATATACTAATGAACTCATGGTCTTTACTGTGAGACAATCCAACCAGTGTTTTCAGATTCTTCTATATCGTTGATAGTTTGTGATTGTTGAACACATTCTATCTCACATTTCATTGAAAATCATAATATGCTACTTAAAATACATAAACATAGGATAAACACAAACAGAGACTAATACGTTCATTTGTACCTCATAGTAAAAGTGAACTTTGGTGTACTGGCAGTGTGGTCGTACAGTATATATGCATGTCCACATTGTGGAATCTGGGGACTTTACACAATGCACATGACTAAAACCATCGTTGTTAGTTCTGGGTTTAAAAAGCTTTTTGGAGTTGTATTTGATATTTTTGGATATAACATCATAATGTTACTTCAGTAAAAAAAAAATCCCATAGATTTGTCTTTCTCTTTGGCTTTTTCAATCTCTGTACTTTTATCAGAGATACTCTATACTGGAATGTTTATGCCAGTAAAAGAAAAAAGCATGCACTCCTAAGAGGACACTGCCTAATTACCTTGGTGTTGGTTTTTAAAAAGCTCATTACTCACCATTCATTTTGCAGGCCAATTATCAGATCAACAATCTGCATTTAGTCAATTTTAGTGGTGTATATTTGTTAATTTTTACTTGTGGCGCAGGTTAAACAGTTACAGAAGTCAAGCTTAGGGAGGTTGGGTGGTATAGCTGTAAGACACATACGCTTATGCAACTGGGGATTTGTGAACACTGCATGAATATCACCACTGGTGGAAAATTTTAAAAGAGGACCCAACTAACATGGGCAGCACAAAGCAGAGACTTCCAAGTGGGTAATAAAGGATCCAGCTGTAATTTAATCACGATCATATCTTAAATCAATCTTTTGTCAGTGTAAAATGGATGAAAGATGCTGGGACAAAAGCCATTTTGCAACAGTAAATCACTTGATCAGCTCATTTAGTAGATGCACACCATTTATTAAAAAAAGAGCACTTCATTACATACTTTGCACCACAGCTTTAATAGCAGTGCAAAATTCCTAGTGATTTTTATCAGTTTTGACATTAAAATGTCTGACCTACTTATGTGATTTACACAGCAGACACCAAATTCTGCTTCTATCCCCTCGAACCTCCAAAGATTTCCTCCATCACCAAGCAACCATCTATTGAGCCTTGCCTTTCCCATCCACTCTGATGAATATTTTATAAAGATGCAAAGATTTCCTCCTTCTCAGTGTGTAATCAAATGCACACAGTGCTGCAGGGATTTAAAGAAGAGATATAAAGTCACATCTTACGGAAAAAATCCATTTTTCTTTAGCCTTGCATTCATTTAGGAATCAATGTGCCTCTCAGGAGACTGGCTATTTGAATAACACACACACAATTGGAAAGCTTTTTGTTAATATTCTGATCTTCTGAGCTTTAAATGCTTTTAAACAGCAACCATTAATGGACTGCAGGTACTTAGTAATCAGAGGGTTATCATGTCATGGTGCTTAACCAAACACTTATGAAACATGTTAATTAGGAGAAAAATTAAGGTCAAAGAAGTGAACGAAACACAGCACTTAATATATATAGTTTGCATTCATACACTTGAAGTGGTAACTTTCCAAAAAATAGTTTAGGTCTAAATTATACACTGAACCCCAAACACACACTTACAGTATATCACTTGATACATTTTGCCATGACCTCTGAGTTTCAAGTGACTAATGTAATAAGTTTTCTCATTCTTGCTCAGAACCAATCTTTGTGATTTAATCTTACAATTTGTTTTTAATTTTACAGATGCCATTACAGGAGGGAAATGATGATAAAAGGAAAATACTGAGAAGTCATTAATTTAATAAACATAGTTTTTTTTCTATAATTCTCTTTTTTTCCGCTCAGCTGTATATCCATTAGCATGAATTCAATGCCCGTTGAATATCTGATTCAGTGTTTTCTTGGAAATATTGGCACAGTGTGCAATCCATTTGGGCGCTCATGCTATTTTTATTGTCAAGTTTGAAAAGCTGTAATGGTGAACTGTTTTAATTAGTACTCTGCACTTTATAGAGATCATTGTTCATGCTTGCCTAATTATGTTTAGATGGCCCAAATCTCCATCAAAGGAAACTATTATCCTACATCGATGGTGAAGCGACGGGATTCCATCTTCACCCCCTAGACAAGGCTATTACTGCTCTGCCTTAGCTTGGACACGCTAAATAAACACATCAATTTCATAGGTCTGGAAAGTTAGAGACTGAGGGGAGATTGTAGTTATCAGCTGCATATGGTTGATGATACAGACACACTAATGTACATCACAAGTGTTTTTGCACGGGCTGGATTGACCAGCACAGGACTGTACTCTGCAACTGTTTTAATCTTTGTTTAGCCACAAACCCACTGCAGCTGGGAAACCAGCAGAAAGAAGTGAAATACAACACTTCCATTTCTTACATATTCCTTTGTAACATCTTCTTAATAGTGGTATTTAAAATAGCGGGGGAGGGGTATGATTGGTTACATTGTTTTTCTGCATGCATCCTTGCCTGAGAGCCTAGTGAATGTGATGGTTTCAGATTTGATTAGACAGCCCAGGGGCCTCAGCAGTCCAGCCCTGCAATGGGCCGGCAGGGGCCTTGTACAGGCGTCTCTTTGCTTACCATGCCTCAGTGGTGATGTACACATAGAGTGACTGCCCGCTTGATCTAAACAGCAGTCCAGGCTCAATGTGGGAGTGTGCTCACTCAGTGCAATATAGTGGCTCATTCATCCAGTAGCCACTGGACATTGGTCTCTGCCAAATACATCGAGCTTGCCACCACATTTGTGTTTGGAGTGAGTCGATCGATGGTGTATGAGCACCGGGAGACTTTATGCTTGTGTGCCATGTTCCCAGAACAGTGCAAGAAACACATTTCAACACAAATATTGACAAGAGGACAGCCTGTGAACACTGTTAAATTCAATTTAAAACTTAATTTAAATATGAACTTTCTCTCTGTTTCTCTTTTGAGCAATCTGTCTGTTCTCTCTTCCTTCCTGCTGCCTGGTTTGCTAGTATGTACATAAAAGGCTACTATGAAGCCCTGCCTTGCTAGACTATGTAATCTTGAAAGAAGAAATAGTACACTATTGGTCTTTCTTTCAAGTATAAAGTTAAATTCATAAGCTAAGAAACATGCTTCTAATCACTTCAATACAGTTGGGAGTTCTGTTGCTCCAATGTGCTCTGGTCTGGTAGATGAATATGGCAGCCAATATTAGCCAGTGTTGCAGTAAGTATTGTTTGTCTGTTTGCCAACTCCTGTCTACCTGTGTCAAATTTATGCTACGCTTTAGCGTTTACCATTGCTCTATAATGTCCACTTGAGTCTACAGTTGCCCTCATTCAGCAAAGGTTGCACGCTGTAAACTCAGTTAGCAACTGAATTGTCTGACAACATAGCAAACAATTCTCAAATTAAAAAAATCCCTGATGTTATTTGGAGTATTATGGTGGTGCTATGATTTATACCAACATATTCTCAAGGTAATAGCTAAGTGCCTGAGAGTGTGCCTTATACTGTATACCCATTCTGTATAACATTCAACCTGATAAAAGTGTACTATTTAGACTTAAAAAAATACTCTGCCTGGTCTGCCTGACCCAATTCAGTGGAGGTTTTGATAAGAATGTAAATATATGTTCTAAAAATATTATGAATTGCTCTCTTTACAGTGTCTACCCTTGTAGTGAACAATGGAATAAATTATATCTTATAGTACATCAATGTATCCCTGCAGTCCAGGCAAACTGAGTTACACTTTATATCAAATACGCCCAGATCCTTTTGCATCAAGGATTATGGGAACTGTTAAATGTCTGTGGGAACTGTGCTGATGTTTGATTCACTGACTCATATGCACAGTAGACAGTCTTACATTAAACTTTCTGAAACCATTTTGGGGTGGGATCACCCAGGCTTCCAACACAACATATCTCACTTGAATGGTCACACACAGTAGCTTGTGTTCTGCAGATGAAAGTGTAATCAGCAAATGCGCAATGACTTTTTTTAATGTTTTGATTTAAATCTTTTATTCATCGCTCTGTGACAAACAATGATTCTATTTGCAATTTAGTGGTCTTGTAAACTAGCTCATCACTCCATTTCTTTATGTGAGAGCATAGCAGCCTGTGAGCACTGAAGTTATATTTAGAAATCCAATTCTTTACTCAGACCCTCAGCCTACAGGCCTTTGCTTTGCACAAAATGAGCTAAGTTATTTTCATTTCCTAATGGTCACCACAGCCAAGCAGTAATGAGCAGGGCCAAGGAGGATTGTTATTTTTTTAAGGACCAAATTAAAAAAGAAAGAAAGAAAAAAGAAAATCCTGAGTAGTTCCATCATTACAAAGGGAAGCCTAGAGGAGAGTGTGCAGTTCATTAGTCTACACGCTTGGTCCTCCTGGTCCTACAGGGTGAGGGAATATGGGTGATAAATTGTGCATCCATTCACTTCCGCAGTCTAAGTTGTCATTAAAGGCCCAATCTGGAATTGGAACATAGTGCCGCCTTTGAGATCCACCTGCTGTTGTAGCTGTGTTTGTATTTATTTTGTAGGGCTGGAGAGTTTTATAACTCCCAGAGAGAATGCCTGACTTCCACAAATGAAGACTACTACATATGTAACATCTTTAAAAAGAATTCTGAGGCTAGAATGATTTAGCTTTGTAAAGTTTACAGTATAAACATCAGGAAAAATCAACCTGGTTTTTCTTAGTGGTGCTGTTAATGAAAGCATAAGAGACAGATTTCTTTATATCACCTATGTGCGCTTCTAGAATTGCTGTGTGGTTTTATGCTATACAACGTATGTATAGCGCATGTACTGTACACACTCTAAGGAATTTATTATCCTTTACATTCTACTACTGTTTCGGGTTCAGTGCAGCATGGTTCATTCAGATTTCTTGTAGATATGGTTGGTGATGTTTGATTCATAGGTGAGGCCACTGCTGTACATCAAAGATAGGTAAAGCTGCCAGGTCTGTGATATAGTTTCCACAGTTTTAGACTCTTCACTGTGTTGCTGTGATGGAGGTTGACATGTGAAGTATGACATCATGCCAGTGGGCAGCTTTTTTGTGCACTGCACCAGTGAGGTCACTGGCCTCCTAATGACTTCCTCGGGGTTCACAGCCTTCTCTCCCGTAGGGTCTCCTTATCCACCCAGCGCATGGCTCACTCAGCATGGGCGCTTGGCTAACCTCTCTGCTCGTTGTTCTTAATCAAGAAAGAGGAGACATGAAGACACAGCAAGTGAGTTCATGCATACCCACTGGGGTCCTTATTGTCAGACAGTCAGATGAAGCCAAGAGGAAGAAGCCTCTTATACTATATACACACACACACACACACATACAAAGTAACTGTGCAGGGCAATGATGGTTATAGCTTGTTTGTATGTGAGACAATCACCTATTCAGTTTAGATGAACATAAGCTCTTACATGTGATCTATAATATCATTGGGTACAATTGTTACACATTGTGATATTACAGCAGCATGTCCTCAGATCTTCAAAGCAATGCATTTTCAGCACACTATATATTTATTCTGCATGCAAGTAATGGACCACAGGCTTAGAATGACTTTTTTCCTACCACTTGTGCATCTAAAGGCAGGATGAGAGGCATGTAAATCAGGCAGCCCATGTACTTCTTTAATATTTAACATAGGTTATTAGACAGGGCAAAGATTTGACCCGGGAGCGCTTCTGCACATCACATGAATAACTAATGTTGGCTGATTATGTTAATCAGCGGTACTAGGCAGTGGTGACCAGGAACGCAGCACCACTGCTGCAGGAGAGAGCTACAGTCTCAGACGCATTGCAAAAACATAGCCCCAGCCCATCATTAGCTCTGAAACACAGGCACTGCACACTGTGTGCAGCACAGGGTGATTTACACTTCACATGCTCAGCTTGAATTTTTCTTTAATATGTACAGATAAACATGGTGCATTTCTGGCGCTACTAGCTGTGATCTCTCTTAAGAGATAATCAAATATTTGCATAATGATAAGAGCACTAAAGCTACACAAGGCAACTCTGCATGTTGGCAGCACAAATGGCAGCAAGAGGAAACTGCAAATGTTAAAATTCAATATCTAGAAATCACCTAATGTGACTGCCACTGGCAGAGAACCAGAGGGTGCAAGTGATACAGCCCCACCAGGGCTGCGCCATCTAGGGGCCCAGGTGGGCCCACAATGACAGCATGCAAATGTTCAAATAAGGTAAAACAACAATGTAGAACAATGCTACAAAGTCAATTAATGGGCTAATCATGAGCTACCATTAAGAGTGTCATGATTATTCTTTTCCATAAATAATGGCTGCCTTTGCTCCACCTGCAGAGCACCACCAGCATTCACTAACATAAAATTGTAGCTACAGAAAATTGTTTAAAGACTTCCTCCAAAATGCCACACACACAAACAAACTCAGTGGTGCTCAAAGAAAGAAGGAAAAATTGTACAAAGTTTCAATTTTTTTGTTTTGGTTTGTGCTGCACTGCTGTTAGCACGTGTGTGCAAAGATCAATGTTAGCTAATAAAGAGGACGCCCCAGCTAGCATAGCAACCTTCATTTTCATTGAGCCCTGACTAGACCGTACTTGCCACTAAATCCACCAAAAGAAAGCAAAGAAGTTTGACCTAACATACACTATGAAGGACTCTGCATAGTGCAAGGTTCACAGATTGCCATTCTAATAGATGAGTAAAGTCCTTTTCTAGTCGTTGAAAGTTACAATGTAGCAAAACACTTTTGTGTGTTTACATTAGGCAGCGGTCAAAGATTTGCTAATAAGCTGCACTCATGATGGTGATTTGCTTGTATAGCTATGTGTAGGCCTATGTGTATAAGATGCTCCATTTTGATGTTGATTGTGTAATAGTTTAAACTATTGATTTATGTATATTCATGTTGCATCCACTGTGGTGCCCAACTGAGAATTTATTTTTGGTTAGTATTGTTTGTGAATGTTATGCTATTTTGTAATTGATTCTAGTGAGCTTACACCAGGGAAGATACGGAAGGTTGTATATTTGTAATGGTTGGTCTGTTTGCACAGGTGACTATGTGCCTTTTTATAGAAACTGACTTATGGTTTGAGAGCCTGTTGGTAATCTGCACCAGGCTCTAAGATATGTGCTTCCGCTACTGGTGATTGCAGTACAGTCAAACACTCTTGATGCCAAATAATACCAAAGGCAAAACAACAAGATACATTAGATTACATCAAAAAGTTAGTCACTCAGAAATGTATATTTGTTGCATTACATAGGTAGCTAGGTGTATATACTGTACATATTTTTATCTGGCAAATATTGTAAATACACAGTGTAGCATGATACAGTGATAGTTTAAACGAGACGCCTCCGTTACAGCCTTTTAAGAAAAGTCTTTTAACTTATCATTTGGTACTATTGATTGCCATTTCTTTAGGAAAATTCTTCATTGCATGTGTGTGTGCATTCACCAGCTATGCCAGGTTTGACATTTTTATCTTATGAGTGAGTGAACTTTAGACGCGCTCTACAGAAATGACAGTGCTGATTTTAAAAGCTTATTGCTGCATCATAAAGCAAGTGCCTGTCTTATCCGCTGTTTGTTTTGAGCCAAAGATAAAAACATACTCCTGGAAAGCCATTTAGAGGTAGAAGCGGGTTGATCGTAGCTATATTCCATTCCCATCACCGGAGTTCTTTGGCCTGCACCATAAAGAATTCCAACAAGACAATTTTGCGCAGTGTGGGGTGAGCTGACAGGGAGTGTTATTAAAGCGCAGGGTGCTGACCGCTCTCAAAGTTATTAAAGTGCTGTGAGATTGTGTCTGTGATAGCCCTGCCGGTCGGGATGTCCTTCACACACAGGTACATTACAGTGGGGATGCGGTCATTGCAGAGAGAGGGGGGTTGAAGGAGGAGGGGCAAGTACAGATAGACACACCAGGACCCACTGTGGAACACTGTTATTGTCTTCATTCCTCCATTAACAATAACCATAGTTAACCCTTGTCTGCAGATTTCCTCCACTATAAGTGTGAAGGTAATTCAGAAGTTTAGTCTCCAAACATTTTAAAGTTAGCAGCTCAGTAGTTTCACAGGATTCTAAAATTAAATGCATGTTCAATTTAAATAAAAAGATTTGTAATTTTACAACATGATAAAACATTACATTAGCCCCTCCCTGTTGAATGGAAGCACTGACAGTTTTCTTGTTGGCAGCATCTACAGCAACAATTTCCTATCGAACAACATACTAGTTTGTGTTTTCTGTGAAAGTGATAATTTGACATATTTAGAAACACTGCAAAAGTACTGTGAACATCCAGGTAAAGCTAATATTAGCATTAAGACTGAACCGGGGGGTAATGGCAAGCCGGCATATTTTCCATTCATAACTTCTGTGACAGCTTACTAAAAAAGCAGGAGAACAGGTAAACATGTTGCAGATATCATTTATTTATTATTTTATTATTATTTACAATGTAAAATATTAACCACTATAATCCTAAAACAGCTAAGGACTTAAAGAGCTGGTACTATGGCCCTTTTTGAACCATTTTATTAATATTGAGTGTAATTTAAACTTATATCTGACATTTTGTTCACACAAAGTTATTAGATTTCTCTAAATCCATCTTGACAAACAGCCCAGATTCCCCTCTGTCTTCTAGCAGGCTGTTTCTGAAGTTATTAACACAAAATGTACATTCATAAGTACCTATTCTGATTGGCTGGAGGTGATGACTCGTGCTCACCCCAGCCAATCATACTTCTTTTCCACTGTAGAAATCTAATGAATTGTATACCCCATGCTTCCCACAGCTGATGTGGACCGTTTTGCTTTGCTTTTCCATTGTATTTTTCCCTGTGTTGATCTCTGGACGAGCGGCAGGGCTGGCCTTTTCACACACACACAGCTGAGGAGAGCTTGAGAGTCAAGGACCACAGTGCTCCTAAGTACAACAAAATCTGCAC
>NW_018127892.1:4438473-4466901 GCF_001952655.1 Monopterus albus | reverse complement strand
CCGCTGTGCCCATAATCCAATCAATAAAGTCGCCATTTTACCTCTCAACCAATGAGTGTAGGTCCTACACCATGCCTGTAATCCAAGAGGTGATGATGCTGACCCTGAACCAATAACAGGCAGCAGCACTGCAAGTACCCACAGTGGAAAACGCCAATCAGAGTAGCACCTAATTAACATTGCAGGTACTCTTACTGTCAACTTTTACTTTGTGTAATGGCTGCAGCTGAAAACACAAGACAGTATATAAAGATACGGTACAGTATACATACCAGCGTATGATCCTCAATGGGAAGGAGAGAAGCCTGCTGTTGCAGACTAGAGACTTCAGCTGGGCGATTCAGAAGGGTAGCATCAGGTTTAGGTTTACTAACAAAGTAACAGTCATTTTCTCCAATGTAGCCAGTGGCAGCTAGCTTTGCTTTGGCATAGCATAGTGCTGCGCAGGGGGTGGGCTTAGCTTGGCATTACCAATTTCACAGGTGTGACATCACAACTGGCACTGTTTCAACACTGCTTGCTCTCCAGGCAGGTGATTCAAAATTTTAAATAAGTTGAAAACACCATGAAGACAATTTAGTAATCTGACAGCAGAGGAGGACCTCCACCATCACCCTAATTCACCCCAACATTCTTTTTTTTTTGTTCAAATTTGTTTGCCATCATACCAGCTCTTTAACTATTGTGCTGTATGTCTTTAGTTCAGCTACTAGGTGAGTCTCAGAATTGAATATGGGGGCAGCTGTCTGTGTAAAATGATAGGCAAATGGGAAGAGGGCTAATGGACTGATCCTGTGGGTTTTAGAGGAGAGGAAAGAAGCCTGGAACATCAATCTGTCTGCTCCTCAATCTGTTTCAGCTCCACTCTGACATGACAGCATTGGGGAGTACAGCCCTCGATTCATCACCGGGTCTGGAAATAGCAGGACACCTCCAGTTTGTCATATTAGATTAGTCTGTGGCCCGTAACCACTGTCCTTAATAGAGTCTCCAGTGTTTCATCTGAGGTGTCCACTAGACCACCACTGTAGACCTCAGGGGAAACACAGAGGGTGTATCGGCATGGGATGTCGATACACCCCTTACTTTGTGTAGAGTGTATTTCACTTCTGCTGTAAGGCAAGGAAACCAAGCCACTCATATCTTCTGCTTTTCAAAAAATATTTCCTAGACTGAAATTTTTAAAGCTGTTATGACAGGCAATTTTGGACTGTAATATTAGCTTTTGCGTGGATCATAAAGTGTTAGGACTGACCTGCATGCAGGATATTTTAAGGCTCTCAGGAAAATTCAGGCACAAAACTCCAGGGCCCAGAAATCTGAATCCTGCACATAAAATCAATTAATTGTAATCCATAATATTTTAATTGGTGATTAGCTGTTACTTTGTAGACTATAGTTCCTGGCAGTAGTATTAGCCTGTCCTTAAGAAGTGCTTGATCAGACAGTGAGGAAGTGTAATGGACAGTATAGGGTTATTCCAGTGCTGTGATACAGTGGCTCCTCACTGATTCCCCTGCTGACCTTGACTGATTCTTTGAAAATGTAAGTGCCCATCTTACAGTATGCCCGAAGTAATTTAAGAGTCTATATACATCAATATAAGACCTACGTTTTGATTCTTTTTCTGCTGTTCACACAGAGTCTGGCAATGTAGAGTTTCAATTATCACTGTGTGACCTGCCATTGTCTGGGACAAATGTGATCTATAGCTGGGGAACCAGAAACCTTGAAATAACAACAAAAAAAAAAAAAAAAAAAAAAAAAAAAAAAGTGAAACATCAACAGCACCAGAATGTATTTAATAAAGATATGTTTTTGACCTTGTAGACATAACTTACAGCAATAGCTAATACCTTTTTAGACACACCAGTAATGTCCAGTCTTCGATGCAACCTTAAAGGTGCAGTATGTTAGATAAAGTGACATCTAGCGGTGAGATTGCAGATTGCAAGGATCAGCGAAGCTTTCATAAATCATGTTAAACAGCCCTCACAACCATTCCACAGCTATTACCGTAAATGTAGGACAAATTGAGCACTTGGAAAACAAGTGTGGCTGACTTGACCAAGCAATGCTAAAAGTGTAGTTTTCAAGAAGGCTGAATATACATACGCATTAAGATGTGCAATAATACCATTTTATTCATTGGGCCTATTAGTAAACAAACTTTAAACAACTATCTTGGCCACTCCAAGCATCCTTGCCCTAATTGCATGAAAAGAAGTGCCACAAAACTTGCACAGTTGCTGGCTGACCCGGTTTTTGTAATTGACAGCTCACTTGACCCCAGTTAACATTAAAACATTCTTGTTTCGTCTTTGCTTCTTTGACAGCGGGGATTCACCTTTTCTTTTTTCTTGTGTCAATGTTTGTTTTCCAACCATCTCCCAATCCAAGCTTCTACTTCCACGTGAAAATGCGAAATTCATGCCAGTGTGTGGTTTGTCCATTCTGGGCTACTGTAAAAAACATGGCGGCTCAACATGGCAACCTCAATATTAGGAGACCCACTACTACACAAAAAACTCATTTTGAGCTAATGAAAACACATTATGATCCATACACATTAATGAAAACATGCTATACTATGCATACTATAGTCTATTTCTGCTAATAAACCTTTCTAGATCTACCTAACTGCACCTTTAACTCTCCAAGAACATGGCTGAAATTCAAAGTAAACCTAAACTGGACACAATGACCAGTTCATGCTGACACCAAAATTCAGTGAGTTCCTCATGTAACTATTGCCAGTTTTTTTTTTTTTCCTCTAGACATGCTGTATATTGACAACAGAACTGCAGGACTGCTGGGGGGTTGCTTATTTAGACTGGGATGATGTGTGCTGTCTCTGGCTCAAGAGGCTGCCCCTCTTCCTGTTTACCTGGGAGTCCTTTGGGGTGAGGTTGAGCTGAAAAGCCCAGTCGGAGCCAGTCAAAGGGAGCGTGGTGCAGTCTTGACCCTGGCGCTCCACTCATTGTGTAGTGCAGCGGTGTAATGAGGCCCTGTGTGGATATTGATATGACAGAACAAAAGGCCAAGGTGCAGTAAGGACAGCAATCCACACGTTTCACACCATTTGTTTTTCACACCGTATCCATCACATTAATGGGTCACCTTTCTGTGACAGCTCATGATTACCTGCTTACCCATGGAGAGAAAAGGGGGTGAGAGAGAGAAAGAGAGAGCGAAAGCTGGGTAAAAGCAGAGAGACAGACAGAGAGAGAGAGAGAGGCAGGAAGATAGGGAGCAAGGGTGCTCCAGTACTGAGGGTAAAGGGTGAGTTGGGGTTGGAAGGGGGCTCGGGGAGGGAGTGAAGGGGGGGGGGGATGGGAACCCAGTGCCATTTTTTTATTCTTTCATGAAGATTGGCTCTGGCCCTGTCATCATCCCCACAGAGTGAATTTATGACAGGTCAGCTCACCATGTAGTCACCTGATGGATGGAGAACATCCAAGTTTATTTGGGGCATAGTGGAAATGGCCAACAATTCCCCAAAGCACTGATAGATTTTTTTTTAAGTGAAGGGAACACTTACATTCACCAGCCCAGTTACCAACAAAAACATTAGCTGAATGTGAAATAAATAAATAAACAACCTAATTTACCTTCCCAAAGTAGTGTTTTAATTGTCTTGTTTATGAGGAATTCTGTGAGTGTAATGCATCTATTATCCCTGGTAAGTGAATAATTATTGGCAATATATACTAGAGAGCAAAAGTTTTTCTCCCATTGATCACATTTCTTGATATGAATTTTTATATTTTCTCCATCTCTCTGATTATTATTGCCCATGCATGGCTCATTTGCTGTAATGTCCAGCAATTTTAAATGCTGAAACTCTTGACTTGGATATACTTTATTGCTGCAAGAATGAGTCTGCTGCTGATACTATGAAAGGAAGATTTATACAGAGTATCAATTCTTTCTAATGAAGGCCGTTCTGACACTTGTTCTGGCCTCATTTGGACATTACGAACTATTACAGAGGTATACTTACTGTAGGTTTGATTCAGGAAGTTCAAACACAGTTTGGCTTTAGAGAGTCAGCAGCACAGATTGAATACAAAATTGCTTTTGTTCTCACCTATTCAAAGTATTCACACAGTGTAGTTTCTTTCAGTTGTTTTGTTTGGATCCTGCAATTTTGTTATGTTCTGCTTAGCTCAACAGCTATTGATGTCTTCCATTCCCAAAGCACCACCAGCGGTGTCATCCGTGCAGTCTTAAGATGAGCATTTCAACCTACAGTCATTGTGAGGAAATGGCAAGATCCTATTTTATGACAAAATAAGACTACAACCATGTATCTTTGGAACAGCCTTAGCTCAGCATATCACTGAAAGGCAAGGGAGGGTGAAAGAGGAAGAGAAAAATCACTTCATTCCAAATTACAAGTTAGTGTCATCTTTTGGTCTAATTGCCCACAACTATTATTGGACACTACAAAAGATAGTGTCTGCATATGCATTTATTTTGTATTTCAATTTATGCCTAGACTAAGGGACCCAAACCCCGGGCATGCGAACATGATCTTTTCATATAAATGGGGGAAGGCTTTTGCAGCCTGCACTGCAGGGAGACAGTTTTCCATATGTCATAACACCCAGCAGATATGAGGTGATGGTGTCAATACATCTTGCGTCTGCCCAGTGAAGGCTTACTCTGCATTACGCTAAAATATGAATTATATGAGTGGAACAACGCTGTGTTGGGCTGGGATGTAAATCAGAAAGGAGAGAAACTGCTGACAAGTTTTGCTATTAAAAGATAATTGTAATCAAGGTGCAAGACGAGCAACGAAGTGGTGATAGCAGATAGATAGACAGCTGCAAAAGATGGATTGTTTTAATTTGCACCAATTAAATTGAAGTTCATTGGATCATCTTCCTTGGTCTTCATGAATACTTGATTTTCTGGCCACTACAAAGCCATTAAAAAAGAGTGATTGGGCTCCAAGACTCTAAGTTTATTTTATACTATTCTAACCCTGTGAAGAAATGCTTTTGAAGAGGAGGTAAAATACATTCAATACATACTATTTAGCAAAAAATATACTGCAGCATGTATATTACTGTCTGTGTATATTATTGTCTTGTCAGTACAAAAACTATATTGCCGCATGGCAGCATTTCTGCTAAAAGACGCACAAATTAAGGTGCTTGTGGTCAACACATGAAAAGCCAATTCAAGATAATATACCTGATATGGCTGTACAGTATAGCACCAAGCCCAGTGGTCCTTAGTAGGGATGTAAGGCCTAACCAGGGGTCACAAATATATAGTTTCATTTTTATAAAATGCTTTGTCATTTTCTAAAACAGCTGGGCGCTCTAGTTTGTAGCAAACATTACTTAAACATGAGTAATTAGTGCATCTGTTGGGGACTATTTTCAGCTGTGGATTAATACACATTTGGCAAGCTAGTACTTACAGGAGGATTAACTCAAACTACAGGTCCCTACTGGCTCACTCATACAGTATGTTTTGAACACGTCTACAGTTTTGCTCAACACGGGCAATACTTATTGGTAGTTTTTGTCTTTTCATGGGATTTGTCGACTATAAGAAAAATACACAATAACACAAATGTTAATCTTTAGAAATGAGCCGATAAGGTGTGCCTGTTTTCCTGTCTTTGTTACTTAGCAACATATTGAACAAATTACGAACCTCATCAGTCGTTAGGAACATTGCTAGAGGGTGAACATAAGTGGCCATTATAATACCCTCCTTATGGTTATCCCACGGATGGAAGAGAACAACTTCATGTTGTACACGCATTCATTTCACACACAGGCACACAAACATATAGTTTGTACATACACATGTACATTTTCTGCCATGCTTATGATTTATGTTGCACACATATGCATACACATGATGAAAAGTGTATGGCTGCTAAAGTTTTGAAGCTCAGGATTAATTATCTTAAACCCTTCAAAGAAAGAAATATCAGTCCAAATGTTGTTTTTTTCTTTTTTAAACGTCAGTCTTTTTGTTCTGGATGAACACATTTTTTACTGATTTTGTTATGGTTAGCTTTAAAAATAATACTTTCCAATCTGAAATGCCTCAGTGTTAATTGATGCTGACTCTTAATGGTAATATTATAGTTTCTAAAGGTCAGTGATCTTCATGTTTGTTTGAGTCTGATGTATATGCTTAGATTTTGTTTTAAACAATTTTAAAGGGAGAACAAAGAGCCTCAGGAGCAGAAATTTCATGTATTTAAGGTAAAGTTATTTGGTATTGGCAGATGTAAATTGATGTTGTAAATCACAGTTTCATAGATGGAGTGTGGTTGTGAGTGCAGTGAGGCATTTCGGCAGGACTGGAAGCAGTGTTCCACTGTGTTTGCTTCTGAGCCAGCCTCGCTCCAAGGCAGGGGTGATTAGTGCTTGTCGGTAATTTGGCAACCTTGACCATGTAACCTTGCTAAAGCTGGATTAACTTTTTTACCCTGGAAAATCCAGAGATGCCTTAAAACGTGCCATTCTTCTGCTGCTTATTATGAGACAACAGGCTAGAGAGGCTATTCAAATAAGCGCCCATAGTATGCTGCATGAGCACTCAAGGAGAAACTCTTATTAGGCTTAAGCATGCTAAGTTTCAAAACAATGTTGACATATCCACCTGATTGTTCACTGAAAACATCACAGGCATATCACATTACATACTGAAAGCATGTGTTAACAGCCATAGTTAATGCAGAACTTTATTTACTTAACAAAATATATTATTTATGCAGGAAAAACATGAAATTGTCCCAGCTGTTTTGGAAAAAAAACCCACATTGTTTCAATTCTGTAAGACAGTGGCAGGTTTTCAGCTTTGTGCTTCATTCTTCAGTGCCCAGCTTGCTGTTGTAAATGTACACAAATTATGCACTTTTTACTGTTTCCTCTCGAGTAAGAGAAAAATCAGCACCAACACTGTTAATTGGTTCAGTTAATTTTACAACTAATAGTGCAAGAATGGTGTATTCCAATTCATATAACTATCTTAATGGATCAGAAGTAGAATTAACTATTGTACTGCTGCCCACTGGCCGCTTTCATGTTCTTGTTGTTGTATGGCGATTGGCGAACAACAAAACTGTGCATTACCACCACCAGTTGGACTGGAGTCTGCTGGGGAATGAACATGTAGTGGCACTTGCAGTCGAATGGTTTTGAACTATAAAATGTTAAAAGCACTAGTTAGGTGGGTGGGTGTCTCCAGCAAAAACCTGAGTTTCACGAAACAACAGGAGGTAGTCTCTAACATTGTGCAGCAATGCACTTTTCATTTGAGAATCTTTAACAGAACCTGGGGTCTTTCCCTGTTCTAAACCATGTAGTTTTTGTGCCTAAGCTTATACATTTTTTCTACCAGAAAGACGTCATGTGACATCTTTTGAGGCAGAAAATGTTGCAATGTCACAATTTTGGAAGCGTTACTGTGAGAGTAGTACTGGGTTGTCGTACATGACAATCTCTCTGGAAAGATTCAGTCACTCCAGACTTTGTCCTACTCTCCCAAAAATTTGTCTAGCCTCCTCTAATCAGTTTCACGTCTTTTTTATTAGTTCTCAGTTTTGCTTAAAGCCTTATTTTCCTGTACAGTACAAGGTTGTTTGCCAAGTGCAGCTCCTTTGTTTTTGTCACACTAGTATATGTGAGGTAGGTGGTACACTGCCCTCTTACAAAAAGCTCAGGCTTATTATTGAGCCCCTTTATCTTTACTGTAGCTAAGTTGTTAATTAGCTAGACCTTGAATTAGATTATTTGCATGTCTGAACAAGGGCTAAGGTATTAATGCTCCCTCAGGACAAACTGTAATAACCTCTTCGGTGGCTCCAGGATCCCTGTGGAGGGGGCTGTGTGGACGCTAGCCCCTGGATGGAGGAAGAAAGCACAGCCATTTCATCCAATTAGCTGTGGATTATACTGCTCCTCTCCCTTTGAATCCTATTTGCTGTGATAAGGTGTTCTCCTACAGGGACAGAGCTGAGCTTTGCTATCAGGAAAAATGATTAATTCACAAGCCAATATTAAAATGCAGTGCCTTCCATTTCGCACTGTCTGACACAGGAGGAAGAAACAGCTCAGAAATCAATACAAGCACTAAACAACCACACAGGAGAAGGGAAGGTTGGCCGAGTAGGAAAATAACCCTAAGAATCTCAGTAGCAAGCTGCATTTCATCCTACACATTACACTTAAATGGCTCTCCATGGTATGGTATGTCCTTGAATTATTCAGAACCTGCTAAACCGTGGGAATGGTTTTAAGACTAATGTGGCACGATATCATGGCCACTATTGTTATTGCATTGTACTGTGCGATTTTCACAAATATTTATCTCTTTCTGATCCTCCCAAGGGCATGTATTTTAATGTTACGTTTCCATGCTCTTTGCACTTCTTTGAATAACCAAGATGGTCACATACAGTAAAGGATGGCGTCAGAGGGACTTTTTTTTTAACAGGTTTTTATGTTTTCTCTGGCCTGTAACTGGGGTAGATGTGGAGAATCCAGAGTCCACATTTATATTTTCCAAGCCCTCCGACGCTGCATAAATGATGTTTAAACACCCAGCACCTAGGGTTTAATTAAGTCCCTCTAATCGTGTTCCAATCAGAAGCTTGGACTGATGGGCTGGAATTCCTGATGTGCATTTCTGTCAGTCTTAATTGGATAATTGATTGCCAATTTGAACCTGGCCACACACTGCATACACAATAACGCGCCTGGCCATGTTCCTTGAGGATTCATTTTCTATCCGAATGAAGATGCTGCTTCGATGGGCAGAACTCCAACTATTGGTGTTGGTGAAAACGAAGTCCTGGCTACTGTTTTAGAAGTGCACTTATGAATGCCTTTTGAATTTTTAGTGCATGAGTGCAGTTTGTGTTTGGGTGAATGCATTTCTGTTGTCTTCTGGGACTTGCGCTGCATATAAAGGTGTGGGCAGCTGAATAAAGCAGTTCCTGTGTTTTCTGTTTGTGTTTTTGATGTTTGGTAACAATGACCTCATAAATTCATTTACCTATTAATTTGTTTCCATTTCAGACATCATCTAAATGTGTTCTGATTAAGTTCTACACGTTTTGCATTCATTACACACCGCTGTATGTTTAGCACAATCTTAATTACTGAAATCTCATGATTCCACAAAGACAGCACTGTCACCCAAAATAATTATCTTCATACACTGTCAGCTAAATTCTAAATTCTTCAATTGCAAAAAGCAGAAAGCTAAAGGTGAGCTTTCCTGTTGCAGAGAAATGTATAATAAACAGGCAGAGTGAGAGTAAAAGGAGAGAGATTCTTCATTCCAAATTCAGTTTTGTTTGAATAGAATGTACACAGTATTTGAATGTGCATGGTTGTCTGTCGCTATGTGTCAACCCTTTGATAGAGTAGTGACCGGGCCAGGGCGTACCCTGCCTATCACCCAGTGTTAGCTAAGGTTTGGCTCCAACCGCCCTGCAACCCTCTGCACCGTAAGCCTTATAGATAATGGATGGATGAATGGATTTGCATGGAAATTCATAACTAAAGTTTAACAAGCATGTTTGCACTGCTGACCTTTGTTGGCCTCCAACAGCTCCCCTACAGTGTTTGATTATTTCTTCTCCTCCATGTAAACAAAGTAGATAAAATATTAAAACACTTTTCAATATGAAGTATACAACAACATCACAAAATCCATACTATAATCAGATAACACACAGAGTGGAGTCAACACCCAAACAAATAAGGTAAGGAAGTATTCCAGTGTTGCACCGCATTGCATCATACAGGTGTTTCAGTGTTTGTTTTTTTTTGTTCGGTGTTTCCTTGTTGTATTTGGGTATTTTGATAATGCAGCAATAGCTTGGAAACAAACAAAAGGTGATACCGAAAGAGTGAAACGATGATAAATAAAAGACGAGGAGTGCATTAATATGTATTAGGCAAAATATATAAGAAGGCTGTGAAGGGCTTCAGGAATCCAGACACAATGTCTGATGTGAACATCGATTCTTCTAGGCAGACTACACTTGTGCTTCTACAGTATACGTCTCCTGCACACCTGGAGCATATACAGAATACATGTGATCTGAAAATAGTCACTTAGTAATTAAAAAAATGTTCCTGTATATTGTGATTTGAGGACAACTAGCTTTTATGTTATACAGTATATTCTATCTTTATAGTGTTATGTTGTCATGAGGAATCATTTTAAAAATTACACTGGTAGGTGAACAAAGAAAGGACAAACTGTGGAAACTGCAGTAAACATTTCTCAAAAAGACTCCAATTCCAAACAAATGTTCATTTTCGTCATCTTTCATGGGAAAGTAGAAGTGTGCTAAACCTTTACTTCTGCAAAATTACCACACGGTGAAGACATAAATCTGTGAGCATAAACAATGTGAAATAACATCTATGAGTCAGATCACCATGATAACAGGCTATGATAATGGTGAGCAGATTTCAAAATATCTTTACGCAGTTACACACACTTTCCTTGTCAGAGAAAATGTCTGTGAAGAATCTGAACCACGACGGTGTGATGGGAAACAGATCTGAGGAGTCACCGCAGCGCCGGGCTGATCTCCTTTGATCTTACTCGTCAGTGACCACATCCCTCTCTTCTGGGACAATTGTGCATTTGGTTCCATTTAACCTCCCCCGCTGAAAGACGTGTGGTGGCGTCCTTAGCTATCTTGATGTCACCAAATGCGCCACAATTTGATAATTTGTAAGAATAACATTTTCTCAGCTTTTTACTGCGGAGTGAAATTCTTTAAGTTGAAGGTGTCACAATGTTTTGACATGCCAAGGCAAAATACTCTGGTGGCCTAATTTTGTACCCGGACTGCCGATGTGTTGCTCTCTGGGTGGGCTTACACTGTGTTATTCTAGTCTCTCTAGTCTACTCTACATTTCCTGCACTGCTTTCTCACAAGAAATTCCTTTTACCCCCTAAATAAAAATTCTTCCAAAAGAGTCAAATGGTGAAGAGAGAAATCTCCTGTTATAAATGGCCTTTCTCAGTCCTGTAACCTCCTCACTACACGCTTTAGCACTAAAGTGCAAGCCTTGGCGGGATTAGATATTTTGGCCACCATTTGTACAGAGTGAAGTTTCTTTGGAGTCTCCTTGAGACAAGTGACCAGTGCAGGGCAAAGTGAAGGCCTTATCAGTCACCCCACAATGGTGCCACCCCATGAATTATATTAGGGATGGATGTGACTCGCCAAGCCACTGCATTGTGGACCATCTGGGTGACAATAAACATGTCGCCACATGGTTTCCTCCATCATTCAAGTCCAGATAGCAGATCTGGACCTTAACTATAGCTCACTATCTGCTGGATCTCGGTGTGACCTGTTAGAGAGATGGAGGTGAGGCTCAAGGATATCTCTCAGAGAGTCTGCTCCAGCACCAGGAGGTTATTATAGCAACACTGGGGGGAGGCAGTCCGTCTGTCTAGTGTGCTGCTCTCTCTCCCTGTGTGTAAATGTTACACAAACGGGGGGAATTACTGAGAGAAAAATATGGAAAAAGAAGTATGTAAATACAAGTACAGGATTGTAGTTGAAAAGTGAAGGAGTGTGGTGATCAATGGCCCTGCTAGCCTTCTGATGATACAAGATGAGTGACTAAACATCAGTTATTGCTTTGTTGTTGCATGTGACCAGTTAGAGGTGTACCTATTATGTACAACAAAAGAACTCACATCAAAAGCATGAAAACATATGATTGTTATTAAAAGACTATTTAAACCTGCAATTTGGGGCCGGTAGAAGCTGCGAACAAGCTGATCAGATGAATTTCTAGATAAACAGTTGCTACAAGCATTCCTGTGCAGCTGTGTTCCTTTCCACCTAGCTAATGTAGTGTGTCCAATAACCATTGTGTTTTAGCTCTGTTTTGGTCCCCACCAACTCCTGAGGAAAAATTGGTTTTTATGCTAACTACGCCATCAGCTACTTGGTGACTGTCTGTTGTTTGCTGCTCACCAGGTAGTATGTGGTTGGTTTTTAGAGCTTTTTGTTGTAGATAAATAAAAAATAAATTAAATAAGGAGCCAAGACATGAGGGGGATGGCAGAATCCAATGAAGATTCTCCAGGTTCATCACTACAAGTGACCCCTTAGACATAAAAATATGAATTCTAGCTGCTTTAGCAACTTACACTGGATCAGGTATTCATTAGGTAATTATTTTAAAATTGGACCTTATTCTGGTTAGATAGATATAAAATTTCCTTGTCATGGTTCCAATTGTTTTTTCTAAGCATTGTTTTTTGTGTTTTTGTTTTTTCATAGATCTGTGTAGACAGCGACTTAACATAAAATGTGTATTTTGTGTTGTAAATTTAGGTAGTAGTTGATCAGATGTGTGAGGGAGTAAAGCTTTATATGTTTGTTTGATTTAGGTCCTAGATGTGTTCAGCTTTAACTTTATCAGCCCATTACATCGGCTGTCTCAAGCCACACATTTTAAATCATTGGTTTAAGTACTAATTTTTCCTCTGCTCTAAAGCTTGTCACCAGTGAGCCAACAATTGAATTGTTCTGCAAGCTGAAATGAACAGAAACTAACATGTTATTGCAGTGTTAAATCCACCTGCTTCAGCCAATGGATAGCAGAAGCTAGTTGCTGTTACTGATAGTGAGCCATACAAATTGATCATTCATAAGCAGAAGGATGCAAAATAAGAATTTCCACAAACCTGGCATGGGGAAAAATTAGTTAATTTGACTTAACATGCTAACACCTTGATGTTGAAAGCTCAGAGTAAAGCTCAAATGAAGCATGCTAAAGAGAAGGCAACAAAAACAGTGGAAGACTAGTGAGGAAGTGAAAAGTGAGGCATAAACAATAGCATTTAATACAATTTCAAAAAACCACTTATTGCACGTGACAGTGGCTCACATGTAATCTCTGTAAGTGAAGATGAGAATGGGGGGCTGCGGTGTCATCGTCACGATGCCAGAACACTTCTCTGTGACACGTCGCTTGCTTCTTCTCATTAATCCCCTAGGCTACATTCATTAACAGTCACTCCCTCCGTTCAGCAAGCCTGCACACCAAAGTCAAGGCAAACTGGCCGCCTCAAAAATAACTTGCTGTTAAAATGCAATGGGATAATTTGTTACAGTTTTATGATCATGTACTTCCATTTTATTTAAGTAACAAAGAGTTACTTTAAGCTGGCCTTACACTAGAAGACTATGAGAAGACTCAAAAAAGACTTTTGAAAAACTAAAGTGTGACACACTCGCACATCTAAATGTGTCATTTGTCACAGAGTTTTTAGTCGGACTATATTTTTGCAAAGACTGGGTCTCATGCAGGGTCACTATTTGCAAGACTGTAACTAGATTTCTGTTGAGATCACTTCCCATATGGTCCTGCATTTGGCTACAGCTGTGTGTGTGGTGCTTTGCTTGGAAAAAAAAGTCAAAACGAAAAAGAGAAGACATGCGGAATGTGGACACAACCCCAGCTGACCAGTTCAGTTCTAGCATTGCCCCTTGGTTACTCCACAGCTCCACCAGTTTTTTCTCCTTTGTAACAGTCCAACAGAACCGTGCCTCCTGAGGCATGGAGTCACCAGAGTGTCCGTCATATGTATTTACCCATAGACGTGTTAGATATTTACTGCTGTTTCTGTGCCCACTATGCTGCTTCCTGTTTGGTGCTGGAGACAGCTCACCTACTGGATGTTTACAATGTTCACGCTACTGTCTGGATGAGCCAAGACTTAGGATAATATTAAACATGTTTGATTTTATCAGAATGTCGGGATGAGAAAACATCTCGGATCACTACCTTACACCAAAGGATCGAGAAGACATGAGTGCAACTTGACTGCTGCAAGACTCTCGTGATTTTATTCCGATGTTGGAAATTTGTCTGCAACATGAATTGGCTTGAAAAGTCATTACATATGAGGCTGGCATTATATATGACTGGAAGATTTAAATAGAAAAGGGTATTATGTATGGCATAAATCCAGTTCAAAAGTTGGAAAAGTGCTGGGAAAGAAATCCACGGCCCTGGTTTTCACCAGAGAAACACTGAAATCCAGCTAACTGAAGGACAGTTGAGTAAGGATGGCAGTCATTGGGGGAGAGGTACAAGAGGAGATGATAAATACAAGAGATTTACAGGTCTTGGGAGTGTCAGATCCACTGTGGAAATAGTGCTGGGTGTGCGCTTATCTAGATGGGCCAGTTAGCGGCTTTTGGAGGATCCCTGTTCTAAACAGGTCTGTAGTTTTGGAGGGCAGCCTTTATGGCTCACCAGTGCACTGACCACAGCCCATTAACTCAAAGAGCCTCCACAGGAGCACTGGAGCAGGGAAAGGGGCCATGACCTGCCTGAGACCATCTTATTACTTTAACACATTATGTCTCCCACTGCGATCTTTTTATTTAAGTGACTTCAGCAAAACGCATCATCTCTGGCCAAGTCAGGGACAGACAGGGGCTTCTAGACAAGAGGAAAGAGGAGGGGTCAAATGATTTATCGAAAACGTCTGCTATTGGGTGTTACAGAAAGAGAGTGCAAGGATGGACAGTTAGCAAAAGTGTGGGGGGACACAGTTAATGATGAGCCTGACTGCAGTGGTAGCAGTTTATGGCACGGAGAGGCCGAGCTGACCCCAGAACAGCTCCTGGGAGGATTTGCAAGTTCTCATTGATGAGTTTTTGCAGCCCTCTTATGGCCACATGGCTCAGACAGTAAGGAGGGTGGGGGTGGGGGTCCAGGGTCGAGGGAGTGATTTATTTTAACACCATGTCAGTCTTTATGGACCATACCACTAGAGACGGCGTCAAATGTTACTGTCCTCAGGAGGAAGATCACTTTGTGTTACAGCGGCTCAGTCAGACTTAGTAATGTGTGCTTCTCCTGGCTCTGTATGTTTGCATCAGCGAGAGCTCACTCAAAGCACTTTCACATTATTCGGCCATTCACCCATTCGCACTCCCAAGCACTCATGCATTCACACACCGGTGACATCACCGGGAGCAACTGGGGGTTCAGTGTCTTGCTCAAGGACACCTCAACATGTTGACTGGACAAGCCGGGAATCGAACCGCTAATCCTCCGGTTAGGAAACGACCAGCTCTAACTAACTGTGTTAGTTACCTAACCTTAATCCATAACCTTAAAGCTTGAATGGCTATTGCTAAAAGTGTTGACCATAGGTAATGTTAAAAACAGGGCATGAAATAATAAAAATTATATTTTTAAGCATAATGTAGTTGTACAGAGCAACCATTTTAAACATTGGCACTGGTTGTTAAAAAAATCTTTTTAATGAAATGTTATAGAATAAAAGTTGATTATTTTCATTATCAGTGCATCTGCTGTTTATTTTTCATTCAAATGACTACTTGTTTTATTCAGTTTACATGGAGTTTACACTAATATAAAGTGAAGAAAATCATCCCGGAATTAGCTGTTTGGCATTTTTGTTTGAAAAAACACAAAATGATGAATCACTTATTTAAATAGATTTTCTGGCGATTGACTTTTTAATTGACGAATTCAGCTCTGAATTCATTGCCCGTTATCCACCTTCTTGTCTGGTGACAGGGTTGTTTATAGTTTATAAAGCACAAGCATGAGGGAAAGCCTGATACAGTTCCACTGTTGTGTCATGGTGGTCTATAGTCCCGGAGTACATACCTGCCCCTAGTAGTGCAGGAAATGTTTTCCTTTCTCCCCTCTGAATACTAAAAGGCCCCTTAGGTTCATGACATGGACATGGTCGTGGATATTCCACTATGACTGATTTATTTTAACCCATTAGGATTACAGAGACAAATCTACAGTCCTCACTGTCTCCTCTTTGTCACCCAGCCTTCCCCGACAACCCACACATCAAAACTACCATTACCTTCTTGTTAGTTCACACTGTCGATTAGAGAAGGGCAACACAGATTCCTGCCAAGGGCTAAATGTGTTTATTCTAATTCCTCCCCCGTCTCTGCTTTGTCAGAGACAAACACCCACAAACATATAACATCTGAACAGCTCCAACAGCTCACATCAGAAGGACTCAATCCTTCAGGAAGTGGAAGTAACCAATTAGATTATGTCATTGCCACAATCTGTTACGAAAAATAAACACTGGGCCTTTTCATTAACCTAATGAAGACGAAGCACGTTGATGAGCTCTTAAGTCAATTAACGATATTTAAAAACAGGCGGCGCAGCCCCAAGGTAAATTAGCATGCAGAGAGTGAGGAGGACCCAGGTTCAAACAAATTGTGCGTGGAACCCTCTGGTTCAAGCCGCTTGACTCTCTCTCCCCTAATGTACACCCCTCCTCTTCTGCTCAAACAAGCTTTCATTAGCCATAATTAACTGCAAGCTTTCAAGAGAGTTGAAGCTGAAGCTGAGGGTAAGGATGAGGAGAAGGACTGCAAAAGTGTGCTGAGATGGCCCTGTGCATGGTTTGATGAGAGACTGATTCAGCTAAATAAGAATCCATAAGATCACAAAGAGAGCACAGTTTGGTTGAAATAATACCCACAGAGCATCTTGACTCAGACTTTAGCTTCTCTCTCGCTCTCTTTTGTTTTCAGTAAGCTTATTTAAAATTCTCCTGGGTTTTACACCTCTCCTTGTTTCTTCCCCTATCTCTCTCACACACTCGTTTCGTGTCTTGGTTGCAACAAGGTCTGAAAAGCTTGCAGTTCATTTTCGACCCGTAGTGGATGGAGGCCTCATTTAGTGGACGCTGGCAACTCAATCAGCCTGCCTCACACTGATGAGTGAATGACTACTTTCAGAGCACCAGTCAATATGTGTCTGCTGTGATAGAATGTCAGCGCCCGGGCCCTGTGTTCTCCTGACCCAATGTTATGGCTTTTTTATTTTGTCTAATCAATGATATATGAAACAACACAGACACATTTCAGCAACAGATCTTTTTTTCCCCACATATACCCATGCTCTGTGATGTTCAGGATTAAATAAGCAGTGAAATTTTTTTTTTTAGTTCTTTCCTGGCTGTCTGGACGCAGGTAGAATTTGATCTCGATGGAAAACAAGTAGTAAACAGTAGAACCAGAGTGGTCCAAATAAATGAAACGCTTGCCTACTTTCAGCAGACTTCCTTCAGCAGTTTCAGGTGGCTCTGAAACTAGTCTTCTCTTACACACAAATGTTGAAAACAAGAACTATTGTGCTATAATAAGTATTATTTCAAAGCCTTCTAGGAACAGTGTTTATGCCATGTTTTACCCAGTGAAATACAGTTTGTAGGCATTTTCTTTTCAGGGTTATTTATACTGTTTTCTGTGCTGCGAGTAAAGAACAGCCTATATTTTGAGGCTGGTCAGATCAGCCGAGCTCACTGTCCCCTGTGTCCTTTATTTCACACAGCCCGCTGCACATGCTCTGCAGTCTGCCGACCTCTTGACCTGCCTGTCACTGTGATGGCCTCTGTTATCTGGAAGTAGTTATTTCATATAGATGGTCTCCCTTACTGCAGGTCTTTTATTGAAAATCATCATTGGAAAGATTATCCCTGGAGGAGCTTGAGCAATGTTCTTTACAGCAATATTTTACTTAGCATTGAAAGGTTTTATTATCTATAAACCCTTGTAAATCCATTACCTGCCAGCTATCAGGGCAAGTGGGAATTCCAGACCATGTCTAGTGTCTTTACTTTTTTGTCTATGCTTGATTGAGCTGAAATTATGATTTTTTTAGATGTCATATTTTACCTATGTACATTTATAAATTGCTGTAAGAGTGGTGGACACCTGTCCTAATGGACCCAGTCTTTTTTAAAATTCTATGACCTATGGATAGGTCAGGTTCGATACAGTAGGTATAATGTTGAACATCAGACTTATTGTTCTTATCTACCGTTGTCATTTTTAGTTTTTTCTGACCTTTTGACACCATTGTTGACCATATTTTCATGCAAACTCTGTATAGGGAGGTGGTCGAGGTGGATTAGACTCTAACACTGAAGATCACTGACCATTTCCTGTTTGTCCCCAGGACACCCTTACATCATACAGCTGATACTTTAAAGAAGATTTTCTCCCACTCTTTTCCAAATTCACATCCCATCCTCATAACCTGCATGTTTGCTTGTGATGTGACTTGAGGTTTCATTTCCTGCCCACTGACCCACAAGCTCTGATCAATCAACTTTGAAACGTTCAAAAACACGGGTTTTACTGTATAAAAAGCTATTTACATGTCACCGTCTGTTACCTTCCAAAATCAATATTTGATACAGACTGCCAACTGTATCATTTACTAAAATTTCAAAGTAATTTTAAGGCTTATAGTTTGAAAAAAGCAAAATTGAAAGAAATAACTAAATCAAACAGCCAGATCAAACTGAGGTAACAATTACTGTATGTCAAACCTACAGCATAGTGGAATAAAAAAGTAAATAAGTAAATTAAAAAAACATAATTTAATATGTTTTTGAGGAATGAATATTGGCCATTAAATGCAAGTCTGGAATTCATGTGAGGCAGAGGTGGATATGACATAACTGTTCAAATATTTTTTCACCAGTCTGACTTATCATGTAGACCTTTAGCTTTAATTGGGTTTTACCAGTGTCCAGGAAGCCATGATGACTTCAGACATGCAGAATAAATCAGAATGAGAAGTCAAAGGTCAGAAACCTGCACGAGAGAGACATATGTACAGGAAGAGAGCAGAGGACCAGTGAAACTGTTCTCAGTGTCAAGCAAAATCATCAGGTTACAGCGACAGTAGACTTCAGACTGTCTGTCGGCTAATGTGCGATGCTTAATGCACATGCATTAAATTGCTTTTAGAGTGCATGTAAAACTACTGCAGATACCATCATTTCAATATTTATAAAATGTAAAATGTGTTATATAGTAGAACAAATGCACTATAATTGTGGCATGTATCTGTGAAAGCTGGTTATTAAGATATTAAGAAAAACACACACACACACTAAAAGATAGTGTATCAATCACTCTCCGCCATCTTTGTAATGAATGCCTTGCTTTGGTTCCCTGTCTCCTTTACTGTGTCTATCAGTACTGTAGATGCATTCAGCAGAGATTTTTAATTTCTTTCTAATCAAGTTTTATCTAATATTCTCCCGACAGACAATTAAAAATTCAAACTAGCCTGGAAAGCCATTGCTCACTTTTCAATCACTTTCACAGTTAATTTAAGGATGTTATTTCATTAAAAGCTCTTGTTGATGAGTTTGGGGTCATTTGAAAGCATATTTGATTGCCGTACTCTGTCTGCATCCACCATTATCACATTCCATGGGTGTTCTGATTTTTTACATTTTTTTAAAGAAAAATTTTATCCTTTTTAATTGTTTAAAGGAGCTGGGGAAAATATGTCTGCATACTACTTCTGAACACTAGCAGTTAAAGTTAGGAAGTGGTCTCCGTGCCTGACACAAGGACAGCACTGATGTCTCGTGTACACCATTTCATTTGTTAGCAATGCTGCCATTAGGAAGTATATCACCAATCTGACTGGTGCACTACAGTCCCTCACCAGGTTTATGGCCAGCCATGCACAAACTGAATCCTCTCCTGACAAGATAGAGCTTTGAAATGGCTGCAAATAATTGCAAAGGGTGAATTTGTCATTATGAGTCATAATGAGATTCCCCTGGCAAGAGGCTTTGTTTGCTGGTGTGAGAAACTGCTCCGTTTTAAAGCCTCATAAAGAAAATGCCACAATGTGATTTCCTCTTCCTAAAGAATCGGCCGCACACATCTTTTCTTCTATACATCATTCCAACTAGTTTATTTTGAGAATAATTGTGTCCTTGTTTATCCCCTCAGGAGTAAAATAAAGTGGCTGCAATTAAATTAACAGTAGGTCTATAGCTTGTTTGGATTCATATGGAGTAATCATTGCAAGTTAGACCTTGTTAAACTCCTGGTTTTACTCAAGATGACAGTCCTAATCTGGGTTTTGTTTTGTTTTTCTTTTCATCCTCCAATTTAATCAGAAATTACTGAAGTGGTAGGGTACAAATGCACATGCGGGGAATGCTGCTGAAGACAAATGAAAACAAATATAAATAGATAAATAGATGAGACTGCCCTCCCCTAAAAATGTCCTTATATTTGTCTGTGCAAGGAGGTTATTAGGACCCATACCTGAGATTGTGTTAGCTGACCTCTAGCACCTGTAGTGTTGTTACATGAGCAAAGGAGGAAGTCAGATGATGTTGTATAAAGAACAATAAAGTCCGTATAAGATGGAAGAGGGGGTGGGTAGGTGGGTGGGTAGGTAAATAGATAGATCCTGGAAAGTTATGCAATATAATCAACATAACAATCCACTGCCAATTTGATCATTTCTAATTGGATTTATTGACAATGCCTGTTTCTTTCAGTTTGACTGAGCTATAACTAGCTATAACTCTGAGAACAAGTAGTGTGATGTCTGTGAGAAATCGTGTCAGTGGATGACAGTGAAGTAAGGAAGAGCATGAATATTACTTAAAAAAAAGAATGTTGTTTATATTCAGAATACACAGATAACATCTTGGTATATGTTTACATTCCTAATAGATAAGTAGATATATGGATAGAGTGGAGCAGCCTTGCCATTCAAAGTTGCTTACTGTTATCACTTGGCTTCTTTGATTTTCATGCACTGCTCCCTTCAACAGTGATGCTAATGAATACCAGGGGCATGTAGGGCCTACAGCTAGTGTGAAATAAATGCCTGGAAGGGCCTTGATCAGTATGTGCTGGAGGTGCATGAAAGAAGAAGAAGAAAAAACGCATGGAAAACAAACCAGCCTTGAGTGCTGCATGCTCTTTGCCTATTTAGGGCAGCTATGTCCAGCAGTGGATTTGAATATGCATGACCATCCCAGCTACCCTTGCAGCACAGTTCTGTGCCCAGGCCCCATCCTCTTTTTAGAGAAAGAATATACTTGCATCTCATTTGAATATGTTAGAAGCCCTGTCATACACAATAACTACATGAAAAATATTCAGCGGGTAAATGACGGTGAAACAACCCAAAACTACTCGAAGTGACACAGAGTTCTTAGAGCACAGAAGTGAAGGATTACCATTTTGAGATTTATTTTAAAAGTGTAGCCCTTGTGTGAAAATGTTGAAAGACAATCACAAGATAACACAAATTTACTACAAATGTAGAACTGGCACGGGTTTGCTGCCTTTCATTGTATGAAAAACTGTTTCATGAAGTTGTGATTTTATAGCATGTAAAACAGGTGTCAGGAACACAGACAAAATAATTAACTCTAACTACTCTGAAAAACTACATCTTGAACACTATAGGCAAATAGGCATCTGAATGTTAGAGCAGGATTTGAGAGGAGCCAGCTCTGCACGTTGTGCTTCAGAGCCACAGGGATTCTGTTGAGAAACCGACTCCCTTCCCAGCAACAAGTGCTTGTATAATGCATTACTTTTAAACCAGGGAACAGGAGACCTCCAGTTTACATCCTGGAGACTTGGAAGGTGGCAACATATTGGATGTGTACCTATCTTCCTCGGTCCCTTTGCTAGAATGGCTAATTAAATACTAAGGAAGGAATAAAATCTTAATGAGAAACACAAGCTTGTTGTGGTGTTTGGCACTGACCATCTCCCTCTTATTAGCTGTACTTGCCCATATGTGCTTGGGTGAAGTGCCCATTAGAGCCCTCCCTAATGGATCTTCATCCATGGCACCGAGATGCTGGTGGAATGTACATTTTGGCAATTTCCAAACTTGGCAGACGAGCGGCCCCTGCTATGAAATTTCTTAGCCACAATAAATATTTTTTTCAAATTAAAATTAAATTCTTTGCTCAGTTTAAGCAATTTCTCTTGTAAGTAGTGTATGTGTGAAGGAGATTACAACATTTGCTGGTTTGTTTATAATTTAATTTTTTATGTTGTGGCTGGCGGTGGGGAAAGACAGAACACCTGTGAGTGTTTATAATGTCCCATCTCCCTCACAGCTGCTCCTTTTCAAAACACCTCACTGGTGCAATAATTTCATAAAATTTCATGATTTACCATCTGGTAGACTGAGCTATAAGCACATGCAATAAGCATTTGTATGGCGCTGGTCCCAGAAAGGTACAATAACTGTATATTTTAACTTAATGGCTTTTCGGGGCATGCAAATTTCCACGGAGCAGATTGCAGAGATGCTACAATGTAAGTCTGGGCCCGTCTGTCTGCCTCTGTGTCTCCCTCCCTCTCTCCCTCACGTTCCCTGCTATACAGTACATGCCTTCTCTATCATGTGCTATAAACCATCCACACACAGCAGCCCCTCTTTTGCCTCTGTCTTTGGATGTGAAGCAGCCCATGTCAAAATCTAAATATCAAACTCTGGAGAACGAGAGACACAGTAGGAGGTACAAGCAGATTATTTTCCTTTTAGCATCTAATGTCTTTGCATTTGGGTAATTAAAATGATTACTACAACAATTACACCAAGTAATTAGAAACTAATTACACTGGCATTTTTTGTGATTACAGGAGCAGATGAAAATAGTGCTCAAAATTAAATTCATTGCATATTCATGGAAATGAAATTAAATAGCACTGGGTGGATGAGATAATAAAAGCTCAGAGAATGGTGTTCTGAGGGGTTTGAGGGACCGTCTGTGGCTAATGCTCCGAACAGGCATTTTGTTAAATCAGTGATAATCTTTTTAATAGCTTTAAAAAAAGGTTCATATTTAGAATACTGTCAAATGCATTATAGGGTGTGATGTTTTTCCTTTTTCTGCTTCTTCTTTATGGCTCCGAGAATGATTAAACCTTTCAGCTGTACCACACAATAGAAAACATTTAATTATTATCTTCTCAAATGAAGGGAGAAGCAAGACTCTTTATGCCTCCTTTATGTTGCTTCATGCACAGTGATTAAATTAAATATTTATTCCTGGATTCATTTTTTTTTCTGCACATCATCTTCTTTCTCTGCAAGCTCTTCCTTTCTTTCTATCTCTTCCCCCTCCTACACTACCTCCCATCTATCGACAATAGTCGGGGCTTTAGCTGCTGCCATGATCGTGTAATGAGATTCTTCAGATTAAATAGATTTCCTGTTAAACTTGGGGCTTGGTAGATAGGATGTCAGGAATGAATGGTTATTAACATTTAAATATATCACTGAGTAAGTGAAAGCAGGGTGTGAGTGAGTGAGTGAGAGAAGGGGAGCGAAAGAGACAGAGGGATGGGGAAAAAAACCAACAATATGAATTTTTCATTGTTATCGAGTATGGATTTTCCTCTTCACCAGATTTCTGTAGGACCCGATGAAACCAAAGTAATTAGAGAGACACAAGTGGGGCACCTAACAGCCATTACTGCAAAGAGAGCTCATTGTTTATGGAGTAAAGCCAGTTCAGCTGGTTAGAAAAGTAAAAAAGCCCATTCTTGTTTTATCTGCTCTCCCATGCCTGTGCTGTAGATTATTACATAATATTAACAATGTAAATTGTTCTGACTGGCTCGCTTGTGAAGGGACTCATCATGAAACTGATGGTCTTCTAATCTATCACCATCTTGTCAGCTTTTCTCCCCCATATTTCCTCAAAGAAGGGATTAACCTGGAGAAGGAAGTGAGAGTGACTGTATTTGCATATCAAAACTTGATGAACTATGATGGCGAATGACAGTATTTGTCTTTGTTAATGTCACAGTGGATATTACACCTACTGAGCAGTGATAAAATCGAGGTTGTAAGTCATTATATGATGGTCATGAGTACCATCATGTGTACTGCTGTAAAGGCTGACTAACTGACGGAATGTTAAAGGCAGCAAAATAGGGAATGAATTTTCTTACTACCGTTAATGGGGACAAAATAAATTTAGGCAAACTCTTGTGTATTTTATTATATTATTTGTGGGCTGCAGTTTACTGTTACCTTGAGTATAGAATTATGCAAACTTTACATTATAGGCTAAATTAACACATTTCCTAGTTATAACGTTGTAATTAAATGATTTATTTATTTATTTATTTATTGGAAAAATGCACAAAAGCATGACACACATATATTTTTTGGCCTAGATGTTAAACATTTGAGCAGGAACAATAAAAACCCTCTACCACTAACAAGGATGTCATCATTTTAAAAATCATAAATGCTATCCCATAAAGTTGCACAAAGTAGTGGTTGCTTCACTCCAAATATCCACTTTAATAATCAGTTTAAGCACAGATGTGACAAAAACGGATTCGTCTGCACTGTTTGTTTTGATATCAGCCTGATATCTGCAGACTGCTGCTAGCTAGCGTTAGCTCCTGACAGGAACAGACTCACAACTTGCAGCTACCAGGGGAGCTCAGATCAATTTGCAGTGTCTCTTTTTTTTCGGTCTGTCCCTCTTGTCAACGGGATCTCTAGGTTTGCCACGAGATGGCCAGAGTCAGCTGATCATTCTGAGTCATGACAGTCCTGTAAACTGTGGTGCATTCACATACATTAGACTGCAACTATTCACGTCACTTTACAAAACAGTTGACTCAGTATAGCTAATATAATCAGTTACTTTTTAAGTTAACCTTTTCTTGTGAATGTTGCAACAACTCATTTTCCACAAAGAAGAGATTTTACACATTTTACACATACAGCCCCAACTGAACCACATACAATTAACCTTACAATTATTATGTTTTTATTAACATAATATGGTCTAAATGGGGGCAGCATGGTGGCGCGGGCCCCGGCCAACCTGGGGCCTTTCTGTGCGGAGTTTGCGTGTGCTTGTTTGTTCGTCTGTGTGTTAGCCCTGCGATGGGCTGGCGACCTGTCCAGGGTGTACCCTGCCTTTCGCCCGCAGCTGGCTGGGATTGGCTCATGACCCCGTTTGGGACTAAGCGGTTTAGAAAATGGATGGATGGATGGTCTAAATGGCCTATCTGTCTGTCTGTCTATCTATTTGCGGGATTGCTGGAAACAAGTTTCAGCCTCCCTCCCCACCTTAATATTTTTCAGTCTTTCACTAATATTCTCACAGATGATGCAAAAAATATATACTTACACAACATTTGAACCCTGAAAGACAGATTTTTCTATAAGCCAGGCACGTCAATGAGACAGGTGTGCTATTTACATAACACTGTGACTTGCTGGCAAGCGGTCGCTGTAAGTAAATGTCACATATTGGCTTTCACTTGAAGTCTAGCAGACCCAACTGACATCCATCAAAATTTAGTCCAGTCCAGTGATGTGATGTGACTACGTCCGCTGACATTGTTCACTGCGCAAATAGTAGGTCTGATATTTTCATCCTGAATAGTCAAAAGTAAATGTTGCCTCTCTTATTCTCATCTGTCATTCTGAAGAAAACTGTGAATACTTAAATCAATTTTTACCATGGGGAGGGAGAGATCATTGAGCAATATAGTGTGTTTTGATGCTGTTTTTAAAAGACAGATCTCCTTTTCTGTTTGTGCATTACCTTGCAGGAAGATACGCAGAGTACTGTATGTCAGAATACTGATTTCAGATACAGTATATAAATAGAACTGTACTGTTCTCCAGTGACATAAGCTAACGTACTGAACAGTACACTAATGTGTAATTGTGTTGTAGTGTAAAACAATCCTTGTTAGAGTCCTGGGTTTGCTTTTCTGATAAGACTAATGATAACAAAGCTGCAGAATTCAGCTGTTTTGTGCTACTGAGCTGTGGACTGTTGTCAGAAACTCTCGAATTATCAAACAAACAAGACAGGAGAGCTGGCTTGCTCTCCCTGGAGCTCAGCGCACTACAAGTCATCCTTCATGTTGGGCTGTGGATGTGGAAGCAGGTGTGGTGGCAGGACATTGGAAGGCCCCTCTCCGACTTTGCCTTCACTGCTGCCCACTTGTTAATGACTGGGCTGTGGGAAGCTAGTCCTTTGTGTACACTGTTATAAAGCACTCAAAGCCTTCAGGATGGCAGCAAGCTCACTCTGTGGCCCCAGGGCACTCTACACAGAATAAGACACACCTCATGCTTTGTTTTCCTGTTCCATGGGCTCCCACACCAGAGGAGAACCCCCGCATAAAAGGAGCAGTATCTCAGTTTTTTCTATTAAAGGTATATCTCTGCTTACACATTCTCTCAGGTAAACTTTTTTCTTTCCATGCACCGATTCTGATGAGCAAAATAATAAAGAAAAAGTTGCTTTACCAGAAATGTTAACAGTATGAAAACATTAAACATAATTCTCGATGACTGCTATGTGTACTGTTTCTCACATTTGAACTGACAAGCCACAATTTGTAGCCTATAATAAATTTAGCATAAAGATGAGAAAGAGTGAAAAATTGCTAGCCTGACTTCATCCAAAGTAACAAAACCAGCCTACCAACACCTCACTAATCAACACTTTATGCCTCATTTGATAAGTGTATTTGTTAAAAAGCACAAAAATATGATTTATATGTGTGGGGTTGGGGAGTATGTGCCCAACAATTGATTTATTTTTTTTACCTCCATTGGTTTTCTGGCTAAGCTAAGCTACACTAAGCTAAGCAACGACTACCAGAGATATGAATGTGAGATCATTCTTCCTCTTTAACTCTTTGTAAGAAAATTAATATGCATATTTTTTAAAATGTGAGCACTAAATAGCAGACAGACACTGTTCGTAACTACCTAGTGAGGATAGTTGAACATTTAACAGCTTAAAAATAAAGCAGATATTTCTCTCAGGAGTTGCTAGAGAACAAACACCAAGCTAAAAGAAAGTGAATATTGGAATTAAACATTCACAGGTGCACAGAGACACAACATCAAATGAATGCTAACCACATATGCTGGATGTGTAAATAAGCAAGTCTTTGCTAACCATGTCAAATCAAAAGGTGATGATATGTCAATTCTGGGTTCACAGCAGATTTAAGGATGATATGTGCCAGATGTTTATTAGCATGATCTCCTCACTAGGGGATGTGAACAAGATATTATATTAGATTAGGCTATTATATAATTATATAATATTGTATATAGGCTTTCTCCCATGCCTTTGTATACCCTTTGCTCATTGACGCAAACTACTGATTCAAGTTGGAGCACAGCCTGGGAACCAATAACATCAAATAAACGTGTGGCACGAATCCGTACACAGCGTGATCTTATATGATTTCAAAACTGTATGTCCTTTTCAAATGTTCTCATTTTCTGAGGATCAATAAGAGTTTCTGTACAAGTTCATCAAGTTCAGCGCTGGCTTGGTTTGTTAACCTCCTGTTTTTCCATCACAGACCATCTTTCCAGAGTTTATTCAATTTATATTTAGGCTCTCAGAATTACACCCATACATTCATTTGACATTGTTATCAATATTTATCGCATTTATCGCACAAACATACAGGATTTCACTGGTCACTTACAGAGACAATAAGACTGCGGACCAAGAACTCATAATATTTTGGTTCCAATTACTATTGATTTTACAATTGGTTTGCAGCAGGATGTTGTTTTATTACTAATATATTTAATGTGCAAATCAATATGAACACTTGCTTGGCTCATTCATAGGAAGGCCATAAAATCAGAAATGTTGACTTCAAACAGCTGTGGATGCCTTCTGATCCTTCCTTTAAGTTACCTCAGCAGATGCTTTAATGCAGTTGTTAAGGGCTTGTGTTGCTGAATAAAAACTAGTAGCACTCATTTATCCACTGGCTTAGAAGAGCAACACACATTTGTGCAATCTCTCTTTAAACTATGCACACAGCAGGTAAAAAAAATGTGCTTTAGGCTGCTAAACTGTCACATGTTCAAGAGCATTGTGACTCTACTGGCTTGTATCAGGAGCTAACAAAGACTCAGCTGTAAGGTTTATCTCAACAAAAGACCATCAAATGTAAGTGCAATTACTGCCACAAGCAATAAAACAGCCACTGCATTCCATAGCAACGGTGAGAGGACGCGTAGGAACCTGAGAGGTTTGCCGGCCTTCCAGTGTGGGCCTCAGTTTGAGTGATGACGGCACAACATGATGGAGTAAGGCACAGAGAACCAGACCGTGCAGACTACATTTATAATCTGTAATTGATAATGTAATAAAGGTTGTGAATAGGCTCAGAGTGACTTCTCTCCCTTTGCAGTCACTGTCATGGCAGGCCTGTGTTTTTCATGCCTGAATGGAGGTTGCTTGGCGTTGTGGGTTCATTCTTCCAAAATTACCAGCGTTTCTCTCTCTATCGCTCTGCTTTCTGTCAGCTCTCTCTTCATCACAGACCACCTCTACCTCTTTTTCGCTCCATGGACTGTGTGACACGCAATTGACATGTAGGTTTGGAGGCAACATGATGCTATTGAGCTGTGATGTAAAGGTAGCTACCAGGCTTCCTAAATACATCCATGCTAGAGCGGGCATGGAGCAAGGGGAACAGGCAGGCAGGCCTCACCGCTGGGTTTAGCTCAGCTGTAGGCCTGTTAGATCAAATGAACC
>NW_018127892.1:4430305-4438448 GCF_001952655.1 Monopterus albus | reverse complement strand
AACAACAGCAAGGTCAGGCTGGGGATCTGTAGTGGAGGAGGTCACGTGCCCATGTGGGATTTGAGGCTGCTGAGATGGAAGTAAACATTTATGAAAGCTGACAATGATTAACCACATAGGGGTGTTTTCACATAGAACTGAAAATGCGGACTTTCAAAGGGTCCACTGGAGTGACAGAATACATGGCACTGTTATGTAACTGGAGACATTTGGATAAGATGCCTGAGACATATAAATGATCATTAAAAAGGAACGGCGCGCAGCTGTGTGAGTGAGTGGCACACGCTGCCAATGGACTCTTCAGAGGCTGCTTGCTACTTGACAGTGTGTCTCACTAAAGTGTCGAGGTTGGGGGGTGTTGGCTGTAGGGCTCTAAAGTGAGATGGAGGTGCACACTGGTCAAATCGAAGGGTAAAGTGGTAGCTTTGGCTGCACTCCTTCTTTATGCCCTACGGCACCTCCACCATTAGCATTCCCCACTGCGACTTGAGTTCATAAGACTAATGGAGTTGCTACCTGGGGACATTAATTGTGCGTGACACCACTCGGGGGCTTTTGTGCACTCACACTAATATCACTGCGCCTGCCTGACAAAGCGCCCAAAAAGATTACAAACAAACCCCAAATAACTGCCAGTGTGGTGTTGCTGTTTGACAGGAGAGTACGTGTGAGTTTGGTTCATGTATGTCTGTGTGTGTGTGTGTGTGTGTGTGTGTGTGTGTGTGTGTGTGTGTGTGTGTGTGTGTGGCTGGGGGGCAGGGTGTTTACATGTTTGAAAGGTTTTGGGGTCGATGAAGTTCAGGTTCACTTACTGTACAGGATGTTGTACAACCTGAGGAGCCAAGCGATATGTTAAAGAAAAATAAGTGTCTCAAGGATGACATCATCATTAAAGGACAACACCCTGACAGCATTACGGCTCACATCAAACTTCTCCTTCACCGTGACACACACATGACATCATCCAATAAAAATGCAAGCCTGGCCGAAAGCAAAGGCTGCATGTGAAGACCCCCCAAGAGTGTCTTCAATCCACAGGGCACAGCAGGCAGGGGTGTAATGGACATGTAAAGAGATGTAATTCACCTGTATGATCCAATGCAGTTAAATTGATAACTATTTGAGCCTCATCATCTTTAGTTTTGATTAATGTCGTGTCAAAGTCATGTTGATTTGTTTTATTTATTTACTTGTTTGTTGTTTTCTTTTACTGGACTGCTTGTACAGATTGTACAGGTGTACCTAATGAACTGATAACATTTATTATTGAGCTCTTTGTTGTTGTTTAGAGGCTATTCTCAACCTTTAAAAAATAAATAAATACAACAGTGCAATAGAATGTTTGTTTTATGTTTTTGAAACATGTATGTATTATTGTGTATATTGTACGTCTGCAAGAGACAGTTATATTAACTGTTACAATAGCATTGTATGCATACTGTACATACAGTACTGGACTGTAAACACAGTTGAAATGAATGGATGTACACATTTGGCTATAAGCTAATGTCTAACCTTTCTCCCTGGATGGCTTTAAAGTGTATATGATGTTGAAATACAATGAGTGCAAAGAATTAAGATAATTCAAGAAGTTTGGTGATTATAAACAAACTAAGGGGATCAACATCATTTCTCACTGCTGGCCAGCTGACATTAAAATGTTCCCGCTATTGAACAAGTTTGATGAGACACTACAGTGGCTATAAACTATCAGGGGGTTTATTTATCTAATTGTGGCTCTTAAAACACACACATTAGGCAACAAAGCTAATGCCACCGATCAGAACTATTATTAAGTTTTTTTTTTTCCCGTTGGAAGTGTTGGATGTTTTGTGAATTTATTGTGAATGAAGGGCTAGAGGGTAGTGGCCTCTTTCCAGAGAGTCAAACCAATTTACACTTCCATAATTACATTTGTATTTACATTAGGACGCTGAAAGTTTGATTTGCCATCTAGGATCCATTTCTTCATGTCTATTGTCTTCATCGCTAGCTGGAAAATCGCTGTCCCCTTTTGTCACAGCATGTACTAGCAAGCCACAATAACGCAAGAGTCATGTAATGAATGTCAAAACTATTTCCATCAGATATTGTGAAATATGGGTTCAGAAGACCCATTCAAAGAGATAATATGATAATTTGATTTCTCAGATAGGCTGAACGGAAATGCCTTGTCTGGACATTTTGAAAAGCAGAATCCATTACTTACTCTTAATTCACCCTGGCATAAATTAAAGGATTTCTGCAGGCCATTAACTCATCCATTAATACCCAGGGTCAAGATTATTGAAGCCCAGGGTAAGGCAATATGAAGGACTATTTCTTCGAGATGTGTCGTCTAATGATTACAGTAGGGTTCTGAATCCTCTGCCATTAATTGTAAAATTATCTCCTCCTTTTGCTCCAGATAAACAGCGGGAAAAGATAATAGTCACACGGGTATATAATCCTGTTGCAAAAAATTAATTTCCATTTCATTTGCTTTGTTATGTTTCAGGCAATTTCAGGGCTGCGCTTGATTGTTTCAGAGGATATGAAGTGTAAGAACAGGGGAAACTACTGAAAGGAGGTGTAAAATTAGGTTTGTGTCGGCACAAAGTTGAAACCCGCTGAGCTATTTTTAATTTAGAGTCTTAAAGTATATGATGAACGTGGCTTCAAATGCAGAGGAGTATGAAGAGATAAAAACAGTGTGCAGAGGCTCCATGTGTGCCACCATAGCCATAATATATGCTCGTACTAAAATGTTTGGTGTGAGCCCACAGTGAAATGCAATTGTGACACAATGTGCTTCTCATTCTAGGTTACTGAAAGATGTCGTCTTTTTTTTTTTTTTTTTTTAAACCCACAGAGAGTAAAGATCCTCAGTAAAGCTTATGCTCTATTTTTAGGTATTCAGCAGCTCTCTACTGATTTGGGACCTGGGTAAAAGAAGATGAAATTAAGGCAAATAAAAATCATATTAAAGAATATTACAGCCTAACAGCCATTAGTCTACAGCTTCCTGTCAGCTTTTGATGGATTCCTCACTTAGTTCAATGAATGGTCTAATGACATTGATAAAATCACTTGCAACCAAATAGAAAGTCAGTGTGTTCCACTGGTGCACCTACTGTACAACACAAAAACAAAATTCACTTAAAATGTTTTTTTCTTATTCATGCTTTTTGATTTTTATACAATATTTCCATCTTGAGACAGAATATAATGCAAACAACCCCCAGAGAAAAAGAAATCATGTGCATTAAAGCGGCTTATATTTCCCCACTAAGTCCCAGGATCTTCAGCCATGCTCTGACATACTAAGGGGAATTAATTTTACAAGCAGGGAGTTCCTCCTTATTGCTTCCTGCTAGTGCCAAGGCGTCTGGCTTCAGAAATGATCCTGACATACACATGCACAATAGATGAGCTCTACAGATGTTCACAGCGCATGAATACAAAAGCTGGACCTGCAGCCAGAGGAGTCGAGTGAACTGGAAATCCTTCAGTATTCACTGAACTCTTTGCTATTTCATCCTCTCTCAACTATTTTTCTAGTTTGGGGAAAACACTTTCTATCACTGTCAGGTTGGGCAAGGATAAAAACTCTCTACTAGCGGATTAGCTGTCTGCTCGCTCTCGCCACTGTACTGCAGCAATAAAACACAGGCTTGCACAGATCTTGCGCAGCTCCCTTACCTTTAGTTTGAAAGCTGAATTGGGAATTGGATTTATTTAGTTTCATAATTTTAGCAGACAATGACTCCCACTGTGATATATTATCAAATCGTAACCAAGCAGGTTACACAGACACAGAAAGGATTTACAGTAGTAGTTTAAAAAAAAGACTGGCCAAAAGTGGGTATTTTTGTTGTGAGGAGAAGCTTGAAAGACAGAAGGCTCATAACCTTTCCTTCCCTTTTATTGTTCCCATTGTCTGTGAATGAGTCTTCTCACCTTGTCTTAAAAAGTTGTTCTAAAAATGTACAGATATGATGGCATATTTCTCTGCACCTTGCAATGTGACAGTGCAAAAAGATATGAAAGCATTCAATCTATTTAATTAAGACAGCTTAGTAGTGGCACCCGGTTGCAGGGTGTTTAAGCTAATTACAGTATTAATTACAACATTAATTAAATGACATAATTGCCTTTCAAAACAATGACTCCTGTATCTCTGGTAAGGTAAAGGGTTAATTTACTGTGGAAGCAGGCATGCATTATTTACATGCTTGGATGAATAATACATTTAAGATGTGGGCTTATAAATTTACTAGCACAAAGAAAAGCTTAGTAGCTAAGAAAGGCTGATTTAAATATCTGTCTTAAATGAATATTTTTTTGAGTTATGGTCACACCACAGAGGGGTGAATCTGTTGGCTTGGTGTCTGTGGGGACTCAGGGGAATAAACTTCAGTGCGTAAAATGTGTAATTTCATTATTCTCCACTCTATATATACATTCAGTCCTGTGTGATGAATTAAAATAGCATTTGCAAATGTATTCCTAGATATAACTTCTGTGTTTGAAAAAGGATACATAATATTTGACTATATTTCAGTGAGATCATCTCAGCTACAGTATATTTACTGCAAAGCATAAAGAATTTCATTTAAAGTGCATCCAGTGCAGTAAGTCACTGCAGTGGTTAGTGGTTTCATAAACATTTACATCTGGTGTATTTATACCTTTTGTATTTGAGATTTGCAGTACAAATGGGAAGCAGAGAAATCTTTTTATGTGTTTGTTAAAGGCAGGAGTATGCGTTCCACAGACTGGAGAGGTAAACAGAAAAGACACACAAAGACAAAGAAGTAAAAGGTAGAGCTGAAGAGGTGCCAAGCTGAGCCAAAAACACTTTCAATTTCCATGGACCAGACATATGAAGGAAAAAAATTACATCTCAGTCTGACGAGTGACTAATCAAGGCGAGCAAAATGGTGCTGTAATAAATTACTCCACTGTGAAATAAACCACACAAACAGACTGATGATAATAAATGTAAATTATTTCTGGGGAGAAATTTTCCCGGTACATGAGTAATATGAACCATCAGGAAGGAGTCTTCCTTAACATTAATTACAGAAAATGACAAGTGAGCTGACAAGTAGGAAGGCTCATTATCTGAAAACATATTCACAACTTCGCAATTTGCACAAGATGGACTCCAGCTAAATTAATCTCCTTTCTTTGCATGAGCCCCTTCTAATTTTCATGTTATTAACAGGTTTGCAGTATCACTCAGTGCTTGTCACCCTAATCAGGTTTTTCGGCGTGTTCGGGAAACCGTGGTGTCATTTGAAAAGGATCAGGCCTCATAATGTGCTCTCCATCACACGTCTGAATCTACAAGGTTGCTTTTAATAAGGTTGCTTAATCATTTCTCCTTTTTGCTCAACTTTTGGCCTGGATGGCTTCTATTATCACTCTGTTCATGGAGAGGCATCATTAAAAGAAGAGCTGGCTTATCTCAGAACAGGAAGCATGGAGAAGAAATTCATTGGGTCATTATGCGATAAAAATTTCATGACTTTTTCACCAGTCTTCCTATGTCCGTTTGACAAATATATATACTCGATGAGTGACTCCTAAAGTACACCACTGATTGCGTTTGCATGCACTTAAGTAAACAGGTTACAATCCGCTTTCTCAAGTAAGCTGATTTCTTAACGGTCGTAAACGGGAAACCTGGTTTCCATAATCAGGGTGGGGGATTAGGGAAACCTGATTTCCACAGGTAGGTTTCTCTTTTAACAGGTATAACAGATAACCAGGTTTCTAATCAGCTTTATACAAGAGCACATGTGAAAAAGACAAGCTCCAAGGTCGCTTGTGCGCATGCGACTGTGGTCAGATTACCTAGGCGATCATGTATACTGGGGTTTCGGAGTAACCTGATTACTGCTGTAACCTGCTTTCTCTCAGTAACCTGGTTACATGTAAATGCAGTCATTGTAAGAGATGAATCTACATTCTCAGCAGAATACAGTGAGCATTTTGACTCATAATAATAGATTGGCTTTTATTTAAAATTAACAGGTGCAAACCAGAAAAATGTGTTTTTGTGTCCACAAACATGGTTTCTATCTTTGATGTATAGTAAGAGTGCTTGTTATTATTGCTATTATTAAGGCGTCACGTTATTGTTGGGAAACACGCCCCATGTTCCATGCTGGTTGGTGCAGTCCAAACTCCCAGGGGTGTTGTACAAAACAGTGACACCTTAGCTACAGTGCTAATGCTGCTAGCAGTAAACTACACTTCAGGTATTCAGACTGATCTTAACAATCTCAGTAACTGCACTTCCATGCTGATATTTTACCGTATGAAGTTAATATGTTATTGTACAGTTTGGGAAATTCAGAAACACAAGTAGGCTAATTAGTTTGTCATCAGTCAAACAGTGGTCAAGACAGACAACCTTTGCCATCAAAGGTCACTGCTGCTCAATTTATCTGTTGGTACACCCTTGCTCTGTGCTTTGCACCATAGATGTCTGCACAGAGCCTGCACAGTGCACCTCATACACAGCAGCGAGGAGGGAGGAAGAACCCTTAGCTTTAAGACTGCATGGTGTTTGTACATGTTCAACATGTACAATGTCTTTGCCAGCATTTGTTTGTTTGTTGATTTGTTAGATTATGGTGCTCATCCTGATCCTGGAATTTCTTAAAAGATTCTTCCCCATTGTGAGATAGGGCCAGTTTTGATATTTTTGCTGATTCTTCCCCATTGTGAGATAGGGCCAATTTGGATATTTTTGAGTTTAACTCCATACACATTGCAATGCTTGGACAAACATTGCATAGTAACATCCATGTAAGATCACCAAAGTCTGATCTGAGTCCAATGTGAGAATGTTAACATTTACAGGGCTCACGGAAAACACGTTACTATGTGACAACAAGTTATGCTTCAGACTTGCAGTACTACTACTCAGTAGGATATCCACGGATCCTCAAAAGTTACTGAGCCAAATCTTGAATAAAACCACCATTACTGAAAAATCTTTTTTTTTTGGAATAACTTTCATGTAATAATGATATCAGTATGATTCCAAACGTAAGGCATAGTTTTTCATGGTCAAGGAATCACATTCAGTCATATCAGACTATCATGGCAATATTGCTTTTAGGTGTAATGGCACTGTGGCCTTGGCACTCTCTTGCGCCCTCTGAACGAGTGCTGTCTAGTGTTTACAATTCCTTTGTTTTTTTTAACACTTATTTTACATTTATTTATTTGTTTTGCACTCATCCTTAATTTAGGTTCTGCCATGCACTGGGGTCCATGTGGAATGACATTTAGTTTTATGCCATGTCATGCATTTGTGTGGAAATGCCAACAAAGCTAAAGCTGAACCTGAACTAGTCATTTATATCAATTAAAACTCAGCTATAGTTATGTCATATTTGATTGCATGCAAACTTGCAGAACTTACTGGGTAGTAAAAGCGCCTGGAAACCAGTACTTTGACATTTGTGTTTCCCAAATGAAGCATTTAGTCTACACTGTTGGTGAAGACTGCTGTAGAAACATTTTACATTTTAAAGAACAAAAAACAGCACTTAGAGTTGTCACAGGTAATCTTATATGCAAAATGTTCACTAACAAAGCATTATTGTTTATAAAATACAACATCCACTTTAAGGTAACTTAAACATATGCTTAGGTTTAGGCACTCAAGTGCCTTACCATAAAATCACTGAGAGTAAAATATTGGCTTTTGTTAATTAATCAAAAGTCAACAGTGATGTAAAGCAACATTTAACTACACCCACGTGCTCTTTAACCAAAACCAAAACATGTTTGTTGCCAAAACCTAACCACACATGGAACCTATGATGTGACCCAGTTTCCAAACAGTATTTTGGAGTTCTACACGAGGTGAAACATTGCCAGGAAGTAAAATCCAGGCTCTTTTCATATTTCCTGTACAATTTGCACAGTATGCACAAGTTAGAACTTATTAACAAGCATATGTACTCCCACTGCATCTATTGACCCAATTTAAATGTCACCACAATATTAGTAGTAATCAGGACCATAGTTATACCACCTCCTTGTTGGTAGAGTAGACTATGATGAGGTGCTGGGCTTTGTCATTATTTAGTAAGTTACTATTAGTTACAATAATAAACACCAAATACCAGGTTTAGGT
>NW_018127892.1:4401507-4430249 GCF_001952655.1 Monopterus albus | reverse complement strand
AAAGATCACAGTTTGGGTTAAAATAATGACTGACAGCACCGACTGCTGACTTGAAACACAATTATGGGCATGATAACAACCATTTAAAGGGATGATAACATACAAAATGGCTGTGTACTGCTAAATGGCATGTAATCCAATGTGACCCGTATGTTCTGTGTTGGTAGTTCCTTTCCCTCAAATGGAGCAGTGTTTTGTTTACCTTGTCTCTGAATTTTTAGATGTTTTTAGAGAGAGGTGATTAAATTAAACATCCATCCACATTTAAACATTTCTATTTAAAATGTCCCTCCACTTTGAAACCAACGCAAGCAATTCAGTTCTATAGACATGCCATTCCAACACAAAGAGGCACACACTAAGTTGAGACACAGTGTTCCTAATACAGAAACACCAGGCAACATTTGACTATGCTGTAAATAAGCTTTACAAAGTGTACACATAACATGTACATGTATGTGTATGTGCATATACATGTTATGTTGCCGGATCAAATGCAATTTTAAGAAAAGCCAATTAAGCTTGTATTTATACTTTTGCAAATTAGATTAAAAATGTTTGTTTTTGAGAAATTCACATTTTTTCTATTGTTTCTCAGTTCCCATATGAACAGTCTGTGTGTCAATCATCCTAACACTTCTTTCCCTTTTCTGTCTCCCTCCTATCTTACATATCTACATGCACAGGGCACCAGCAATTCTAACTAATGTTGTGAGTTTTGTCTGACTTGAATTAATAAATCACAGCAAATATGAGATATCTGCATGTCCAAAATGTAATCTGAAAATTTGCTGTATTGCAAACCCAGTTTAATTCACAGGTAGCCTCATGATAGCTGATGCAGAAATGCAATATGTCATGCAAAATTAGTTCAGAGAGAATAAGTTTCAGGGGGAAGCAAAATGTTATGAGGGAGTCCGTAATGGCAGAGGGAGCTTTATCTGTGCCGCTCTCTCACACACACTCTAATTACATTTCACAGATTGTACTACAATAGCTGCTGGTAACCTTCAGTGGATGGGCTTTTCAATAATGCAAAGTACACATTTTCATATCTATTTTTCCCTCTGTGTTTCCCATTTATTAATTTGCTGAACACAATAAAACAAAGAGTCGATGTAATGTGCTCCTTTGCTCAAAAAGCACCCAACAAGATAAAAACACAAAGCCATCCTGCTGTAATGAAGAATGGGCTTGCATGCAAACCAGGAGTATAATGTCTGGTGTCTCCAGTTTGAAAGACTATTTGGTTAGTAACTGTAAAATAGGTGCATTGTTATTTGGGTTTTCACTTTGCTTTGTGTGTTCACCATGCACCTCACCAACATCCTTGTAAATCTCCTTCCATTAATAAATGTGTGACTTGATTCATTTAAAAAAAGTACAACTAGATGTACTACTAGTTGGGCAACAAATGCAAAGTTTTGTTTAGCCTGAAAGTTATACCCAACAGTCATATTGTCCCTGAAGTAAATCAGCTGTGCTAATCTCAGGTTTTACAGTGGAATTTAAAATTGATCTTAAAGATTCTGTCAATAATACTATTAGCCATAAAATAACTGCAATGTTATTTACAGTATGTTATGCTTTTTGCTACAGATGAACACTGAATTCAAGATACCAGGTATTAGCCATGTCCTGCAACTGCTTTTTGGTGCTCTCACATGTTAACATAGACTCTGGTTAAACAGCTAATACAGGTTCATACAGTAGACAGGCAAGTTAATAAAAACATCAAGTTAAACGATTGCTACCTCAGCAACTGAGTGACTTTCCGCCTCTAGAGCAGCTCTGCCTTTGTTCGTCTATGTCTTTTGACTCCATGCAAACAGCAGTACTAAAATCAGCAGTGAGGGGTTTGGTGTACCAAGGTTCATATGGCACAAAAAGAAAATAATAATAATTATAACTTCTGTAAGAACCAAAGCAAAGAAATTATTATAAGCATACTTTCAAATGATGCAGCCTGCAGATTATACATTTGTACTGTACTGTATAGTACTCTCTGCAGATAGACCAGATTGTGGCCCCTTAGTTAAACAGTTTCCTTCAAATAACATGCTCCTTTGATCCAAATCAGCTACGGCAGCTGCTACAAGGGATTTTTAATTGAATGATTATTGTATTAAATAGTTGCTTTTAATGGAGCATGAACCTCTGCACTTATTTCTGCTTTAAGAACCTGAACCCTGGGCAGGTCTTTACAGCCACAGGCATTTGGTTTGCCACCAAAAGAGTGGTCACTGTTGGTGTGAAGTCAGCCAGTCACCTGCAACCGAAACATACAATAAGACCAGATGAATAAGAAAATACACTCATGTAAAGATGCATATATACATGTACTGTATACAATCATTTATAGGCACAGGTTTTCCACAGAAGCTTGGCTGTGACTTAGACCTGGCAGCAATACTGTACAGATTCACAGCACAGAAGGCCCTTTCAAGTATAATGTCTCACAAGTACAATATTAAAAAAAAGTCTTATAACTACTAATAGAACAAATCTGTGTAACTTCCTTAATCCTGTGATATTTTTCTCTGATAAGATCAATATTTGCCAGAGCAGTTCTGGCACACAGTGTGATGAAATATTGAATGTATGAGAGAAGTGATAATGCTAGCCATAGTCTTTTTCTAAAGCCAAGCACGGTCCCAGATTATGGGATCATTTATGAAAGATTCTGCTGTTGTCTGAGAGGATATTTCCATCACATCAGGAAGATGGAAAGCCCATGTGATCAAACATCAGAAAGAAGGTCTTTTACACTTTTGCAGAGATACTTAAGCTTCAGTGCTTAAGTTTCACCATTTTGACTGGTACCTATACTGTACATAAAAACAAACTGTATCTCATATACAGATCATTTACATTTAGGCAGATGTAAATGTTTCAACTCAGCAACATGAGCAAATCAAATTTCTCAAAGTAATTTCCCAATCAAACAGTAGTTTTGAGGCAGTCTTAAAATATTGGGGCAAAAGCTTCACCATGTTGTATTTCATAATCACATTCCATCTGGTGTGCTAGAAACAATGCTTCAGGACTGCTTTTTAAAAAATAAGATGTAAGTTATTTGCACTATTAAAAGTCATTCATGTTACAGGGATTTCAGGTTTTAGGAGAGAGAATTCAGCTACAAACTGATAGCTGATGTCCTCTTCTGTGAATTTGGCTAGGCTACATTCTTTGGAATTCGCAGCTGCCAATACCCTTTATCTAACTAAGTAATTAAAAAAAAACTTGACTCACACATTGTACAATGAATAAATTAATTAATAGCACTCAAACAGCCACTATAAACAATAAACTGGAAAGGGTTGAATGACAAGATTTGTGTCCAGTTCTTGGCTTGGAAAGAGGCTGAAATAAAAACAATTTAACACATATCAAACTAAGCAAACTAAGGTAGTTTACAGTATTATCAATTCTGCTTTATTAAAGATGCAATGGGGAGAGATTAATTTACTGTAAGACGTCTCTGCACCCGGCTGGAAACCGTGGGAGGAAACACCAGATAAAAAAAGAAACGTGAGGCACAGGAACACAGTGCTGTGACTCACATCAACACCCCTATAAAGACTCTGTCTTTTTTATGCTAGTTTCACTTACGAACATTATGGCTTCTCGATTAGTTTGGCAGCTATGTTTCCTCATGATCACGCATCCGGCTTATTAATGTTATTAAAAGTGCAGTATGATTAAATATAACATTAAACAGTAAACAAAGAAGATTTAAAGTGTCAACTGGTGAGTTTTGATGGTACTGGTAGGCATATTTTTGTACATTTAGCCAGTTTCCAGTTTTTGTGCTAAGCTAAACTAGCCAAAATAAAAAGCTAATACACATTTCCCTTAAAGAATGTGGTGCTGTTTGCTGTTTTGATGGTATCTTGTAGTTAGATATATTGACACATATCACTCCTTCAACATAATGCAGCCATGCAGAAAAATCAACAACTCTGTTAAAAGCCTTTGCTGAATCATTTTATACATACAAACCAAGGCCAGTCTCATATTACACTGCATTTGGTGCAGGTTATAGGACACACCCTATACAGTCTAAAATGCCAAAGAAGTCATATTTCACTCTTTTTTCAATGGTACATTCCCAGGTGGCCACACTCAACAACCTGCTAGCGCTTCCAGGCATAGACAAGGTTGATTAGACACACAGGTCCACGAACAGGGACGAATGGGCTTCACATTCCCAGTACCTGCCTAGCAAAAAGGAGAGTACCAAGAGCTACATTAGAAATACTTTCATATCTGACCTCTAAATAATAAAAGTAACCAAATATTTTTAAATTTGCTGGTGTGCCATCATTCTCAAAAAGTATTGGTGATTTGACACCTGTGTTAGGAGATCGCCAGCATATTCAACATGTCTGCAAGGCCAGTGTGATGTGCCGACCTTACACATCTGCAAAAGTACACATAGATGGGACACACAGTGCTTTGGCTGCAGGGCATAGGAATCTGAAGATGGTGGGCAGAGGCTCAGGGCATCGGTTGACAGCTTTTGAGCTGTGCTTTGTAAACTACAACATTAAAGACCTTGGGGGGAATTATGATGTTGAGTGAAAAAAGACACAAAGCCAACATGCAAGCCATTCAGTGCATTCACCTACATTCAAGTAAAGGGCAGTAGGAAAAGACTGACTCCATACTATTTTAAATATATATTAAAAATGTTATGATAAATGCCTGTTATGCAATGAGATGTTGACTTTAAGAAGCACAACAAGGAGTCAGCCATAATGGTGGCCATGCTAGTGTAGGTAGAGGGGCAACTGGTTGAGCTGGGGTAACACTGGGCACAGACAGTATTGTTTCATTCCTACATATCCTTGGGTCAGACAGGACCCATTTCTCATTTCACTGTCTTTGATTTAATAATTCGCCCATACTTTGGAAAATGAGGCACACGAGTGATAGCTATTTTACTTTTCTCTGAAGTTAGCTTGTCATTGCTCTCTCTTTAACAGGCCTAGCTAAACTTAAGTACACCCTTTTCACCCAGCCACTCTAAAATCCATCACCACACATCTCTGTCAGCAAGAGACTTGGTGTCGGGTGCACTGAGTTGTCCACGCTCTCCCAAGCACCAGAGGACCTCCGATGGGGAAATGCTTGGCTGCAGAGAAACCTGCACAAAATTAAATTCTCCACTTGGCTGACTAGGGTGACTCGTCCTGGTCTGCCGGCCTGTTCCTTCATTATTCCTAGGCTGATAACTGACTGAACGGGATGTCTTGTCTGTTTAATGCCAGCTCAGCTGCTTCATGGGAGGAACGGGCTTGTCACTCTCTGCTATAACACACTGTATTACCATCTCCACTTCATTTATTTGCCTCACATTTCGTAGGCCCGTCAAGCCACCCGTTCCCCCAAAGACACTTGCAATTCACCACTGCTCAACCTCCAGCATCTTGTTGGATACTATTCAAAATAACCTGTCTAAAATTTTCATTAAAATGCCATTTAGATGTCACACCGATGATTTAGATTGGAAACAATAAAGGTGACCTTAATTGTATTTTCTCATTTCCCACCTCTGTATGTGGCATTGCTTGGCTGATTTCTCTTAACTTGTACTGTTTTATCAGTAGATAAAAAGCACTAACTTTTTGCATTAATCACAAAAACAAAACATTGAAAAATACCCACTGACCACAGCAAATACAAGCACAGAGGTTGCTGGTGCTGGAGCAGACAGTACGCTTTGCTTCCCTGCATTTATGAGCATTGAGTTAAAGGTTTCTGCATGAGGGCGCTGCATGATTGAACGTTCTTATATGGAAACACAGGCAGGCAGCCACTGTCAAAGACATGACTTGAAGTTGACCCCGCAAGCACTCAGCCCCTGGCAAACACCTATACTTTGTAGAAATGGCTTTCTCTTCTCAGTTAACTCTGTGGCATTTGCAGAATTAAAATGAATATATCCTTTCCTAATGCACTGGTATGTAGTATACTAATCATAATTCATAGCCTTAATGTAGGCTTTTAAGTGCACATGGTGGTGTTGAGCCTTTGGTGCTCATAAAGCCTAATCAGTTGGTAAATGCTGTTGTCTTAGTGGCACGCGGTCGCTCACCAAAGAGCATCAAACATAATCAAAGGCTTGCTTTAGCGAACAGCCATCTCAGAGGGAATAGCAGTAAGTGTTTGGAGAAAAAAAAACAACAGAGAAATCAGTATTTGGAAGTCATTAAACATCCGACGCCCACTCCATCTGGGTAACCACGAAGCCAATAGCATCGTGGGACAAAATGCTTTCCAATGTGACAATTGATTGCTTTTTGAGGTAGTTGTTGGTTGATTTCATAATTGGTATAATTTTTCACAAGTACGTGAGTGTCATGCCATGATGGGCTTTAGAATCCTGGTAATGCAATGGCCCGTAGTTCAACCTTAAGATCAATAATGTATTAAAAGCAAAAGCTTATTGAAATAATAGAAGGGTTTTGTGCCAGGAAAGAAAAATGCACCAAAGAGATGTATTTGATTCTATGCCAGGCCTTCTGTGTGAAGTATACTGTTTTCATGCCAGTGATCTTACTCCAAGAAATAAAAGGGCAGAAAAAGTCTAAGCGATGTGAAAACTTTGGATTCCTTTTCTGATGTACATACAGTGCAATGTGTGAGAAGCAGAAAGCAGCACTTGATAATCTGGAGTCCAAATGAACTGCAAAAACAAAGTTGTGAACAAAAGCTCCATTTTTTATTCTTTGGATAGCAGCAGTGTGTCGATGAAGTAAACAAACCCAGACCATTTTACCTACATGGGTCATTATTTGCAGCGCCTGATCAGCGGATAACATTTGGCAATCTGTGGTTCCCCACTGCTGTCTCTTTCTGTTGCATCTCTCTGTTTTGACAGTGTTTGAGAGAGGAACACTCTGTGAGGTGTCAGGTGAAGACTATATGTGACAGATTTGGAGGGGAAATCAAGAGAAGACAAACAGGCAGTTAAATGCCTGGGAAATGTCTCAGCGCTCAGACAGAAGGCGATAAGTGCTGTTGACGTGGACATGACAAGCTAGCAACAGTAAACCTCAGGACACGCAGTCCCACCGGAGGCCCGGGAGTGGACACAATTTCTGATGACTGCTGAATGCACTTAACAGCTCTTATGAAGAGAATTAACAAGAAGTGGGGACCCCCCACCACCGCCGCTACCACACACAGGCACTACCACAACACAATTTCAACCACTTCTGCCTTTCTGCTGTAAGCTCTTTGATGTTTCCCTGTTTCTCGTCGACAGTCAGCTTTGGTTTTGATCAAGGTTTGATTTCTTGTGACATATCTGATACATATGAAAGCAATACAAGGCCTCATAGAGAGGCAGGGTGTCTCTCAACTTTAAATGTTGGCAGTGTGGCGGAGAGGGCAATGACAGAAGTAGCCACACTGGTAAGAAAAAGTAAATCTGCTCTTAAGAAGTCACATGAGTGAAATAATTGTAGAAAGTTTCCTCACAGAGGGATTTATTTCTTTTCAGTTTTTAGACTGAACTCGGTCACGAGAGTCTAACAGAGGGAAGAGAACATTGTGCTTTCATTTCAAGAACATCAGAAAACCTGGTTTTTCTATTCTAAACACTCAGCAGCACAAAACAGAATTAGCATCGCATGCAACTCACACTGAATAGGCAGACTCTGGATCCAGGCTGGAATGGAACTGAATTTGGACCCGAAGCAAAATTTCAGTGCATTCTGACTCACAAGATCACTCACAAGTGGCATGCAGACACACACACACATTTAGCTGCTAACCGTATTTAGCATGATTGTTGGAATTAGAAGTTTCATTTTTAAAAGGCAGGCTCATAACTAGTTGATGATGTTTATTTTACTTAGAGAAAGCATGAGACCAGTTTGCTTAATTTGTAATCATGTTATAGAAAATGACACATACCTCTGCAGTAGCAAACACTTACTTCTCTGTAGTTCTACTCAAAAACATTTACAAGGGAAACCTTTTACCTTTTACAATTACCTACTGTGAGTTTTACACAGTTGTTGTTACTAATCACTTTGCAGGTAAGGATCGTACACACAAAACATACAATAAGCTTAGCATTGTTACTGATGAAACAACCCAACAGTAAACAGTAAAGCTGCTGTTACTCCACCCAAAACAGCTGCAAGGTTAAAATGCATGTTAATGCATCAGTGATCATTTAATAATGTGATACAAGGCCAGGGGCGATTCTACTCCATAATGAGTACTTTTGCATTTGAAACTTATTACATTTTAACCTTATGTACCAGTATTTACCTCTGGTATTGGTGTGTAATCTGCAATAACCGATTTTTTGGACCATGTATATAGATAGTTTAATTGTTTGTTTGTTTTGCTGGCCAGAGGAAGCAAGTTGTAAAGACAACAACACCATTGATACATTATCATCTTTTAAGTTGGCATGACTAGCTTGTTAGCAAACAGTTGTTTTCAACAGCTACAGAGCAGCAACATCTGTTACATTGCGACAAGTTGTGAAGACATCCATTGTTATTGTAACATTTATTATAGCCACTTACGTACAATATTGGAATAATGGCCTCTAACACTGCTTGTTCCTGAGATGAAGCAGATGCTATATGGCTACTGGTAGACCTAGGATGATCTGTGAGCATCCCAATGTCTTTTCAATAACACCCACATCACACAGCAGCCACCTCACACTCCACCAGTCCATTCAGATGCATAATGTTTAAAAAATAAAGAATGCACACCCCAGTTTGAGATGTCTGCCCAGAATTGTACGATGAATCAAAATTGGGATAAAACATTTGAATTACAGAACACAACTGTGATGTCTGCCCTCCTGGACTGCCAGATCATGAATATATATTGCATTATGAAGACGTGATGACATTTAGAGCAATCACATTTAACCCTCTCCTCTTGTGCCTCTGTTTCTCCTCTCTCCTCTAATGCATTTTGCAGCAAGGGATGCATCTTAAAAGATTCAGGGAGAAATGTCAGCCAAAACAGACACTGCTTGAGAGCTGGGGTCATTTCAGATTGGTTTCTGAATTCTGGAGAGCACACGCACACACACACACACACACAAGCACTCTATCCTTCACTATCCCCCTTCCCCCCTTTTTTCCTATTCCATTCTGTCTGAGCCCCCTTCTTCTCTAAATATTTCTGTTGGTTTACCCTTGTCCATGTGACTGTGTTGGAGGTAGCACAGACGCACTACCACGAGAGAGGCTTGACCAGTTGGGCGCTGTCTCCCACCTCATTACCAGATGCAAATGAAACGGGTACAACGGGTACACATGTTTTATTTTTAGTGGCAGCAGAAATGTCAGGCTGGCACAAGATGGAATTAAACAGCACTGTCAGCGCAAGTGAACTCAAGGCTTTCTCAGCTATTTCACTTCATATTGAGTTACTGTCACAATTTATTTCACAGCGGTGGGACGACTAGTGTGAAAATGTTCTGTGATGCCTTTAAAGATGGAAGGGGAATCAAGGAAGAAGTGTGAAGGGTATTGTTCTGATGAGGCTTTGTATTTATTTCTGAGCTCTGTGACAAAGCTTCATTGTCTTTCCAAAGCCATACTATTCATCAAGATTCTTGTGTTTTTTTAGATTATAGTCAGTGCATTACTGTTATATTGGATAGTACACTGATTAAACCAGAAAAGTGAGGGCTGACAAACAGACAATTGCTGTTAAGTAAAGTGAATATTTTGCACACTGGACTATTGAGCCACAGACCTCCCAAGAGAAGGGTTTAGTTTAACTAATCCTGATGATCCATACCATATCAAATGTGTCATCCAGGCCACACCAATAAGGCACAGAGGATTTAAAGCAATATGGCGTACGTGTGTATGTGTAACAAAAATATATGCTCACAAACCGTGAAGCGTGTTGCCTTGGATTCTCTTGTCACCGCACACCAATGCACATTATCAGTTTCAAGGCTAAAACAAGTTAATGGTCATTCTAATCAGGACAGTAGATAACACCAGGACCCACGGGGACCTAATTATAGATACTGTACATGAGAGGTTTATCTTCCCAGCGCTGACACTAGTCCCCACATTGGTTTATCCCGGCACAGTGGCAGGAAGTGGATTTCAGTGTATGCTCAGTTTTGACTGATACATTTGTATTATTAAAAAGCAATTCAACTTTCATAAAATTACATTTCAAGGGCTTGATGAGAAGTGGGGTGATGGTACTGTAGGCATGGTCAGATCAAACCAAAAAAAGTCATTAATTGAAAGTACTATTGTATTATATTGTATGAGTGAATGGAAAATGAAAAAGTTTTGCTGTGGACAGGCAGTCAATGAACTCCCACTGCCTTCTAAAAAAAATAGAAGTGTTTCATTATTCCAAGGTGAGGGCTTTAAAACAGCATTTTAAATGTTACCCCGCTGCTCAAGATCATGAAAACCTTTAATTTCATGCAAATGAACAGCAAGGAGCATGGAGCTTAATGTAAACGAATGCTTCTTTTGTACTGCTGTAGAAGTGAGCTGGAGAGAGAGACCAGGAAGAAATTTCCCAAGGATTCTTTAATTGCTATCTGAAATTATGTAAATCCCTCTGCTAGGCTGAGTGCAATTATCCAGTGCCTCTTGCTGCCAGCTTTACTAATGTCTAACAAAATATCGGTGGCTGACATTTAGACGTGGTAATGCAAATGAGAATTAATTTTTCTTCCAAGACAAAGGGCAGTTGAAAGATCACACCATTTTATACAATAAAGGCGGCAAAAAGTAGGGCTTGCAAGATGACAAAAAATGTTGATCAAGAAATGAGCCAAGCACCGAAGTCCATTCTATATCAGTGCAGCATGGTACCGAATAAGATTATTTCCTCTATGCTGCACTATTAATCTATTTCTTTTGCCACAAAGAGGTATGCTGCCAGCAGCAGACATTCATTTAGGGCTGGAATTAATTGCAGTCTGTGTCTGATTTTTAGTAATGATATGTGGAACCCTCCCCACTCCCCATTGTTAGAACATATTCCTGTTTGGGTCACGTTTTTCCATTTATCTCCCCAGGTACAGAGATGGATGTAGGCCAGGCGCTGCAGCCTGGTGAGACTCCCCTGTGTGCAGCTCAGAACACCTGTCCCGCTGTGCGTCGGCTACCCCAATCTTTACCAGGCCAAGGAGGAGCACCATCTCTCTCCATAACACTTTCTCCTACCCAATGTCTAGCGGGACCCTGAAGAAGCTGGATGTGGAGGAGCCTAGGGACCGGTGTTCGCTGGGAGATCTGCCCCCCAAAACTGCATTTCCTAACCAGAAATCAAATTACAAGCTGCTGATGTGGAGGAAAACTGACTATTAATATTTTAGTATGGATAATGCATGCCAGACATTGCCACCTCTGAGTATTCAGAAATGAATGGAAAAAGAAAAAAAGACCGTGACGCACCAACAAGTGCCTGTCTGTGCTGCTTCTACCACACCACTACTATCTAACAAAGCCACCACTGAATGAGGCAGCAAAATCTAAGCAAACTAATGATGCAAACTTGGAATCAATAGTCAGGCCACATGTGCTGCTGCTGACAAACCATGAGTACTGTAATACCAGGTACAGTAACTCTAGATTTCATGACTTAGAATTGCTCAGTGAAACAATGGAACAATTAAGTGCTTCTTTATGGATTGAAGAAATGCTCATGCTTCTAAAGCTAAAGAAGTCATTTTAAAAGCCACTGCACTGGTCAAAGCATGACTTGTTACACAGATGAAAACAAAAAATGTTTTATTAGCTCGTGAGAAGTGTTTGTTTTCACAGGACAGCAACAATAACTCATTTCACTGGCTATTAACCTAACACAATAAGAGGGTTGTCTTTAATTATTATTTTGTTATTTCTTATAATATCAAGAATCTACACTGAATGGCCACTTTATTAGGTACAGCACACCTGTACTGCTATCACCTGCCTTCTAAAAGGCACTGAGATGTTTGTAATATGCTGTCACTTCATGGATCTAAATGCAAAGGACAAATAATTAGATAAACTCCTTTATGTAATGTAGTCTAATACAAAATCACATTTAACTATGAAAAGCATATAATTGAATTTACACATTCCTGGCAATGTCACTGATAACCGAACATTACAAAGTTAGGCTTCATGAGCTGTTAAATTGACTTGCAATATATTGTACAGGTGTAGCTGCAACCACTGAGTGCATATGGCATTACATAATGTGTCAGTCTTGATGTACAGTTATTTTGATTTTATAAATTCCTTTTAGATTGTCTGTTATCATCAGTCTTTTTCATACAGGGAACAAATCATTACAGGTGACAAGAAATAGGCTTCGAAAATTCAGCACCCAGGACCTTTATTTTGTTTCGGTGATGGCCTGTCCAACAGAAAGCATTATCATGAATGCTAATGTTATCTCAGGTTCTGCACCTACTGCTAATGCACTGCATTTGTAGGTATTTACTATTGTATATAGCCCCCTCTGCATCTCGTATCACCCTCCTGCTTCTTCTCATCTCCAGCTTTCTAACCTCCATCTTCCCTGCCCCTCCGCCACCCGTGCATCCATCAGAGCGCTGTCATGGTAGAGGGGCTTTCAATGCTCCTTCCTGATGCGGCCATCAAGGCCTTCCATCTAACACAAGCCGACACATCATAATAACAGTAAGAGGCCTTTCCTGTCCAGTGTCATGCTTGGAGAGATTAGTTCCCCTCCACAAAACCCAGATAATTTGCTTTTGCTGAAACACATTTGTAGATCATATTCTTTCAGGTTAACTAGTTCATGAGAGGAGAGGAGACACTTGCTGCACAGTGTTTGTTCAGCTTTTGTTACATGTACCTGGTGTGTGTCTGTGTATAGGTGAATGAATTCTATCAGATATTTTTACTTTACACACATGCAGATTATACTTGGGTGCATCAGCACATGCAAGGCCAGTCAGTCAATACAAACTTTTCCAGACATTCCTGGAATGGAAATCAAAATTATGATGTCAAAATGCTATGTATTTGTATGTGTATATGTACTTGAAAACATTTAAAGACCTTAACTTTAGAGATACATGATACCTGTTTTACTTATACTAGTGTCCATGTTCAGTCACTCCTAGTAGAAAGGATGACCACTGAGGGACAACTCTGTAAACCATACAGTGGTTGTTTTATGGCTGTCATTATTCTCTACTGAAATACTGGATGGGAGCGTTACAGATAGATTAGGATTTGCATATGTCAATGACTTAATGGGACATGAATCCATCTATAACCTGGGTATAGTGACAGTCAAATATCAATTTTGGCCTTGGATTTAAAATATATTTCACAAAAAGAAGTTTGCTCTGAAAGAAGAACAAAAAGTCTTGGGGCGGGAGTTAATTTCTTTATTGTGGGTCCAATGTCTATTTCATTTTTTATTAATCACAGAGGGTTGCTCTAAATCCCCTCTGTGTATGAATGGGCTGTGCTCTGTGTCTTCTCACATTTGCTGCATGATCATATTTCATAAACACTGCATTTGAATTTTTATGTACAGAGTGTGCAATATTCATGATAAACTGAATATGTAAAAGAGGTAACCTTTATTTATGAGTCCCTGCCAGACTTGTACTCTTAAGTATTACTTTGGATGATAAGATGGATAGACAAAAATCTTAGTTAGGGAACTATTTGCATGGCTGTGGGATGATTGATAATTAACAGCTTAATCTATATGGATTGGAGGTCATAATTCATCAGCTTTCAAGGCTGAAAAATGAATCAGTGCATTTGTTGTCTAAATAGTGACTAAAACATTCAGCTTCTAACCATTCTTCTAAAAAGAGCTGCTTGCTGACTTCTATTAGGATGTATAGTACAGCTATACAGAGCTGAAAGTATATCTACAAATTTCGTGGAATGAATCACCCAGGAAAGAGCCCAAAACTAGACCAGTCTGTATCTTTTAGTCACACGTTTAGTCCTAATGCTACATTCCATTACATTTCCAGGCTGTAAGTGCCTTGGAATTACCCGTCTCATCCTGAAGGAGTCCTTTTTCTTATTGTTTAGAGAGTGGTTAGCATGCCGGGGATGCTCCAAATACGATTTTACATCCACTTATGGAAATCCATTGTTCCTTGAACATTTCCACATACAAACCAATATATGCTTTTCTAAGAGGTCTGAGACCTCAATTACATCAAAGGCAGTTTGTCCTGCTGCTGGGCTGCCTGCTAAAGGGCTGAAACAACTGTGTCAATGCTACCCCCTTGTGACCGCACTGTGGCAGAAGCATATCCTCACAGTTGTCTCACTGCTAGAAATGCTAGAGAAATGGTACACTTCAAAACCATAGAACACAATTTTCATTTAACATTTTAGCTTGTATAAAATATCAGAAACAACATGAAATTCATATAATGTCAGCATTGCTGTTGTTACAATACTGCCCATTATTCTGTAGTATTTCTACGTAACAGACCTTTATTAAAATTAAACACAGACTTATTTAAAGTCTGTGATGCGTCTTGTTTTGAAGGGCTATTGTTGGATGCCTTCACTGTAGTTTGAACTATGAAGCTGTGAATAATAAAGATTAAAAGAAAGTCTGAGGGATTCTATTTGCACAATAGAAACTGAAATGTGTCATCACAGCACCTTTCGCATTTGTAGTTCCCAGAGCTCTTTCATTAAAACCAAAGATGTCTAGAAAGTTGCTATGCTGACGTGCAGACAGATGTGCATGTCAGAGGCATAAGAGGGAATATTTTGGAGGGCACTCCTCCTGCCGTCCTAGCTGCAGCAAAAGAAAAGCACGCAGTCTTTTATTGTATGGACTTGAAAAGAAATAATTAGACACATAGATATATAATTCTGCAAAGCTGCATGACTCACTTGTCTCATGTGGCAGAAAGAAAAAGGGGCTGAATTCTCTGAAGTGCTGTTTGCCATAGGCCGCCACTTTTATTTCCCAAGTTTACTCTACCTTCAAAGACAGCACAGAATGGGGAAGTGAGAGTGCATGGGTTTTCCTTCTCTGTTATTTTAGCCGAGTTTTGGAAAGTAGAAAAAAAACACGTTATTACAAATATTAGTTTTAAAGGTACATTTTTAAAATTACAACTTAGTGAAATATTGTTTACAGTAATGAATATATGCACAGTGTTTCTTGATGTAGGATATATTTAATTTTATAAAACTGCAGAAAATTCTGCACCAGCATATTTTAAAACTATTCATGCTAACTATAATTATATGAATGTTGTATTATAAATTAAGATTATATAGTTTAGCATTTCTTAGAAGCTCTGTTACTGCATGGCAGCTGACATTTTAATGTCACCAAAAAGTGGGAGGGAGCAGACTATCAGCAAGAATGGAGATGCTAATTCTAATACTGTAAGCAATGCCTATAGCCTACTGAGAAATTAGTCATTTAAAAGCCAGGTCTGGTCTGGAAAGATGTCATTTTATATTCTCCCACCTCAACCACCAATAAAGACATTTTATTTATGTTTCTTTTAACCATACTTTTATTTTAATAGCTTCACAATATTCATTAAAGCAACATATAAAAATGAACCCCACAATTTCAATGAAAACCAGTGACTGCCCTGTGCAATAACAAAGGAGACGCATGTTGACTCTTGTAACCTACTGTCTTCGTCCATAATTCACTTTGCTCCTCTGAGGCAACGTCAGTTGAGGCCAAATTAAGCGGCTGCACTGTGTTGACATCTCACATAGCCCCCTAGGTTAGGCCATGTCAATCACAGGACATGTGATTGCAGCAGTCCTCCTGCCCTCTCATTGACACCTCTCATTGACTTTCCTTCACGCAGATCAGTGAGCCTAAACCATTTCATTCAGGGTGACCCACCGTCTCCTACTGACACGAGCTTGATTTGTGCTTCTCTGGCAGACTGCAACACAGCTATGACTTTTATCCATTTAAGTACATATGTTTTACCTGAATGTATGATCCCATCTCTCATTAACAGTCTGTGCACACTGAAAAGTGAATCTCCTAGCACCATGTACTGTATGTATCTTACCAAAACAATGTTCATGTCAAAAAAAAAAAAAAAAAAAGAGAAACAGTGTTTGAATTATTTTCCTCCCTGACCTTAGGTCCATGTATGTAAACATGTGACCTAATATCATGTTACAGCGCTGTTATTTATGTCATATAATCATTTCAATTCCCCCAGGACACAGTGGGCACACAAACATGACCAAAATACATATTTAGATTTATTTGTCTGCAACTGTCCAATAAAACATATCCGTTGCATTTCCATCTCTGGGCTTTAGTCCCAGTGGGAGTTGCTGGCTGAGAAATGCTGTGCTTTCAAGCTTCAGGGAACAGCGATGTGAGCAATGTTCAGGGTGGGGAAAAAAAAGTGGTACACTGCCTAAGTGTTGTACTATAAAGAGAGAATAAGTAGGTTTTCACATTCCAAAAGCCTCTAAGGGTTTTAGCTCTGCAGAGGAATGTGGGTACAATCATCATACTCATCTCAGGAGAGACTATAGTGGGCTCTTGACCACTCACTCAATCTCTCTGTCTCATTTTCCTTTTATTTCTCTGTCTGGAGCATCCTTTTCTAGCTTTTTTTTTTTTTTTTGTCCCAGCTCTTAATGCTCTCCCTCAATGACACAAGCCATTTCAACGGCATGTTTCCAGTCAAGCAAAAGCATCAACATTTTGAAATATCCAGATGAACCTTGGTTATGTCATTTCTGTTTGTGGAAATAAAATGTACAGCTTTATAATGAAACAAGTTGATTGTAAAAACATAATGAACTATTTTATGATGTGCTTAAGAAGAGAAAAGAGAATGTTCAGATGGAATCTGTGCCCTTCGGTGCTTTATGGATTTCATCCTCATACCATCCGCACGTTTGAGGGTGTTTGTGGCAGGACGGGCATCCCCTCAGTGACCAGAGTCATAAATGGATTACTATAAAAAGGCTTACTCAGGAGCTTTATGGCTTTTACGTAATTGTGCGGTGGTGAAAGGGGGTAAGGGGCTTTCCATAAAACTTCAATAAATTGTCCATTTTCTCAGTGACTTGTTGCTCCTGTGAACAGCAGGCTACAGTAAGAACACCAGGCTGAAGGAAACGGAGTGCAAATGCTGGCACAGAAAAAGTCACTTTGAAATATGAACAGTTAAAAACATGTTAGTATTATATAGTATTTGTATATTTGCCTTATTTAAAATGTCACTGGACATCGTCCACTTGTGTGATAACAGCGTAAAAATTAAATTCATGGCTAGATGGCCATTTCCCCTTGAGCAATACCAAAGCCTTTCTTGTTTAACAGGTTTTAACCAAGTTAACTATGTTATCATATATTTATATCTTAATTTGGCTAAACTAAACTATAACTAAGGCTAAATCAGTCTAATAGGTTTTGGATGGACTGGTGCTGACACAGGTTGGCGCTAACAATATTCTGTAATACCCCTCAAAGCTCGCAAAAAGCAGTTTTTAGGTATTTTTCTATAAAATGAAGTACTGTAATTACTGTATGACTAAATAAGCCACAGTCTAAGTTAAAATGTTAAAAATTCCTTAGTTATTAATTATGAGTTTTACAGTCAAAACCTCATTGAATCTATTTGTGTGATTAGCTACATTTAACTGACAGTGTTCCTTAATCATAACAGATCCATTAACTGAGCCTCGCCCATTTCAAACAGAAAAACAGAGAACTTTCATGTTAAATGACCAAAACCTTTTAACTTGGGTTGAAAACTGAAAGTTTATTTGGGATTACAGTAATTATTATATTGAAAAAACAGACTGAGATAATACTTTAGGTGTTCTGGGCCTTTAAAGTTGTAAATTTATGATGTTTAAATTGCAATGCATGTCATTTTTAATTGAAATGAATTCATATTATCATTAATATTAAATTAAGATTAAAATAATCAGTCCACCTTCCCTCTAGGTGTCAGAAATATTGGTTTCTCCCACTTTCTGTAATTAGCAATGATCAAGGGGAATTATAAGCAGCGGTTAACAACACTGGACTCCTCAATGACCCTGATAGATGGTCAATTATAGTGATCAGGTCGTGGCGTGTATTGTATTTAAAGTGGCAGTGATGGGCCCTTTTGGCCTAGTGTGAGTAATTATCACATTTATGCATGATTTAGGGCGACAGTGTATAACGAGAAAGACGACTTAAATTTAATCATTTTCTTATCTATGTATTTATGCAAGAGTTAACAGTGCATGGTCATGAGTAGAATAATGCAGTGAGACTTGGATTAGTGTGATATACACATGCTGTATGAGACGTGTCATATCTGAGGCTGGAGCAGAATTTGATGCTTCAGAGAACTGTGCCAAAAACTAGCTCATTTTTAGAAACACCCTGTTTTGTTAATTTTTTTATACTTCAAAAATGCCCGTGTCTAATAAAACACTTCAGTGTATCAAAGATGTACTTTTTAACTTATATTTTAACTTGTTTTACAACATCTAGTTTTTCTGTATTGTTATTGTAACCTACGCAAGGAACTATATTTTTAACATCTCATGGTCAACAGCCTCTAGTTTTGCCAGCAGGGGAAATATGCCGATAGAGAGCAGATGCTATACACCGATCACAATTGTCAATAAATTTTTCTCTTCCTCCCCATCATCCATTAATCTCTGCCGGTTCTACAGAGGAAGGCATCTCGCCACTCTCGCATACACAGCCACAGACAGCTTTCTGAATCCAGACACCTGAATATGATCAACTGAAAAGCTGCTGCTCAGCTCCTCTGGTAACGGAAGGAATACATCAGTGCCTTGTTTATTTACTTTTTCCACATGCCAGAAAAGGTCAGAGTCAGAGGATTATACTGCACGGCCCAAGTAGAACTCAATAAAAGCCCTGCAATGAAAACAATATCATCCATATTTTAAACAGCTGGCACCAAACAGAGGGAGTCTTACACTAGGGTGCCAATTATTCTACTTCTCAGGGTTTTGCAGCAAACCACAGCAGCCCAGGTGTACTTCACAAACAAAACCATTATTTTATAGAGTTTGTGAAACATCTGAGATGAGGAACCAAGTATGATAGCTATCATTTATATTTAGGTGTATTTTAGTCATGGATGACTAACCAGTAATGCTGAGAGAGAAAATGTAGATGTATTGGTCTTTAAATGCAGGTGTTTTGAAGCCGGTGACTGTGGTTGTTTTCATAGTCTGGCTTTGTTTTCCTTCCATGGACTTATTAAAGTCAGTACAGCACAGTCTGTGCTCTGTAATCCTGATGTATTATTAATCACGTCTTCTTGTGTAACTCCAAAAAACTTCCATTTCTGATTTTTCAGTGTGAAAGTGCACTGAATTTGAAACAGAGACAGGTCCACTGTGACAGGATGCTTTATTATCTTCCAAAGCAAGTGAATACAATTGCAGCATTGTTTTCTTTTGAAAATAGTTTTTGGCACTGGTCTGTGCCTTGTCCACAGTAGAACATGGGGCATGGTGTTTCTAGCATCTACTGTACTATAATAAGTTCACATGTGCTGCTATGCTGTAGAGGTAGCTGCTGACAGGTCAGAAGATACAGTGCATAAGCAAGAAATTTCATAGCTGATCCTTCTAGTTGTGTCAAGGATTTATAGCAGTGCATTAAATTGTCATGTAAATAAAAGTTTGCTTCTAATAAGGACTTCAGTTCTCTTTGATTCAAGTGACTAATGGCTTATTTCATTCATATCTTGTCAAATTATTCCCATGGGAACTTTTCTAAATGCCACCAGTTGTGTTGCTAAATGCCAGTACTTTTCTCTCACAACACCCTCAAGCGTATATCACATGAAATCTAAAGGAAATGATGTTTGAAGCTTAAGGCTTTGTCAGAATAATGAAAAGAGCAATGCCATTTGATTTTAATCACTCAAAAATATTTTTCACAAGACATCTGTCTCAGTGACATTGACAAAGGAGTTTTTGTTTTACTACTATGCTACACAAATGATACAAATATCAAACATGACTTTTTTTCCTCTGAATCATCTTTTATCAGAGTAGGAGAAAGTATAAAGACATTCATATTCACTTTGTGGTAAAAGCCATAATGCCATGTAAGGTGATCAATAGTCCCAATGTACTTCTCTGCAGCAATGTGGGAGTCATGCTCACATATACCACCGTGCCATCATGGCAGGTGCTCATGGCTTTTTTCCTTCCTTTTTTGCCTCGCTTGGGTAAAATGATAATCCAAGCCTAGTCCACTGACAGACTGCAACATGATTTACTTGGACAGTGACTGACTGCACATCCAATTTGTTTCAACTCCAGAGCAGCAGCTTATTATCTGAAATGCATGAGATGTCTGTGCATGAGAGGCATGATCAGCTGGGGCATGCGCCGGGGCTGCTGGGAAAGTAATCAATAAGGGATTGTCTCTTGTAGTTTAGGCCGACACATTATGACAGAGCTGAAAATTAAACAGGCAGATATTAATAATAATGGAAATCAGAGGCTCATGGGTGAGATCAGGGGGTGGGGTGAAACTCAAAATATGTATCATGTTCGGCTGTGAGTGCATGCTTGTGTGCAGGGGGTGGGGGTGGAGAGTGGCTGTACTTTGTGCTTTGGTATTTTTTTCTTCTGTCGATATATGTGAAATATGAGACATGAACGCAACAGTGATGGCTTAGTGTGTATGGCTTTGAAAATCATCTTACATGAGCGGCATAAGTACATTTTAGAATACTCTTTTTTTACTTGTTGGGAATATTCGCTCGACAGTAATTAAAAAAAGGTACTAGCTGCACTAGTTTTGTGATGATTCAGGTCACAAAATGAAACTTTTTGGCACATTTTGTAAGTGCCTTGCAGATTTTAACATACAGTATAAATTGATCAGTAAATGTTCATATAAGATTGATTCTCTAAAGAAGCAACACCTGAAATGACACAAGAGAAATCCAATTAAAAGTGGAGAGCACAATCTGACTGTGTAACATGAATGAGCTATTATTCAATATGGACTTAATTACCTTTATTTTAAACATGTTCGCTTAATGTCAAAATACGTTTTCACACATGTTCAAAGCGTGGGATGATGGAAACAAAACAAAACAAAAAGACGCCTAATCGTGTGATGTAAGAGGAGTCATGGGTAGTAAGAGAAACACAGACAGAAGCAGCTAGAGAGATTCCCTGCCTTGTCAATTAGCCATAGCAATCCGTTTCTATTGTCTGAGCAACAAACACGCCTCTCTGGGTGGGGGTGGGGTGAAGTGGGGGACTTAACAAACTGCATTACAGGCCATTACAGATGCAGTGTCATTGATTATTTATACCCTTATAAAATGCCTGGCTCCCTGGTGGACCGGGCTTGCTTGGCTAGCTCTGATAAAATGTTCCCTTTAAATCACCACACCAGTGCAAACAACACATTCAAATACAAGAGAGAGTTGAGTGACAAAGTCCTGTGTGTGTAATAGATGTGAAGCTCACTGTATCAAGAACAAGAAATAAAAAGAAACTGTTATGATAGCTAAAGCCTATCATGACATCTTATTAAACTAATAACTCTTTGAGCTCCCTGTTTTTTGCCATGTTATCTGATATGTGTGATTTGATTAATTTTACATGGAAGAAGCTCCTTCTTGTAAGAAAAAAAATTGGACAGTAGATCACATTCCTCCCAGAGATTTGTTCACAATGGATATTTTGCATTAGTTAGCAGGGGAGCAGATGGCTGCTACAAGCCGAGCTCAGGAGGATGTCAGCACTTTTATGAACTTTAGGCGTCTGCACCGGAACAGGACCTTCTCCAACCAGTCACCTCACAGTGGGAATATTCCTTCTGAGATATTAATGGTCGCCCTTGCCAAGCCGACCACCTCAGCATAAAGCCCACTGGGACAAAGAATAGCAAATGTCACACCTTTCAAACCTTGCTTCTTAATGACACTACGCTGACACTGTGGCGCCTTCACGAACTCCCTGAATAGCATAAATCAACCGCTTAGTCAACTAAAACACCCATGTAGTAATCTGACACATTGCCCTCTAAATATTTGTTATTACTGAGATATATTGCTGCTCATGAAGTGCATCCTTTATCATACAGGTTAGAGGTCCAAATGCCAGATGCCCCATAGCACAGCATGTAGAAATGCACGGTGCATCTTTATAGTGACAAACACATGCTGACTGAGATGCAAAGAGGTAAAGTAAGTCCATATTGGACACACTTCCCAGAGCACAGAAAGTATGAAAGAGAGAACAACATCTTGAATCATCTATCTTCCTTAAATGCTGAAGCCGTGACAAAGTGGATGGAGAAATTATGATAAATGATAAGACATATTTAGTCAATAACTGTAATTCTCTTTCTTCACTCAGCTGTTTTCATCCTGCCATTGTTTAGCTGAAAAGACACCCGTTCATTTAAATTGCACTTTGAAGCCCAGATTGTGATCAAATTGAAATGGGCATTGTACATGTTATTATCAATATCTCTATTTAGACGACAGATTGTCAGGGTGCTTTTTTTTTGTGAATTTATATCTTATTTGTGCTGAGGGAAGCATATCTGGAAGCCATTCAAGTTAAGATGTTAAGTCGGGTTTCTCAGACAAGGCAGCTGTGGACTACCAGCACACTGTGGCTGTTTATATGTTAAAGACTTAATGTTATATACTGGACCACAGTCTGAAAAAGAGAAAATCCCTTTTACTCAGTTCAAATAAAAGAAAAATGATTCTGAACATCCATTAATCAGTCTAACACAGACAAACTCTGACAGCATGTTACACGTTTTCCTTCCAATAAAATCCAAGGAACTTCACCTTCCATAATCACACAGTAAATACAAAAGCACATTTTTGTTTTTGCCCCATTTTACAACAAAATGTTTGTTTTTTGGTTGAATTAATACTGACAAGTTTCAGCATCAAATTTGGGTTAATGTCATTAAGTGATTTTATGACTTATCATGAGGATAGGTAAGACACTGCATAGGTAAGTCACATATACTACTACCACACTGACTGGATTCTGAAAAGACTTAAGGAAATGATGTGTCCCAGCATTACTGGTAGGACTTGCTTGACTTTTGGATCCTATTTAGTGACTAGCTGGTGTAGCAGACCTAAATGGGCGTGAAACGTTTTCATATTAAATAATAAGAACTAAAGGATCCTGTTCTGGGAAAGAGGATTTATCTCATTATACATGTTAATGTAAAAGTATCTTTAAAAGCAGACTAAGAGCCAAAACATTCAGCAAATGAACTGCCAAAAGACACTTCAGGTATACAGTAGAGCAGAGTGAAATCCTGAACACTAGTTCACTGTACAGTAATGGGTCGGAAGAAGAATTTTAAACTCTCTCCTGAAGGAAATCGGTGCCTGTGGTGACGTTTCCACACTGTCATTAGGATAATAGCAGCACTGTTCTGAATATATTGGAATTTCTAGAGACTCCTGGCAGGGGACCTAAAACAAGAGCAATGTGGCAGTAAAGCTTTGTCCAGTCCCTGTAGACCTCAAGCTTTATATGAGTAATCTTAAACAGTATTTTTATGTGTACCATAAATATCATGAATACAATTCACTTTTTTACCCTACTATTCCTAAACGCCAACTGTCAACTCTTTTGCACTTTAGCTTTAAGACCTTGTCCCCTGCCTTTAAATCTTTGTTTTAATGCTGCACTACAGTATACGTTTTCACAGCGTATACTTTAACATGTCATGGCAGGGGAAGCACAGGTGTAAATAATAACATTAACGATTGCTGCATCCCATTTACTTTAGCCAGGGCCCCTGCATTGTGTATGCTGCATTGTTAATGTTATATACAACACTTGTGCTTCTTCTAATATGACAAGTCAAATTGTCTGCAGTGAATCGGATCTATTAATGCCTCCTACTCATAATTTCATAGGAGTTACTGTTTAAAACTTTGGTGACCACTGGTGTAATGACATTTGAATAGTGGTCCTCTCTAGCCGGTGGGTAAGAGGAAGTGCTCTAAACTGGCAGTGAACAGAATGAGATGTGTGTCAGTATGAGCAGCCCTGGGAACTGAGAACATGACAGGAAGATGAGTGAAAAGTACCATGCAACACAACGCAACATCCCCTCTGAGGAGAAAGGCACGAGTGTCGGCTCATAATGTGAAACATCATGTTACGCTGCACACACACTGACACACCTAACCCAACTATTCAGAATCCATAAAGAATTTCAATTTCGTACACAAGATACCTGAGAAATATCCAATTACATGAGTGAAGAATGATTGAAGGGTGTAGTAATGGAGTGAATGGTGACACTGTGAAACACCTAGTTACAAACAGTTTCCTGGATGCCATCATTCACACTGCAGTGGGAAAATACTGCAGCAACAGGTAGCTGACTGTTTACAGTCAACTGAACCCAGTCTCTCTGTGTGCTTTACCACACAACGTGAGAGACTCCGAAGAGGAAGGACAAGGACAGGGACGAGAGCAGAGGACAAGGGGATTGCACTGCCCAGAAAATGTTTGCAGAGTGGATTCTGAACACCGTTGTTGAGGTTACTATTTATCTCATGCCAGCCAAGTTGGCACGCACATCTGGCGCTGGGTACTTAGTGCAATTATTTATGATTTCCTCCAAGATTTAAAAGCTCTTCGCCCGGCCTTGTAATGCAGTAACTGATTGCACTGCTAATGTAATTAAGGGGAGATTATGATGTCCACGTGGCACACCAGATGGTGGCATTCACAGCGATGGGGGAAGGCACAACTGGCACACCACTGCACAAGGGCAGTGAGGCGCAGTCAGTCGGAGCAGTCCAGACTCCCCACCAGACGGAGAAAAGTATATGTGTGCACGTGTGTGTGGTGTGCATACACGGATGCATGTAAGTGTATGGGTGTGTGCTTGATGATAAGTTGTGCGATAAAGTTGGTAGAAATGAGTGAAATGCTACCAAAGAAATTACTTAAGACATGCAAACCATCTCTCAGCACTTGAGACACTTGCATACCCTCAAAAATGCATCATTCAGCTCAAATGCATAATACAGCTATTTGATATTGGAAGATTATATATTATGTGTATCTTTTAAAATATTGTTTGTATAACATTTGTTAATTATAAAAGGGAAGAATTTGAAAAATGATTCAGACAGCCCTTGCATTTTCAACTTGTGCATCTCAGTGCTTCAGCCAAGAAAACAGATGGCATAAATGAGAAATTAAATCACATTTGGCAAAGCCATCATGTTTCAGGAGATTTTTCAGCCAAGGCAACAATGAGACTAGACCAAACTGACCTTTAATTAGAAAAAAAGCATGATATTATAGAGCTCTGCAAGGCAGTATCCTATGGGGGCACTAAGGTACTTCTTAAAGCTTGTTATTGTAAGCTATTCAGGAGACACAGGGATTTTTTACATGTAGACAGAAAAAGGGGGGGTGAGGGTCATATACGAAATGAGACCTGCAGATTTCTACACAACCCATAATAGGTTCATGCGGGTGACGGGGACACTGGGGCACAGTAGATTTCCCAAGTTGAGATAGGGATATTATTACTCTCGGGGTGGCAACGCTGAAATCTCCATCTTCAGTCCCCAGACTAGTGTCAGCAAATTACAAAACACAGTGAATGACCTTTACACATGAAAAGAAAACCTTTGCTGCTATTTTTTTTAATCATTTGGGTGCAAAGCCATTCAGAGTGGTATAATTTTGGTCCAGGGGCTCTTCTGTTATCCATTGATTACCACTCATGACTACAATATTGTTAAGACTTACCATAATATGTGTATGACATTTTGTACATGATAGGATGATCCAGTGTTTATGGGGTTGATTTTAACTGAGATGTGTCATAAAGCATATGAAACAAAGCATGAACAGTGAAATCACAGTTTTAATGAACCTTTTCAAAATGCCAGCTATAATGCTATGCATCCTACACTGGCTGCTCCCCCACAGAAATGTGCCGCAGCCATCATTCATCTTACTCCACAGCCCTCAGCATGTGATGTGCAGAACATTAAAACACTGTAATAGCTGATGGCTTTCACAGTTAGCATGTGTTGCGGATATCTCTAGACGCTCAAAGAGTGTTTCATCACCTATTCCATAATTAGACCATTACTTTAGCAGGTGCACCTTTTCTCACTTGGAGCATGTGTTTTTTTTCTGTTTTTTTTTTTACTGACACCTGAGATTTTATCTTATCAGCTTCAGCACTGCCACAAAATGAGCATGCCTGTTTCAGTAGGTTGTCAACACCTTGATGTGTTGGTAGGATTATGCATGTGTGTGTGTGTGCACTCATCAGATATTACTCACATTGTGAGGATGAAAACTGTTTACTCATATGAAGGGGGGACTTGTACTTCCTTCCAGATGCTGGTCCCCATCATGCAAATCAATTAATTTTGGGTGACAGCTTCGTTTAAGGTTTGGGTAGGATGCATTAGAGGTAAAGAAGCAGTGGTCATGGTAATGGTTAGGTTAAGTCTCCAGAAAATGCATTTAAGTCAATGTAAAGTCCCCATGAGCAATAAAAACAAACCTGTATGTGTGTGGGGTGGGTGCGTGGGTAGTGATGATGTTAACATCACCAGTGAGTGTGGAGGTGGTGAAAAGTTCCCATTCATATGAGATGGCAGTTTTCCTCTGAATGTCTGCGCTCCAATAATAGAAGCGTTATAAATTTTAAAAAGGCAACACTGATCACATCATGTGCAGTCATGTAAGCCAATAAACACATCTCCCTGTGTGTGGCCTCGGCGACGACACCCTACTGGCATATGGCACCATCTCACAAAACAAAGCAACAAGTGTTTGATTTAAATAAATTAGGATAATAGTTGCACAGTGAAATAATTTATTTGATTGGTGTGATGGGGATAAAATAATAAACTTGGAAATGGTAAAGCATCTATCGTCCCTTTGTTTTGGACAGACTATGAAGAGGCTTTCAAGTGTTGTATTCTGGGAGATACACATCCTAATATTACAGCTAAGCTAATAGATTGCTCTTTATCCTAGTTTTATCTGATTACAGTAATGACATGTGATGATCAGAGAGACAACTAACTGTCAGAAGGCATGACCTGTGGATATCTCCATGTAATGATAGTCATTTAGTGAAGCACAACCTTAATTTAGTTACCATAGCCAAATTGGATCTCAGAAGTTATTGCAACGAAATACACCCACGAGTCAATGTGGTATTGCTGGCCAAGGCTTTTATTCTCTATGTATACACTACTCACTCTGACAAAGTAAATGGGCATGTTTACTACTCATATTGCTTTTTCATAGCACATTCATGACATGTTCACTTTTGTTGAATTAAATGTCTGTACTGCACTCAATGATTCAGCAGCATCCCATGTTTTTTTTAAATCAACAACTCATGATGGTGAAAAGTATAAATAATGAAAATATTATTAAAAAGCAACTGCATGCACTGCAGGCAGGGCCCTTAGTTGAGATAAATTCAAATAACTCCACAAAAGGGATTGCACATGGCAGTTTACAACACAGACTATGAAAAAATTACACACAATCAAACTGTTAAAAGCCAATTACAGTAAAAGGCATATGTTAACTTCTTTTATCGACAAATAAACTAAATCAAAATGGTACAGTAATTGTGCTTTGCTCTTTAAAATAGATCAATATGGATAAACTTTAAAAAAAAAATAAAATCGTTTATATAAATACATAAGGAGACATGGCTGGAGGGCAAAGACCACGATCCTTCAACTGGTTAACAATTATTTACCCACAATACCCGGAAGCGTTTACCTCCTACAGGTTGGCGGGGCAAAGTCCGAAATTCAATGCGTGACAGCTGTGACTCCAGAACCAGGTAATTAAGCAGGTAACAGTAAACAACACGCCGAGGACTGTGGGTTTAGGATTAACTTGTGTGTGTGTGTGTAATATTGTAGTTTCTCACGAGCCTCCAGTAATTAAACGGCTCTTGATTTATATGGTAGCCAGTCATCGGGCAGAGGTACACATGAGCTTTTTTTTTTTAATAAACAAGATGCATGTATAGCTTAGCTACAGTAGCATTAGCTCATGTCTGTGAAACATGTCATAATATCATATTAGCTAACACGTGAAATGAGGGGGGTTGGTTCGCCACAAAGCCTGCCCCCATTTAAAACGCAGATAATGTGAAATGGTTTTTGAAATACAGTACAATGGTTATATGCTAATAGTTAGCATTTATACGGTGGCCTCGAGTGGCCAACTCACTGTTACAAACAATGGTTACAATTTACTAGACAGAACACAAGCAAAGTAAGAAAACATCATAAATTTGGCAAAACAGGTGTAGCATTAAGAAAGAAAGTGCTGCAAATACTGAAAACACAACCACATGCAGATATTTGAATCATAAAAACAAACAGAAAACGGACTTTCATTTTCAAATACCTTAGACTTCAGTAGCTTCATCAGAACCAGAATCACGTTTATTGGCCCAGTATGTTTAAACACACAAGGGATTTGGCTCCAGTACAGAGGCCCTCAGTGTGCTTGTATGTGAGAAATAGTCAGTAAGTAGGTACTTCATCGCTTTCAATACGTACTGTCACAGTATGCGGTTTCGGACGCAGCCCAAGGCTGCCATTTGTGTGGCAGGGCTTAGGCGGTTTCTTTTTTTTGAAAATCCGAACCACTTCCTGAACCAGTCCCGTGATACAGCCGGGCAGCGAGGCTTCGGACGTCATCATTTTCAGCTCCTCCCCTAAA
>NW_018127892.1:4383048-4400656 GCF_001952655.1 Monopterus albus | reverse complement strand
CGAAAAGTACCCGGATGACCTACTGCTTCCGGTTGGATTTTGCAGTGTGCATACGATGGACACTTCACTATCCCATGATGCCCCGGGAGAGGAGTTATCCAACGAAGAACACGCTGCTATGAAAACGTATGTCACGTGATGTATCAACATGGCGGATGTAGTACTTCCGAATCTCATTCATACTACCAGGCTTCATACCATACAGTACCTACTGTTTTAACGGTCAGTAAGTAGGTACTTCATCGCTTTCAATACGTACTGTCACAGTATGCGGTTTCGGACGCAGCCCAAGGCTGCCATTTGTGGTGCCATCTTGGATCATCATTTCATGAGTCTACAATGAGCCTGTCCCAGCCATGACCATGACATTTTAGTGCACCCTGGAAACTTTTCTGTTGTGCAGCATTTTTGTATAAGGCTGTGTTTTCTGTATTTGCATTTTGTTTCTGTATAATGTGGTGTTTTATTTGCAGCGTGTTGGTGTATTTAGTTGTGTTCTGTATTTGGAGCTGCATAAAAGCTTATTATATGAATATTAGTTAATGTTTTAATATCCCCTTCAACAGTGTCTCACTTGCAATTAGATTATTTCCTCAGTTTTTACTGGGAGTGAAATAACAAGAATTCTCAAAAATGATTGTAATTAGATCTATTGCAGATCTTCTGTACTGGGTTGATGACTGCTGGTCATAGTTTAAAATTAGACCAATCTAGCATTATGCTAAACCTTCTCAGATGCACATTTTGTATTAGTTGTAATTTATTTATAATTAATAATATTGTAACTCAAAGAAAATGCTTAAATATTACAATATCATGTCTGACATTCTGTTTTATTATATAGCAGCCTGATACGTCTGTACTACCTTATGGTTAGAAGTAGAGAGAGATCATTAAACCCACTACCGCCATCCAAAGCCTAATATGCATTATTACCGACACACTGTTCAGGTTTGTGTGCCAACCATGAGTACACAGTGATGTTTTTCTTGGAGGATAGAAATGAGTTTGGATGGATTTTTCTTTGGTTTGCCTGGATGACTGAGTCTGTGATGTTGTGCTGGAAAACCAAGCTCATTTTGAACAAGCTAACATTACAAAGAGATCCTTCATCCTATTAGCTAATTTGCTATCCTGTTTCATTTGAATAAGTACAGCTATCTAGCATTTGTTAAAGAGACAGCTGTTTCTGGAATAAATCCCCTAATTTCATCATCTTAATTGCAATAGATTTCGTAAACATCAAGATTGAATGCAGCAACATTGTCAGTTAGTACAAGAATGCTTTAAACCTAATCTAATAAATTTGTGTAAGGGAACCTTTGCAAAGCCACTTACCCTATAAAAGGCTTGCATACCCATTAAGCAGAAATTCTCTTAGACAGGAATAGATAGCAATTGATTGGGACTTCCTTGAAAATATGTGATCACTCCGTAATTTGTGATTTGGTGAAGTCATTGGGTGGTCTCTAAATGCTATTTTGTCACTGGTCTCACTTGTCATTTGATCCTGGATTAGGCGGCCACTTTTTCTTCTGGATCCTAATAAGCCTCATCAAGAAGTCAATAATGTGGTCACTGTAGCCAAGAAAAGCCTTGTCCATGTAATGACCCTGAAGAATGCAGCCCTCATTTTGTTTCACTATCTGCATTTCATGTATTTATTCAGTGTTTTCAGGTTTGAAATAATCTCATTTTTTTATTGAAGTGTATGTCCCAAAGTTCAATATGTTGTTTTAATAACATTTCCATATAATCAAATTTTGCACTCAGTCTCTTAATGTATTTATTTTCGAAAGAAAAAACACTCTAGAAAGTTGTCAGTGATGAAATGGCAGAATCATAATGATGCTTTTTTTTTAAATGTAGCTTTAACATGTCTGAAGTGAACAATCAGCTGCCTGCAGACCCCATCTCTGCAGTTGGAGTGATCACTTCACTAAGCAACGCTCCTGATGGCTATTATGTATTGAGTAATCATTTACATTAACTCTAGGGAACTTAATGTTTTAAACATATTGATTGGTTTAATAGCTTTGGGTTAAGCTTTTACCTCATTTAAAAGCCAAAAGAGCAAATAGCGCAATAAGAAAGATAATTTATGTGCTTTTGTGAGATCAGATTTTAAAAATGACCAATGTGTCAAGGAGTTAGAGTTTGATTCTTTTAGTTTGGTATGATTTTGTCTTTGTCAGTTTTTTGATGACTTGTTTATAAAAGTTATTGTGATGATAAGGACAGATTCTGACAGTGGCCCTCATTCACAAACCATTTGCAAATTTGCTGGTGCAGTTTTTATGATGATTCTAGTATTCACCAATGTTTTTTTTTTTCATCTGGGATTTGTTCTTGGGTAAGAACCGAATCTATGCACAACACACACACACACACACACACACACACACACACACACACACACACACACAGTGCTGACATGTTGGTTGTACTTTTCACTCATCTTCCTGGTCAGTGTCTCTCCTCTGTGTTTTTTTTGTGCCTCTGATTTGAGACCAAATAATCTTTTTACTTCATTAGTTGTGCGCCTTTCTCCTTAAGTTTTATTTTATATCCACTACTGACGCTGCTACAGTAAATATGACAGCTCGTTTGCTATTCTCCACATCATAAACAGTTTCTTCTGTTTGAAATCCAGTGCACCACCATCTTTAGCTTCCTGGGTGCACTGGGCCCTGCAGTCTCATTCCCATTTATCTGTGCTAAATACAAACACAGTGGGGTTCATCATTGTTAAAACATTGATGTGAACAATTCTGTGGTTTAGGAATATGTTCATGAATCAGACATGGACTTTTCTGTTAAGAAAAATGTAAGAACAGATTTAAGAAAATACTTAGGAAGATATCAGTGAATGAGGCCTATTGTTATTAGTTGCAATTGGTTTTACAGAGATACCAGACTCAAAGCTTTAATGATGTTTGGCTGATTCCCACAAGAGTCATTTAGGTTTACCACCCATTTCTCTTTAAATACCCCAACTAAACCGTTTATAGGAATATTTCAGGATGTAAATCAAAGCAGTTGCTTAATGTGAACTTTTCTTATTTGTGAAAGTGTTGGAGAGGGTAAAAAAGAGGGGAGTTTGTAAGTTTAACAAAGCACAGAACAAGGACAGATATTTCTTCCTCTCCCTCTATTCTTCCTCCCTCCCTCTCTATTCAGATTTCATCCTGGTTTCACTCTACACCCAAACCCCCCCCTCTTCCCCAGGTCCTTATATCTTCTTGCTCCACCCTACACATCCAGCTTGTTCTAATCTGGCAAATGATGGTGGGTTGGCATTACAACGGAGCCACTGGCAGGGAAGCTGTGTACACACCGCATGGTATAGCTTAGTGACAGACAGAAAGAAACCCCATCAGACTTCCTCCTCTGTTGCTCCAGTGTGCAAGTACATTTCAGCTGATGTGCAAATGCTCTGCATATTCAGAGGCACTAAAAGTGAGTCACCAAATGGAAATGGAAATGGTTTTTACCTTATTAAAGCTCCTCAGTAAATTGTAATTGTTTTGTTAACCACATGGGCTTAGTCCTTAATTTAGAAAAAGTAAGGGCAGCGTAACTGTATTAACAAATGGGTAACTTTTTCTGCAATAATCATATCATGACTTATTTATGTTTTTGCATCATGATTTGGATTATGAATTCATATTGCCACTAACATAGTGTAAACAAGTGTGGTTAGACCTGCTCCCATGCTACTGTGGGCACAGTAGGTAAACTGCTAAAATGGTTGCACATGGGATTATTGTAGCAATTTTTTTTATTTGTTTTTATTTTATCTATTTAATTTTTGCCAAGCTAACAGGGTGGCTCAAGGGATGTCAGTGTCAGCTAGTAAACATGTTGCTGTACCACTTTGATCCAGACTAAAATGTGGTTATTGCAACAGCTTTATGTTAAATGAAATATTAGTGGCATACCTTTAAAAAAAAAAAAAAGTCAAGTACAAGTGAGCTTCAGACTCTGAAGCACTTTTTGAACATCACTATATGGTCTTTCATTTGTAGATTTGAAACACAAACAAAAGAATCAACCCTTGGTGTCGGCGGTCTAATGCAGTACTGAGAAGGGGAAGTCTCAAAATATTACACTGTATTGATTTTTTCCCTTTCATACGAGACCTTTCTTCAAATTCCTTCTTAACTGCTTACCATATGTTACTTACCAAACCTTTTATACAGCAGATCAAAGAACTGATTAACTCTTTTGCTCTCTGGTAAGGTACTCTCACATCTCTGAACTTGAGCAGGTTGTTCCAACACAAGAGAGTGCAGGCCCAGATCAAACACTGTTCCACTGGGATCAGGAGTTTTGCTGAAGCACTAGCAGCCACCCAACATCAAACGCCATGAGCAGACCCATGCATTCACACTCTGTGCGTGGGCTGCAAAGGGAATATGTGTCTGTTTCAGATTCACCTGAGCATTTGACGAGCTACCCTTATAAACTCATTACTAAAATGTACGTTATTTGTCGAAGCCAGTGTTTAACATTATCATAAGCATATTCACTTTCTGGCCAAGAGTTAGAAGAATGATAGATACCACTCTTGTGTGTCTGTAGCCAGAAGAAGTTTGCCATGAAGAGTGGACCAGGGGAAAACGGCTAAGCTAGGGTTTTCTGAAACTCGAAAATACACCTACGAGCATCTTTAACACGCTGTAAATATTTTGTGCTGTTTATTTGTAAATAAACAAATGTAAAAATGATAGTTTGTCATCATCACCCTGAGGTCGCCAGTCAGAAGAGATGCCGTAGAGATGTGCTGCACAGCCAGACAAAAGGTTTTTCAAACAAATAGCAAATATACCACAGAAGTTGTGTGTAAAAAAGAACCTGCTGTTTTTACATTTTTGCTTTTGTAGGAATTAAATCAACAAGCTAGTTTTAGAGTGTCTGATGGCATATTTTTGTTACTTATTTCTATGCCATATAACATAACCGAGAGAGCCAAGCTAGCTGGTCTTTGCTGCTTTGTCTTTGGTAAGCTAAGCTAATTGCCCCTGTGGCTTTAGTGTTAGCATCATATTTAATTCACAGACTTGAGAATTATATCAACCATCTCATCTCCTTCTCAGGAAGTAAGGCACATTTGCCAAAGTGTCAAAATATTACTGACAGTAAAAGAACTTTTCAAAGCAACTGCACCTGTAGTTTTTCTTTTAATACATAGTCAGTAGTCCAAAATATTTTTCTCATTTCAGTTTTTTTTTTTTTTGAACATTTAAACCTCAAGTTTTCTACATCTGGTTTAACTCTCTGGAGATTCTTCATCGTATGCCTTTATGCAGTATCTTTGTATGCACAGCTGTGCCTCTCAGTGCTTCATAGTGTCTTGCTGGTGATGTCTGTCTCCGGAGATGCTTCATAGGAATATTCAGCACGCCCTAAAGACTTGTTTTATAGGTGGACTTTTAGATCACTGTGAGATTTTAGGAAGTGGCAGGTGAATCTGTCACTGCATTTTAAATCAAAAGATACAGCCATATTTCAGTATCATAACCATGATGTCTCTTATTAGACATAAAGTATTACAGAAGAGCCACCATAGCTTTACACATGCCTTTTCTGCTGTGCCTCAGCAGTTGGCGTTTCACATTCAAGCAACGTCGCATCCTTGCTGCCGGCGGCTGTGGCAGGATGATGCCTGAGTTGCCTCCTCGGAGGACTGTGCCCTCGTTACTCCTCAACTTGACTTTGGGTTTCACAAAGCGAGCCCTTTGTTTACGCTGACAGGATGCGCTGGCTACTGACCTGGAAAAAGTGGCCAAGACGGGTTGTCTTGTAAAGAAGAGGGAGGCTGGTGATGTATAGGCTCCTTCTGGGACCTTTCATGGAACTGCTGTTGGAGACACCCTGCAATCCCTCTCTCTGCTCATCTTCTCTTCGTTCTCTCTCTCTCTCTCTCTCTCTCTCTCTCATCCCACTATCTATCTCTGTTACCCACTCTAGTCTCTGTTCTCATCCCATCTAGTCAGTGGTGGTTTTGCATGAATCTCTCCATGCCATGTTTCCCCCACCCAGTCACTGGGGTCATTCATCATTATTGTCAAGGAGGTAATGTGTGTGGGTGGGTGCAGAGATCTATGACTTCTTCATTTGAATGAACCTCATTAGATTGACTCTTCTTTGTAAAGGATCCCTTTAGAAAATAACCCTGGCAGTTATTTAGGTGATTCTTACATGATGGCCAATGGAACATGACGTTTCAGCCAAGCATATTTGCTGGAACGATGGAAGAGTCTCTGTGATGCAGTCTGCAGGTTATATTTTGCTTTATCATTCTGCCTTGCACACCTACATTTACATAGCAATGTAGTGTAGGACCTTGAGCATTTTTTTTACTGACTATACCGATGGTTTACAAATATGAATGAGCCTATTGTACAAGGACAAGCTGCTCAGGTCTTTCAGGATTTAGACATATTTAGGCATACAAATAAGATTGCTTTATGGCTTCTGTAATTTATTCTTAGAGGACTTCTGTCATTAAGTAATGGGATGAATCCAGGCATGGGGTAAAGTAGTAAACTATTTGGTAGATTTACAGTTTTCTTGGCTTACCTGTATCATACTCAAGGGATACTACTGTAGCTTTTAAAAAAGATACATTTCACATATACCCCAAATATAATTCCTTCTTTCCCACAGATGCACACTGAAGTTTGGTTTCCTTATTAGAGCAAATCCTTGTCAGGGCATCTTTAATCAGCCCTGGTCTCGAGGGATGATATTTTTAGCCACCTTTTTTGGAGGCTAAGACTCCTTTACCCACGCAGAGCACTAATGAGATGGAGCGCTAGTGTAGGCAAGCATTAATTAAGGCTAGTATGCAAGGGAAGAAGCAAAAGCAACACGCTCATGGCATACATACATTAACTTTATCCCACCTCTTGCATTTTTTTTTCTCTCCTTGTTTTTTTTTTTCCACTTAGGTTGCACAAACAACAGATGGCTCTGACGCCGACCTGTGGAAGGACGGTTTATTCAAATCCAAGGTCACTCGCTACCTCTGTTTCACCAGAAAAACTGTAAGTGTAAATGTAAACTTCTCCCTTCTCCCTTTCCCTTTTTGTTCTGGACCCATACCTCATTGGAAACACCTTTTCCTGTTTGCCAGCAGTCATTAGCGCAGTGTTCTGCGGCTAGAATATCTTTATGCACTTTGCACTTTGATCAGTCAAAGTTCCATTTAAAAAGGCCTGCGCTGACAGAGCAGTTCTGAACTTTTACTATAATGGATTTGCATGCATATTCCAGATGAATAATACCTCAGTGAAATATTTTTCATCTTGTAGGCCCTCCTGAGTATATTATTTATGTTTATTCATGAAATAACAATGAGCTGTATTTTAACAATTTCAATTTATTCAATCAACAGCGTCCCTCTGGAGAGCATGGTTACCAACCAGAGGTTCTTGAAAGCTGATGCAAATAAGAATACTTTTTAAGTAAGAAATTTCTCCATCAAAAGCATTTTCAGTGTGGTTGTGGTATATGCAGAGTTCTCAGGTTGAACAGCTGTGACTCCTCTGTGGCTGAAATGATCTTTGAATGATTCTCATAATGCTGTTGGGTCACTTTGGACTCTCTTGCCTGCAGCCTGCAGCTGGTGTGTTGTTGCCTGGCTGTCAGATGCTCTGCGGCCATAAATACACCTGCTTACATCTCCAGGATTATCAACGTGTCTAACCTCAGTTTATACAGTACTGCTTACTCTTACTCTGTTAATTTGCTTTTCTGGGTTGCAGGTACAGTTGATAATGCAGACAGTACTGTAAACAAAGCATGCATTTTTATTATTATTTTGCATTAACTCACTTCAATATGACTTAATAAAGTCTTTTTTTCCCCACAGTATGTCCTCTAAAAGCCAGGCAACTTGGCAGTGGCTGCCTCATGCCTGAGCTCAATCTGCTCCCCAGATTAGTATATAGCATACAAATAGCCTTCCCCTAGTTCCTGTATATTATCTTAAAATGTGTGTCCACATTGTTTTAAAGACTTTGACACAAATAAAACATGACAGAGCCATCAACAAAGGCTATTTTGTCTGCCAGTCAATGGAGCTCCCACTGTAATTGTCTATGACAAAAACAGATTCTGTAAAATTAGTCCCTGAATTATGTGAGGGGAAGTAAATAGTTTGTGATTTATCATACTTTAGGTTGGAGGTAGATAGCCCCTTTTGTCAGGCCTTGATGGAAAAAATCTTTCCAGAAAAAGGGGAAACACTAAAAAAGGTTCCATGCATAGTAATAACATTCATCCATATTCCTCCTTAAGTCGGTATAAAAACTATGAATAAAAAATGTCTCTAATGGTAATGACTGTCGGGCAACAGTAGCAGCGGAATTCAGCCTTTTCAGATGCATCAAGTCACGCTTGGTTCGCCCCACCCTCCACTGCCACTGTGTATTATTGCAATTTATTATGGCAAAAAATGAAAATGTAATGAGAGGCAGGGAAGAGTCATGCTTGAAAATGTCAACTACACAGTTCTTGATTGTTTTTAACCAGTCCCATTCTGTTGATCAGGCTTCCTGCTCTGTCTACCATCATCCCACCGCTTCTCGCCAAAAGGTTGAGAATGATTACAAGTTCACAGATGCATTCTCTCATTGCAAAAGGAAAAAAAAAACTATTAGAGAGTAATTACTTCAGCTATTTTGTCAGCCCTTCTCTTTAGAGACTTCCCGAGGTGTTAGTAAATCATTGACTCTATTATCTCTACATTTTCTTTCCTGAGCCCTGCAAAAAATGACTAACCTTTCTCTTTTCCTCGCTCTTTGTCCTTTTAAAAGCTACATTTGCATACATGACTTTAAATTTTCTGCCTGTGCTCTATCTTTCAGGGGCCTGATGTTGTTGTGGACATGAAGCTGACTGACATTAAGGAAACGTTGCCAGAGGGCTTCACACCTGTGCACGAAACAATGGACACAAGTAAGTAAACAGTCAGTGCCGACCACAGGCCCGCTCCTCTCCTCCTCTTGGTTTTATTTATTTATTTATTTTTTTTCCACTCTCCGACCAGCTTATGCGGAGCTCCTCAGGGGCAGCTTTGCTTGAGATAGTGAATGTTTTATGGGTGCAGGTTAGCTTAATTTATGGCAGACTGTGGGAATAAAATAAACATTTTGCCCTGGAGGTAAAAGAGAAGAGAATCATGAGTCATTGTTTATCTCAGCTGGAGCTGTGCTTTTCTTTATGAGGGGCTTATTTATTTATGTATTTATTTGGGGAGAGGACGAGTGGATGGGGGTTATCTAATATTAATGAAATGCATTCCCCAATGCTTTAGTGCTTTTTGAGTGCTATGTATTTCCCCCTCACTATCCATGCCTTGGAAATGTAATAATATTTTGGTGTGGGGAGTGAGGACAGCTTGTTTATTATTTTTATTATCATTGCATTTACACTGCACTTTCTAGTGTTGCTGGGGAAATAAATGAGCGAGGCACAGATGCAATATAGGAAAGCATGGCAATGCTTTTTTCTTTTTTTGTACAGAATGAAGAAAAGATATTATGTTTTGTTTGGCTATGGTGTAATTTAATGTTTTATTACTTTATGTGAACCCATGTTTAATGTATACATGTGACATTATGTATGAGTTTCTATCTAGAGTATCCTGTTTAAATCTCTGTTGTGCACTAAAGCTGATGGAGGATTCACTTGCTTCTGTCATTTTACCTACTAAAATGATAAAAATGATAATAATGCATGTGGATTTTGTGGCTTTCCTTTGTCCAGTCGTTTCCCTTTGAGCACAACAAGTCACCCAGAACCTGATATTAGCTCATCTCTTATTCCGAGACTAGTAATGACTAAATACCAAAGCATAAGTATGATATATGACTATATATTTCCCCTAGAAGTAAAAAATTGCTCTAGATATTTTTTAGGCTCAAACCCAAGACAGAAGACAAAACTGAAGTGAATATGTGGCCACTGATTCCTTTCTGACACCCCCATGTGCACCTGACTCATCAGAGGAAACTGCCATGAGGAAGAGGAGGCTCTGTGTGAAAGTCAGCCCTCGTGCTGCTGCCGAGACGGCTGTATATGACATCCAGATCATTGCGAAGTCCAAGTACCATCTTGTTAACTACACCTGTATAGGGTGAGCTTTTTGACACTGGAAATGAGTGATATCATGATGTTTTGTATTGTCTATCAGTCACAATACTTTTTTTTTTTTCTCACAAGATGACTTTGAGTACTTACACTATCTACCACAATATGAAACATTTGACATTTAAACATAAATGTTTAAAACTGTGTGCATCCGCTTCATCTTTACACAGTGAGATAAACAATATGGGATTATGGTATCGAATGGGAGATCTTCCTCGGCATCAGTCATCCCAGGAAACATGCAGTACAGCTACATGTAACACCAGCACCTCATTCAACACAACAAGGTAACATCATGCCATCAACTTTCCTCATGCTTTCCTTTTACTTTACACTCTGTGTCCTCTACAGCCGTTGTTATGCTTCTGCGCATATGTACAAGAATGAAGACACAAGCTATTGATCACTCCTGGGCAATCTGCTGTAAAGGTTGTGGCTGGACCACGAGGTAGCCAGGGTGAACCGGAGAGGCAGGTTAACTAGACAGGATCCCTTGAACAAGAACATAAGTTCAATGAGGGCTAAACTCCTGCTATTTGTGGTGTGTCCCAGGAGGCGGGCCGCTCCTCTGACTGTGGTGACAGGAGTGTTGTACTGTGCAGACAAAAAGGAGGAGATGTAGCCTGGAGAGGGAACGACAGCTGCAGAGGAAGGGAGGAGAGCTCCAAGATCTCTGCCAAGCTGGAATGTGCGTGTCCTATGTTGATGCTGCTCAGGCTTCCTCCACCTCAGGCCTCAGAGTGAATTGAGCAACCCTTTGTACTGTGTCCAGATTAAACAGCTCAAATATTTATCATGATGAAGAACTTGGGGATTTCCACAGTAAACTGTAAATAAACATTTGAGACTCCTTCAACATGGCAGTGCTGTAGAGAGGGAAGCTTGGCATGTGGCACTGCTGGCTCTGCCAGCTTGACGCGTTATGCTTTGCCATTCTGTGCTGGGCTGAGAAAAAGCCACTTAAAAACCACAACAGGCCAGAGCCACTGATGCCAGCAGGCCTATTCAAAACAGAGCTTCTGTTCTCATGGCCACTCAGTGTGATGAGAACAACAGAATGGACAACGGGGAATTCAAACCCAAGTTCAAACTGTTTGTGATTTGTCCATATTTTGGAAGTCGATGGTCAGTAATCTTTGATGTGCTGAAGTGAGGGTGAGAGCTCAGGCCCATGCTTATGTCTTTGCAACTCTTACCGGTAAGCCTCAGTTCTTTTGAAGCCCACTTTCAAGTTGGTGAAGCTCAGAGGTTGGAATAAATTGCACCTCGAAGCGACTCACACCCCCTCTTGATGCCTGCTGAGATCACAGGCTGCTGTTTTTGTATTAACATTAAAATTCACTCCACAGTTGAGAGAGTCTTCTTTTCAGAGTATTTCCATCCATAATGCACTGACACATAAGGACGGGACTGTGGGCAATTTAGACAGTGGCAGTACTTTGACTACTTATCTTTCATCCTCTCTGTGTAGTTACATGCACTTCAGACAACCATACATACAGCTATAAATATTTCTGCAGTTTCTTTAAAGTCACAGATTAGATGGTTTGACACTATGATTTATAAACAGCCCCTCACGTCTCACTGATTACCTAAGTAAGTACAGTGCTACGGTGTAACTGTCTGTGTAGCATCACCCCACTATACTTTATTCATATTCAGCAATGGAAGATTATCTTCTCCGTGCCTCCTTCGGGCTATCTATAACAACTTTATGGCCTTTGGAGAATAGCACCTCTTAAATTTAAGTACTCTTTACAGTCAGTGGAAAAGATGTTTTAAATACAGTCAATAATGTGTAAATTTTTAATGACCCTTATAATTTTGAAAGCTGCAGTGATCCCTCTCGAATGTTACGTTGCCTCAGGCAACAAGCGCTTGTTAGAGTTGTGTACAAACGTAAACCGCAAATCAGGCTTTTCGGCAGCACAGAGCTACAGTACAGAGTAACTGCAGGGTGTTGCATCATTATGGAATGCACAGTTATTGCATCAAGGCTTAGGTGCTGTGTTTGAATTGTTTTTATACTGTTTTGTCATATAAGTGAAGGGTATCTGCAGGTCTGAAAGTTTTTCCTAGCTTTGAAGAGGTATTAAAAGGGAGAAGGTATTAAAGAAAATTATGAGTTATGGTTGCATCTAATGATTTTTTTTCTTACTGATTAATCTGCCAGTTTTCTCAAATAACTAGTTATTAATTTACAGTATAAAATGCCAAACAGTATTGAAAAGTGACCATAAAAATTCTTCCCAGCTCATGGTGACATCTTCAGTGTTCGATGTCCATCCAGCAGCCCAAAACTAAAAAACGATTTCATTTAATATAATATATGACAAAAAAGTAGCAGATTGTTACATTTGAGAAGCTGAAAACTGCAACAAGAAGTGATTAATCAAATATAAGAATAGTTGATGATGAATTTTCTTTTCTCTGTGCCATTCTGTGCTGGGCTGAGAAAAAGCCACTTAAAAACCACAACAGGCCAGAGCCACTGATGCCAGCAGGCCTATTCAAAACAGAGCTTCTGTTCTCATGGCCACTCAGTGTGATGAGAACAACAGAATGGACAACGGGGAATTCAAACCCAAGTTCAAACTGTTTGTGATTTGTCCATATTTTGGAAGTCGATGGTCAGTAATCTTTGATGTGCTGAAGTGAGGGTGAGAGCTCAGGCCCATGCTTATGTCTTTGCAACTCTTACCGGTAAGCCTCAGTTCTTTTGAAGCCCACTTTCAAGTTGGTGAAGCTCAGAGGTTGGAATAAATTGCACCTCGAAGCGACTCACACCCCCTCTTGATGCCTGCTGAGATCACAGGCTGCTGTTTTTGTATTAACATTAAAATTCACTCCACAGTTGAGAGAGTCTTCTTTTCAGAGTATTTCCATCCATAATGCACTGACACATAAGGACGGGACTGTGGGCAATTTAGACAGTGGCAGTACTTTGACTACTTATCTTTCATCCTCTCTGTGTAGTTACATGCACTTCAGACAACCATACATACAGCTATAAATATTTCTGCAGTTTCTTTAAAGTCACAGATTAGATGGTTTGACACTATGATTTATAAACAGCCCCTCACGTCTCACTGATTACCTAAGTAAGTACAGTGCTACGGTGTAACTGTCTGTGTAGCATCACCCCACTATACTTTATTCATATTCAGCAATGGAAGATTATCTTCTCCGTGCCTCCTTCGGGCTATCTATAACAACTTTATGGCCTTTGGAGAATAGCACCTCTTAAATTTAAGTACTCTTTACAGTCAGTGGAAAAGATGTTTTAAATACAGTCAATAATGTGTAAATTTTTAATGACCCTTATAATTTTGAAAGCTGCAGTGATCCCTCTCGAATGTTACGTTGCCTCAGGCAACAAGCGCTTGTTAGAGTTGTGTACAAACGTAAACCGCAAATCAGGCTTTTCGGCAGCACAGAGCTACAGTACAGAGTAACTGCAGGGTGTTGCATCATTATGGAATGCACAGTTATTGCATCAAGGCTTAGGTGCTGTGTTTGAATTGTTTTTATACTGTTTTGTCATATAAGTGAAGGGTATCTGCAGGTCTGAAAGTTTTTCCTAGCTTTGAAGAGGTATTAAAAGGGAGAAGGTATTAAAGAAAATTATGAGTTATGGTTGCATCTAATGATTTTTTTTTCTTACTGATTAATCTGCCAGTTTTCTCAAATAACTAGTTATTAATTTACAGTATAAAATGCCAAACAGTATTGAAAAGTGACCATAAAAATTCTTCCCAGCTCATGGTGACATCTTCAGTGTTCGATGTCCATCCAGCAGCCCAAAACTAAAAAACGATTTCATTTAATATAATATATGACAAAAAAGTAGCAGATTGTTACATTTGAGAAGCTGAAAACTGCAACAAGAAGTGATTAATCAAATATAAGAATAGTTGATGATGAATTTTCTTTTCTCTGAAAAGAATTAATTATCTTTAATTCATTAAACCCATCCATCCATTTTCTGCTGCTCACTCAGGTTCAGGTCATACTAATAATATTAATTATATCATGAGGGGTTTATTGTCATACTGGTGGAAAGTACTGAAAAATATGGTATAATAATATATTCTAGACAGAAAGCCTGTAAAAACAAATCTTAGGAGTTAGCAAGGTAAAATGGAGGACAAACACTAAACCTAAATAGTTATTTCTTATTGGCCCAGGCTGTTGCACCATATTGAGCCAGTAAAACTGTTAGGGTAGAGGCCTGTTAAGCAGTCTGCCATATATACGCATTTGAATCTTGTGTGTTTAATGTCTCTTTATCAAGTTTGTCTAAAGCATTTCAGCCAGCGACAGTGTTCTGTTTTAATTCATGGCTGCAGCTTGATGTCAACCACTTTGGCTTGTTCTCTGTCAAGACAGACCGTATCAGCTGCTTCTGACTTTATAATGTGAAAAACCTGCACCATCCGGTCAGCCTTTTAATGTGTCCAGTAAAGTATCCCCCGTGTTCCTTCTCCCAGCCAACGCTGCCATTTGTTCTCCTGATAAAGCTGTCATGGCTGAGGGTGATATCTGACCTCTACAGTGACTGCTAGCATAAATTAGCCTTGTCCTAATATTGCAATTTCTTTCACTTCACTCAGAATCAAGGTTTTTGACATTTCTCCTAGGCTATTGTACACACGGACACTTTTTAAATCAAACTGTACGGCGATAAAAATGTCAAGGCCGAGTATCTTTTTTTTTTCCTCTCTCCTTTTCATTGCAAAGCGGACTCTTTCTTTAACATGTGAAACCTAGAGAGTCATCGGTGTCAGAATTGGCATGCATATCAATACGTTTTGGATTGCACTGTCTTCTACCTGTGGCACTCCACACATTGCTGCAGCTCTGCAGGAATATTGTATCAGCTTTCATTGCACGCTGGTTAACCAAGACTTCCCACTGCACACGACTCCTGAGAGAAAGAGACTGTGACTGTCAGTGTGTCGCCTGACAGATCTCCCATCTGAAGTGTTGAAGAACAACCATTCCCAGCTCAATCTTACTCATTGCTTTGTTGTGTTCGGAAAAGTTGCAAAAAGTAGCGGGGATCAAGCAGAGGGATGCAGAGAGGTGCCAGGAATGATCGAATGATCAGCTAAGATCTGATGGGCTCAGACTGTTTGGTGATTTGCCTCCAAATTCAGAGAGATCCTCTGTTCAGCACCTGACACCGAGCTTAAAGGAGGATAATGATGGGTGAGAAAGCAGCTCCCACAAAGCAGCACTGTCGGCACATAGCGGAAGGTGTGGAGATGTTGTCACAGGAAAGGCTGGATGTGTGTCAAAACAAGAGCTTCTAGCTTTCTGTATCGCAGCTCTGGCTCTTCAGTGATATTACTCTCATTCTCATCTTACCTCTCCACTGACTACCGCTTGTCTGTCCCCACTATCTCTCCCACTTTCCCTTCTCCTGTTTTTACGCAGACAACTCTTTTTCATATTCCACATGGAACAACATAAAGAACACCCCCCCCAAAAAAAAGTCTGTTCAACTGTAATTCATGTTGTCAAGTAATGTTTAGTGTCGTGGTTTGCTTTACTGCTCTAATACAATTTTAATTCCAGCAGGTTTCATGGGAACGCAAGACTCCTGATCTGCGTTATAATTGTGTAAATCTTTCAGGCCGTGTTCCCAGTTTTACTATAATTTGATGAGGAACTACACTATAATTGAATATTCAAATTAGGAATATGTGTCACTATGGCTCTCCTTGCCTGAAATGAGGATTAATTGTTGTCAAAACTCCAGTGGCCAACATAATATAAGCCCCAACACTGCTGTTGATTAGCAAATGCTCTTGCCATGTTTTTGTTTTAAGAATTTGTTGTCTAATTGATTTGCCATATGTTACTCTCTCCAATGCGCCTAAAATTGTATTTAGAAATCACCAGTTTGGATTGAGACAGTTTTTTGTTTCAAACAGATGGGAAAAGCAACCCTGGAGGTTGCCTGTAGAAAAGCATTTCATGAGCTCATTTCCCTGGTTTCACATCGAGTCTTTGGGATTTTAAGTGATGCTTTTACGCTTTCAGGTACATAGATGGATAAATAGCGAGAGCTGTTTTTCCTCTGTTCTCTTTGTTACATCTGAGTACAAATTTAACAACACAAACAAAGGCGCCTTAAAACATTTAAATCATTTCCCTTCACTTTATCAGTCCATAGTGTCTGTGCTCTGAGAGATGTGTACCTTTCTTCCTGAGCAGTGAAATCAACCTTTGCAAGGTAAAAGAAGTCTGCGTTGAATATGGCAATCGTTCCTACAAGATTGATGCCAACCTTTTAAAAATTCACCATTGACCTGGATTTTACATGGCCAAATGCTGATGTAAATGAGGAGGAGAAAAGTCGACCCTTTCATTGCAAATAAATCTGAGTTGCAGGCTTCAGCTCATAAATACCACAGTCTGTCAGAAGTCTTGTTTTATTGCCCTTGATGGAAATTATTGCATTTATTTATCTCATCCGCAGAGATGAGGCTTTGAAAGCCACAATTCAGGCGCTGCACCCTCAGAATAAGCAGATCTGCTTTAAAATGTAGGACTTTTGATTTTAGACCACCTGCAAGCAAAGACTGATTGTGCCATTCAACAGACCAAGTGCAGGACACACTTCATTATTTGCAACTTCACACCTGCTCCAACTCAAAATCTGTCTTGTCCTTCAGCACTGTCCTCCTGCTGTGTCTATCCTACTTTTCTAATTTGTTCTTTGTCTTTGACAACAAACTCTTACTGTATGCCTGCGCGTCCTCTGATCAAAGCAAATCCATTGGTTAATAATGATGGCACCAACTGCTTCGCATTATCATTATAAGATCATTTGTTTTATAACGCCATCCTGGAGCTCATTCTACCTTCAGAGCATGTCATGTTATGCAGCTCTCTTGAAGCTGTGAATTTTTTCTTTCTGCTTGCTGTGGATTTATCGATCCGTAGGGGTGAGCTGCGGTGTAATTCATGATAGCTTGATTGATGAGGATTTCAATCTTATATGGTTTGTTAACTTCAACTGCCCACAAACTGCATTCCGTGCTGTTTTCTGTAATACAAGGCCATGAAACGGTAAAAACAGACTTCCCTTGAATAATGGAATCTTTCAGTTCCTTCAGAATTAACAAGATCCTGCTTCAAACCCCTGTTAAAGGTCTCTTTGAGCCCCTGGGCAGCTAAGGCACGGTTTAACTTTTGCCATATTTCTCCTTATATTCGGCCTCTTCTCCTTCTGTTTTGCCTTTAGATGGATCAGAAAGCATGACTTAATGCAAAATAAATTCTCTTGCACTGAACTTAATTGTCTGAGACATATAGGTCTTTTAAAACGAGTTTTCTTGTCAAATACAAAGTTTTCATGCACTGTGGATGTTTTTAAAGTGATCATCAACAGATTTGATCAATTCGCTGAACAATGTTGCTTTCTCCTCTTTCAGCA
>NW_018127892.1:4356965-4382893 GCF_001952655.1 Monopterus albus | reverse complement strand
GCAGGCCAGACTGTGAAAACCAGAGCAGTGGGATCTACACCATGACAGGTAAGAGGTCTTACACTTTCACTGTAAGCAAGTCGGTGCCATTTATGAGAGTCAGTACAAACAGTCAGAGGAATTCACTGTTTTGCACAAGATGCATTAATTACCTAAACTGCAGAGCTTAAAACGCTGTGTTTGGAAAACAAAAGTCCAGTACTTGTACATATACTTCCTATGCTGCACTGCATGTCTTTACAAACAGTTCTGTCGTCACCAGTACATAAAGGTAGCTCCTCTGGTACTTGATCTACAAGTACTATATGTCTAGACCACGTCACTGATGGACGCTGTACAGAGCTTTGCTTATCTGAGCGAACATGACTTCCCTGAAGAGCGCTGCATTACACTCAAGAGAACCTTTAACAGCCGTCAAATATGATCCATCACATGCCATACTTACATATGTACCATACATGAACTGGATGAATTCCCTTCTCTTTGTGAAAGAGAAACTCAGCTACAGTACAATACCCCATGTCTAAAACAGAAGAAAGGCTGATTCGTTTGGATGCAGAGCTTAGCTGTGACAGCCTCAAAGCCACAAAGTCGGAGCCCAATGAAAAGCTCTAGCCTTAAAGAGCATGTGATCCACATGCGGTGAATGAGGCAGGCAGGTTTTTATCCAGCTGGAGAGAGACACCATGTGGTGAGGATTCCTCCTGCTGCTCCAGCAGAGGTGCATCCAGACTATAACCATATCAAACCTAGCCTCTTAAATACAAGTCTAGTAATAAACTATTGCTGAAATGTACACTATATCATACAGAACTTTTTGGATACATAAAAAATTCATTTTAAAGTCTTTGAATGCAAATCAAATCCATTGTACAAAAAATAGGTAAAAAAAGAAAGAAAAGGAAAAATGCATTTAATTGACATAAAAGATCAGCACATCACTGTGTTGCTATGGCATATTATAAGTTAGTCAAGACAAGTGTGCAAGTGTGGTACAGAAGGGGCAGACGTTAACACACAGCTGAATCGCTTGTGGCATTTGGTGTGCGATTCTTCCACTGGGACGAGGTTTGAGTGACAGTGGAGAACATGCACATACTGTACAGTGCGCTGCCAGCAGTCATTATTTATCGGCAGAAAACTGTCCTTTGCTGGTGCACAGACTCCTGCTTTCTTCTACATCTATGTGTCCCTTCATGAAATGGTGGAATTTTAAAGACAAGAGGATAATGGAGTTAGCCTGAGCTGGTTCTTTCTTTATAGCTTGAGGTGGTGTCCTCGTCAGCCTTACAGCATCACACTGTGGATGTGAGAGAACGCAGCTTCCCTTCATTAACAATGTGATAGCCTGCAGGCCAAGTGTGAGGTCGTAGCCGACAGCCTATTTGTGTTAATTGTTAGTGTAGTGGTAGCTCTGGTGTGTGTGTGTGTGTGGGTGGGTGCATGGGGCCTGCGTGTACGTGTGTGTGTGGGCTGACAGCTGGCCAGGTTCGGGTTGGTCTAAAACCATGTGCGCTCTGTCAGGGTTGTACAGGCGCCTTCTTTAGGATTGATGAATTGCCTGCTTTCTTGATTAAACTCTCCATCACTTTCCAACAAAACAAAAACCCCAACACCAAAAAAAAAAAAAAAGCAAGTTGAGGGGAGGAGAGGTAACATGTCTGGGAAACCTGTCATCTGCAGTCACATCATGTACAGATGTGATGTGCAGGTGCTTTGACATTTATTACCAGAATATTAAAAACTATTTCACATTTATTTTGCAGCCCTCTTTCACTTGACAGTTCAAGCTCATTTGAAAAGTTATCAAGTTTTCACAGCAGCCCCATTTTGCTTTTCTTCAAAAGTGGTGCTTTGATCTATGCCAAGGCCCTTTGTCAATTAGGTCTATTATTCACACACTGACAGAAAAGCAGGATATTTTAATGATAATTAAAGTTGCGTTCATGAAATGCGTCTAAAAAGCCTATGTTTCATAAAAAAAGAAAAATGTCAAGGTGTTGAAAAAAGTCTCAAACTAAAATACATCTATGCGATGTTCAGTCTGTCACTGCTACCTCTCTTCATTGCCTACAGAGCAACATATAGTATTCAACAGAAATTTACCAGGTGAAAAGGTAAACTTAATAAAGAGTAAAACATTTGCATATCTACTGCATTAATCAAAAATAAATCCTGACATTGGCCCTGATCTAACGTAATATGGAGAGCAATTATTTCGCTATCCATTAGAGGAACTTCAATTAACAGACACCAGACAGTTCATTCTTCAGAAGAGGGAAAAAAAAATAGGAGGCTCAAAATTAACTTGGGTTTGCAAAATATCTTGGCAGGATGACAGTGATTTTTGATTTTCAGGAAACAATATTGGAATTCTTATTAAACTATGTGCATCTGCTTTTAATTTGCTGCAAATAATTGGAAAATGCAATGGAGCTTTCCAATTAAAGCTCCACTTTATGCTGTTTAATAATACCCTCATAATATTATAGCTTATGAAATGACAGGTGAGTTGCTATATGAATAAAACATTATACCCTGTAATAACAGACAGGAAAAAAAAAACGAGACAGTTGTTGGGGGGCTTTTAAATGCTCGACATAATTTGCATATATTAATCTCCTCTTTTCAGCCTTATCAAGTATTCCACTGTATTTGAAGTTAAAATAGTCGTGACAGGCAGGGGTACGCTTCGTTTTTCCAAGGATTTATTACTTGTATAATTCTGGATCTTTAATAAGCCAATATGACTGATCCTCTGAGTTCTGTGGAATTTGGTTAATTGTTCCAGATGGTGCTCACTGATTATGCAAAATTACTTTTCTTTCTGCTCTTTTTCCCCCAACTACACCATTTCTTGATTGACTAACATGGAGAAAAAAGATTATTTTTGGTGCAGCACTTTCATTAAGAGGATTCTCATCAGGTTTCAAACAAAAGTTCCATCTTATCTCCCTGTGTAGTTGTGGGCGAGGCTGTGCAGAGGGAGGAGATCAGCCGACTCTTATCTCAAACCGTGATGGATCTCAACTGCTTCTGCACCGCTGGGGTTATATTTTAGAATAACACAATTCTTTAGGCTGAGGGATTAAAAAATACAACCCCTGGATAGTGACACAAAAGTTATTATTAGTGTACACCATTCTCTTCTTACTCTTTTCTCCTCTCTTTCTCTCCCAGAGATTGATGAAATTACTAAGCAGCAGGGTTGCTCCTCCTCTTGCAGCTCAGGCTCCATCCACAACTCACTAACGTTCTGTTTTGCATCGGCTAAACTGAGCTGAATGAATCATTTATGGAAGTGTTATGGGGGAGGTATGGGCAGATTTACTGCCGAGCTTTTACTTTAGATGGAATAGGATTTTTACAGTATGAGACCAATCTTGATGTCTGAAGTAATGCCAAAGCTTACATCAAGACATGAAAGGAGCGCTCTTAAAACCCACGTTTTGCTTCTTAATTCCCCTGGTCAGCAAAAGGCAAACCAGAGAGAGAGAGAGAGAGAAGTACAGCAGGAGAATAATATTTACACCCAATGCATATGCATACACATTCTGTTTACTGCTCCCAGCAAATAATGACGTAAAGTAGTGCTGAGATCTGTTTTTAAAATTTTGACAGCATGTAAATTTGCATTAATTAAGATTTAAGTTTGTGCTTTTTCCCCATTGACATAGTGGCATTGTTATGAAGTTAATGCTGATTTACAACATCGATTTATTGTCAAACCAGTGTGCTATGGACAAATGGAGCGCTGAAATAAGCAGTTATGAGAAAAACTGTAAAAGTGGAATACTGTCAGAAACTGCTGAGCACTTAAGCAGTCAGGCTAAGGTGTGGACAGAGCATGTGTGTGAGCCTCTCTACTGGTAGATTTTCTGTGCATCTTGAAAAAACATACACTCACAATTGCTTTTTGTTTTTCAGAAAGCAGTTTAGACAGTTTGTTAGATGAAGATTATGGAATGGATATTTCTTACATTTTACAGTGTTTCTGTTATTCTGGAAATTGCTAGTGTGTATTTTTTAAAAATGCATTTTGGATTCTAACAGGTAAGACGCCCTGGCAAGAAAATATTGCTTGCGTTTATTCTGTCGATGTGTCAGACAACCCTGTTGGACTGTTCAGATTTGGTAACAAAACATGATCAAGCCCGGTGTGATGGTGTCATTAGGTATTTGAGGATCAATCCTGTATAATCCCTAATGGAACTGCCCTCAGGCATTTTTGGACCTTTATTACAGTCAAATAAGAGCCTTTAAATGGCTTTGCATTTGCAGGCCAGACTGGACTCTAGAGGCTCATCTCTCAGTGCTTTTTGCCATCTCTGAGATAGAAGTGGGCTCCATTAGTTTGTGTCCAGACATGTGGACAGCCTCAATGGATGGGCCTGTCATGGCTCCCTCATTTGCCCCATGTACAGCAGGGTTTGTTATCACACATCTAATTAGAACTTGATAAAAAAATTTCACAAAAATCCAGTCATTAAATATAGTTTAAGGAGATTTATGGTCAAATATGCCTTAAAGATCTTTTAATGGCTCTGCTGACTTGTTAAGTTTGTAATTAATGATCTTCTAATACATACTGTGGTGTGATTTAGAAAGCACAATGAGATTCTGGGAATGAAGTCGTTTTGGAAAAGGGCATCTGGGGCTCCCAGAAGCTATATTAAATAGTTCTGCTCAGACTGGTTTGCTTAGAGCCATGAAGTCTGCTGTGAAAAAGTTCAAACCCATCAGCATCTCTCTGTAGATAGGGCCATCTATATGTTAAAGTGCAATGAATAGTGCATGATTATACAACGGTTGCTTTGTCATTTCATAATAGTCAATTAGCGGGCACAGAGAAGTCCTGGACTCCTATGTAGCAGGTGTGACTACACTGTATAAGAGTTTTATTTCAGCAATGAAACATTTCTCTTTGCAAAGTTCACTAATCCTCACAGAGTAAAAGTAAAGGAAAGCATGTGCATATGTATCAAAGTGTAAACGCATTATTCTAATAACAGTCGCCTGTTTCATCAGGAGAGTAATGGTGTCCTTATTAGCATAATTAATGACAAATGGAAGCGCAGCATTGGTGGATTGGTTCTAAGGGATGATAAATTGGTGGATGCCCAGGTTAGTGGCTGCCAAGGAGGCCTCTTTGGCTGTCATCCCTCCTGCTTCCGCTCTGGCACAGTTCATTACTCACTGTGTGAGATGCCACTTTACATTGCCTGGTACTGTGAGCATGGAGAACTTAATAATACCACCCACAACCACACAGGGCCTGCTGCTTTACCAACAGTCCAGAGGGCAAGTAGCTCACCGAGGGCTAGAGGTTGTGGGGCGCAGGGCAACACGAGAATCATCTCCTGCAGCTGCACTGATCAAAACAGATCATGCGTCAGTCACTACTTCAGGGAACCCGGGACCATATGACCCAGTCTCCTGTGTGGGTGAGAGTTTCTTGTTAGGATTTCTGGGGCTCACCACATCCCTCGCATCATTACGGGTTAGTTTGCCCACAGAACCGCTAATTAAGAGGGGATTTGTGTAATTGTGCCTTCTGCTGTGTCCCATCCGGCACATGCAATTTACTGTCAGCCCTCTGCCAGCTTTTACACTTGTCCAGAGAGGCGTACCCCATTTATACACACATTCTGCTGCACATTTACCAGCAGCCACAGCTGGGAATCAATGCCAGTGCCATGGCAGTGTCTTAAAAGGCACTGTGTTGCTGATTAAAGTCTGATTGTCCATTTAATTTCATGAAAGCTCTCAACATCCAGTCAGCAAAAAGGGCTTCCCAAGTATTTTTTAGGGACTTATTATTTTGAAGAGCAACTGAAACAGGCTTTATTGTTGTTTTAATAAAATGATGTGAGCATTTTGGTCCTTTACATTAAAAAGCCTGTTCAACATATATGCTTTCTGGAGAAGTTGCCACACATGCCCACACCTCCTCAGAGCATTCAGTGTTATGCACTGATGTTTGTGGCCAACTCACCGTAGGTGTTGCTGGCTCTGCCCACTTTCTGGAAGACTGATGGACCAGTGCCCGACTGGGACTGGCTCCTGGCTCCGTACCCACAACCAGATTTCAAGGGCTGCTTGTCACAGATGGAAAAGTAAGTGGGTCATTCTACATAAGCTTGCCATTTTGCATCCCTCTGGTATCAACAACTAACAAAAAAAGTTGAATTGGTTTATTAATAAATATACCATCTTTGATTGTTTTGTTTTCTTTTGCTTTTGAAAGAGTGAAACTTAAATGTTGACCACATAGGTAGCAGTAGTCTTTGCTTAGCCCATATGTTAAAGTAGAATACTTAATGGTACATTCAGTATTTCACAAATATTCTTATACCATTTCTAGCCAAAATGGTAAATGAATAATTTGTTATGAAAGATAATTTTCAAATGGCAAATGGAAAACATATAAAATGTTTTGGCTTTTTTCCACTCCCTCTGTTCTTGTCTTGTTTTGCATTAGCTGTTTCTTTCCATAAAAATGCGCTTTTAGAAGCCAGTAGTAACTATAAGGACATCCACCCACCGAATGTCTTGCGTACTACTCTTAGCATTTGGAAGCATTTAAGTTTATATTTGAGAACATTTGCATGAGATTAAATTAGTTTTATATAGAATTGCAACAGAAGCTGTCTCACTACAGTGAGACAGGGGAACAAGCTGTACACAGCAGGCAGAAACAAACAAATTGTCAGAAATTATCAACATCATTTTAGTCTGTGATCTATACTTTTATTATATTTTTTATGTTAACTGACTTCCCAGTAAACATTTAAATAATTCAAAAGTTACATTTTTGCTTTTGAATGTGAGAAATTTAATATATTGAATTTTTTTTTCACTCATCTGTCTAGAGGGTTTGAAAAAGCGGGAAAAAGATACAAGAAAAAGAATGGGTTTCATAGAGCCATAGTCATTAAAAGAATCTGAAAATAGCAACTCGCTATCATCTGTTCTCATCGCACGGGTCAGGAGCTCTGACACCTCCAAAATTCCTCCTGTCAGGGTAGGGGGCCATTTGTATTCTCTCTCATTAGGCAATTTGACTAATGACCTGCTGTGGCTGCAGAGCTACTGAGGGACCCAGAGCCTTGCGCCCTCTCTCTTTCAGCAGCCTGAACACACACCCTCTATTGGAATGGCACAGATGGCATGCCCGGGCGACAAAATAAACTACAATATGTCTCCGAGATGCTGTCAGGCCTGGGCACTATTTCTCATGTCAGAGCGGGGCTAAGGGCTGTGAGTGGGCATACGGGGTCCTCCTCCAGCTCTCTGTTCATCTACTCACCATTATCTGCAGAGGTGACAGAGAGCGGGGTCTGCAACTAGAATAGCATTTCCATGGTCTGCATAAAGAATCCACCTCAAATTGAGAGTCACGGCGACAGGAAGGGTATTGCAATGTCTAGCCTGGCTACAAATAGAAAAGAGGCAGCATCCAGTTGTTTGGAATATGAAATACATCAGGCTCCAGTAAATCTCTAACCAGTTTTTTTAGCAGCTTTACTTTATTTTGTGGTACTAAACAATAGAAATAAGTCCAATCATGAGTAAATATTTGTGATAGATGCTTATTCTTCCTTGTAGATTATTGCCCTGACTGTGGTGGGGGCGGCTGTGGCTCAGGAGGTAGAGCGGGTCATCATTTTTCTGCCCTTCTTTTTGTAATGGTGAAATATCTCAAAATTTAAATGCAGTACTGTAGTGTAACCCTCGATTTCCTTCATGCATCTCTGACATACACATCATGTCAGCTGCCCTTGGGGGCGGCTGTGGCTCAGGAGGTAGAGCGGGTCATTTCCTAACCGGAGGATTAGCGGTTCGATTCCCGGCTTGTCCAGTCAACATGTCGAGGTGTCCCTGAGCAAGACACTGAACCCTCAGTTGCTCCCGGTGATGTCACCGGTGTGTGAATGAGTGAGTGCTTGGGAGTGCGAATGGGTGAATGGCCGAATAATGTGAAAGCGCTTTGAGTGTGCTGTAAAGCATAGCAAGGCGCTATACAAGTATAAAACCATTTACCAAGACCATTACTGTGACTTTCTCACTTAATTCAGGTGCAAGACAGATTCACCCAAGTAATCATACTAGACAGAGATCAATGCAGTTCTGCTGAATTAGTGAAGTGTAAAATAAAAGTTCATCAACATTCCTAAAGTGTTACTCTTGTGTTGTGGTTCAGGTAATATGGGGTATGCTCGATCACCCACGCATATTTTTCCATCAGTCATTGTCAGAGCACAACTCGGTGTGGTTTAGGTGTATGTGTATATATGCCTGTGTGCACGGCCATGTCTGTTAGAGCCCTGGAAATGCAATGTATGGCGCTTCTGAAGTCCTGGGTGACAGTGCATCCAACAATGGAAGAGTGAGGGATTAGTGCTCAGCCCAGCGTGCGAGGGAGCCCTTCCCGCCCCGAAACAGTCATTCATCTGTGCCCAGGGGCTGGAGATGACAATGCAGCTATTGCTCATCGCACCTGACGGAGCCATTAATAAGGCAATGATCCACACAGGGCCTGTGCTGACTCCGTTCTTTACACTACAATCACTCAAGCCACAGGGTCCTCCTTACTTAACGCCACCTCTGCGCTTACCACCGCCATCATCATCATTATCAACATCATTGTCCTAGTCATTGTACCAAAATTCCTGCCAGATGTTTTCATATTGACGGCACTCACAAACTCCAAATGCCAAATAACTACCCAATTCCCCACACTACAGTACACTCATGAGTTAATGGAGTGTAGCCTGGCCATTTGAGTGGCTACAACATGCTTCATAGTGGGGTTCCTGGTCAGAAGATTGGATTTACATCATTTTTGCCCTTTGCACCTTTGAATTTCTCTGTGGTACAGCATCCATTCCTTACTACCAAGTCATCTCCTGTGCCTCTCCATTTGTCTGGATGTAAGATAGCTTCTCTAGTATAGATGGTGGAGGAATACAAAGTGAGATCTGGTTTTAAATTTAATCCTTGAGCAATAAAAAAAAAAAAAAAAAAAAGAAATGTCTGGCCTTTAGCTTTGTGCATTCATCTGTCCGTGCCACGTAGATCCATCAGCAGCTACAATCTCAGTTTCTCGTTGCTGGCTATTGATTCAGTGGTTTTCTCCCTGCCTATGTATGCCTGGTGTTGGTGCTCCCAGTGACACTGTCGTGCAAATTTTTTCACTTATTTTTGTGAGTTTAAACAAGCCATTGTGCCTAGCCAATTTTCCTGGCTTGCTTGATGCTCCAGATAGCCACATATTCAAAGCTGCTACAGGATGGGCAGCTGGAGCATTGGTCGGCCCGCTATTTTCACCCAGACTGAAATATCCCAAGTGTGGGATTAATTGTTACAAAATTTGGTTCAGACATTTGTGGTTCCCAGACAATGAATCCTAGTGACTTTAGTAATCCTGACTTTTCCTTAAGACTGATGTGTGTGTGTGTGTGTGTGTGTGTGTTTTGTTTGTTTGTTTAAGAGAAATATCTCAGGTGTTGGATTGAGTTTGGTACGGGCACATATGTCCCCTTCATGATTGCAATAACTTTGGTGATCCTTTAATTTTTCATTTAGTGCCATCATCTGGTAAAAAACTCAACTTGTTTGATACTTTTATGACTAAATACTTACAAAGCTAATCACTTCCCATCAGCCTCAGCTGTAATTGCTTTGTGCTAATTAGCAAATGCTAACAGGCTAAAGTAACATGATGAACATGGCGAACATTTAACGTGCTTACATCAGCATGTTTGCATTGTTTTTGTGACCATGTTAGCATGCGGACTATAGAGCTGAAATGATTAGTCATTTCAGACATTTTACCTACAAGAAATAGTTAAAAATTGTTTGCTGCTTTAATAATAATTCATTGTAAACTAAAATAAGCCTACCTTTAGACTCTGAAGTTTTGCGGTCAGGGAAATGTACTGGGTACGATTAATCACAACAGTTAATGGTTGATAATATCGATAATGGAAGTAAGTGTTGGTTGCAGGCTTAATGCTAACATTAGCATTTAGCTAAAAGCATTGTACATCCTTACACTAGCATGGCTGTAGACTCTTGTTTGTACTACATCTTTACTGTGGGAAATGATTGGAACCCAAAACGCTAAATAAGACTTTCAGAGAATGAGGGTCATGTCTTTATTACAAAGATCTCTGTGCTACAGTTGTGTAGAAAGTGCCAAACTGTGGATCTGTGCAATACCAAGAGAGGAATGCAAGCCACAAAAATGTCAGTGAGGGATATTTTAGAATTTCATACTTCTCAGCATTGCTGTGAACAAGAAAAACCAAAAGGAGAGTCAACTACAAAATGATGACTCACAAACAGCTTCGGCTTACAGTGGCCTGATGGACTGTGGGTTAAACAAGACTAGTTGGAAGCTTGGCCTCTTGATATTTGAGGCTCCTGTCGAAGCCAACGGCTGCAGAGTTTTGTGCTTCCAGATTTGAGAGTTTTATAATGAAGCCAAGCAGCTGCAGTTTTCTCTTCAGAGTTGAAACGAGAGGCTTTGTGTCCCTTGTCACCCTGTGTTAATTTGGGCCCTAATGTATTTTATAAACAAAGGGCTGCTCTCTAGCCTGACAGTCGTGACACCTTGATTCCAGTGCAGGATGCATGCAGTACGGGGTTACACCATTAATAATCAACTGGCAGCCATCACACCATTTTAACCATGATCATTATGATAAAGGGCATACACTTAATTACAGGCCTGCTTAATTATAGCTCTGTTGAAGCTCGTTTGTTTGGTCAAATGCTAATTATACCACCACGCTCTTGGCAAGTCCTCATTTCAATCCACTTTTTGCCGGCTGAACAGTGTGGCTTATTTTCATGCAAATTTGATATCTGGTGAATGTTTTGTCTCTCTTCTTCCCGCTTTTCTGTGCCTAGTGTGAGTGTGTCTTTGTTTCGAAGGTGAACATCTCTCAGACAAGACTGAATCGGGAATAATCAAGAGTAATTAAACTAGAAGAGGGTTGGGAAAGGGCTGGGTTGGAGGAGAGAGTAAGCCTTTCATCTTCTCTCTATAGGAGGGGAGGTGTCAGGCGGCTGGGGATGTTTATAGCTCTGCTGTTTTATAATCCCATGTTTAGTCTTGTGAAAATACTCCGGATCATATATATTTGTATAAAAGTCAACCCTAAACTTTTTGTTTTTTCTTATTTCCTTTTTGTAGCTCTGGATGATGTGCCTTTTGTGATCTCTCAGAAGTTTTGTGACAACCCCAAAGAGGTAAAAATTCTCCATGAAACTAGTAGCCAAATGCATAACTTCTTTTATATCCTATGTAAATATGAGAGTGGTAATGATGGTTACTTGTCCTGCAGCCTCTCTTCAGACCGCCACTCCTTTCCTTTCCTTTTCTTAGCTTTCCTTTCCTTTCCTCCAGACTGAATGATGAATGCATGCAGTCAGGCAGAGCTGGCTCAATACAGTCCATTTGGCTGGCTGGCGGCAGTTGTCACTATAGCCCCGTTTGTATTGACACAGAGAGAGAGAGGATTAAAGATTTTAAGCATGCTTACTTAGCCATGAGCCTAACCGCCATGTTTCTTGTGTGTTTTTTTTTCCCCTCCTTCTTCTCCCTCCTCCTCTCCCTGCTTTTGATTTCAGATGCAGCAAGTCAATTTAATGGGCATTACGATCAAATCCCTGGCAGAGATCGAGGAGGAAGTGAGTAGAGGCTGTAACGCTCGGCTGACACTGACGCCGCTGGCCCAGAATGCAAAGCAAACGGTCTTGGGGTTGTAATTAAGTGTCTGAGACAGCGAGGCCCTGTTGGCTCCACTAAGCCCCAATTGAATAAAAGCATGACCAGGCTAGGCAGCCGTTCTCTCTTAAAGGCTTCGCGTCCTGTTCCAAAACACTTGACTATTATTCTCCAGTTCATCTCTCAAACAGCTCAATTTAGCATCTCGCACAGTGCTGTAGTTTCTAAATGTTTAACTTTTTAAGTTAAGTTTTTAAACAGCTTCATCTTCAGCTGTGAAAAAGTTTGAGATCATGTCGAGCAAATAAAAACGGTATCCTGTTTCTAATGAAACACTGTAGCCTGCAGGCACTCGTAGGAAGAAAATCTTCTGGTGTGCCTCTTCTTCTTTAGAGCCCATGTGTTTGTGAGAACATGTGAAAGTGAGGGTGTGTGTGTGTGTGCTTTAAAGAGAGTGACAACCCCCCTTCTCTCTCATTAGCACGGTATCTTGGTATCAGAACTGCCAGGAAGTGACAGACCACTGTAAAAGAACAGGTGCTGTTGGGTTTGAGATGTGTTACAGAGCAAACACTCCCTCATCAAACCGGGTGTCTGTTCTGCGCTCTGCCTCTGTCTTCTGTCACATACTATCCAAATCACACAGAGTCGCCATCTTGTCATATGGTCATCTGAATGAAGCTCATTGTCAGCGCAGGTATTAATGCTGTGTATGTGTCTGTGTATGTGTGTCCAAGGTGGAGACAGGCTGGCTGCTCATCTTATATGCCTTCCCCCCCTCCACCTTCCTCGCCGCTCCCTCTCCTCCTTCCTTTCTTCTCAGAGAGTGTGATTAGCAGGAGGACACATGGTGAGCTGAGCTGGAGAAGGGAAGGGAAAGGCATGAGAAATCATTAATTACAGCCGCGCTGGAGCTGATGAAGTAAATGTGAGATAGTGTAACACACAGGATTTAGTGAACTGGACGACAGCACAAGATTAATGGTGGGGCCAGGCTGATGAGGATGAAGTCACAGCTTAGCTTGATAATTAGTTTCCAAGTGGAAACATCCCTCACCGTTGTGTTATTTGTACCTCTCTCCTCTTATTATTATCCCACAGTGATATCTTCAGACTAAGGGGGAAATACAGTGGGTGATATTCTCGCAAACATGTTGGACAGCAGAAGTGTTTATTTTAGAAAGTGAGCCTTGACTGTAGTGTTGTGTTCTTTTTTTCTCTGTCTCTCTCTCTTTTTTTCTAGCCTTGGCTTTTGGCCTTGTTTTTTATGATTAATGTTACACCATAAATGTACAACTTCCGTTATGTCTTCTATCTCAGAGCTTCTGTTGAAGTGGTGACTCATTCTTGGGGTGTTTAGTATGAACCTGTGCCTCTAATGTTGCTGAGCGTTTCCTCCTTTCGGTATCCAGGAGAGGTCACTGTCCGTGCTTTACTGTGGGGCGTGTTTCCCCTCTTCAGAAAGCTAGAGGCACTTTCTGCACAGAATTTAATTGCCTCATTTCAAAACCCATTAAAAAAACATAGATTCATGAAAGAGATGTACTTTCTAAAATTCTACATATGCACATGTAATTGAGGAAAACTGTTGTAATCACAGCCACAGTTGTAGATAAGACCATTTTCTAACAGGCATCACTTAAGCCATGTCTCAGATGATGTTGGTTCCAGCAATTAGGCATTCTTTTCATTTCCCAAATGACTCGCAAAACTTGTGGAAATTATAATTGCTTTTAGCCACGCATATCTAATTTGTGTCTTTTTAAGTGTTAATTAGTAGGCGATTTAAAGTGACGTCTTTATGTAGTTTGCTCTGCTGAAAAATGTTGTTGGCGGCTGGCTAATGATTTTCAGAGGGAGAATATGCCAGGGTGGGAAGAAGTGTGTGTGTGTGCGCACATGACAAGACTTTCATTAGCACCTGTGTACTGTATGATGGGTTTTCAGTGTTCATAGGGTGTTACCTGTGTGTGTGTGTGTGTGTGTGTGTGTGTGTGTGTGCAGGTGTGTTTCCAACTGAATGTATGGAAGGACAGTAGTGTACAGGGCTATGTGAGAGGGAGAGCTCCAAATAGAGGTGGAATTAATGAAGACAACATGTCACATATTTTTGGCAGTGGAGTAGGGACAGGAAATGAAGCTCAGCTCGTCTGGGTGACTGCCGCCCATGTTCTAGTGTGTCACTGTCCTGTCAGCCTGTGTGTAAAACTGGCAGACATTGATACATGCTCTCCCTGATAACACCCCATTCCCCCATCCATCATCCACACACATACACACACACACCCCCACACACAGGATTATTTATTTACTGTGCCAGATGTTGAGACTGAAATTTTGTGTGGTGGGGGGGCTGAATTTCCTCACAACTAACAGGCTTGTGATTTGTGACAGGTTTTGGGTAACTTGCAGCTTCCCCTCAACTCGCTGAAAATCAGGGAAAGTGTGTGTGTGTGTGTGTGTGTGTGTGTTTTATCGAGAAATTCCCCTTGCAGCCATTGTGGCTCCATGGTTTCTGCAGGAGATTTAGAAACTTATTTCAGTGATCATACAGCATCACCTAGTGCTGTGTTGCAGTAATACAACTCGGTGAAGTAAGCACCTCTTTGTGTCACAAAACTTAACTGTTTAGCCAGTGGAGCCACATCCACAACAAAATGTAACTGTTGAACTATCAACTAATCAAAAATTATAATGTTTGTTATTATAGATTATTTGATTGCTTTAGTCACATTCCTTGGGAACTTTCTTTTTTTTCATTCATGTCTAAATGTTTGGAATGAAAAAATAGTTTTTGCTATATATATATATATAATTGTGGATCTTTCACATTATAGCCTGTAGGTTTACCTCAGGACCAGAGGTGATCTAGTTTGCTTCTGGCACTAAATTTTAAAATATCTACTCAGTAGTATACAGAAAGTTGATATTTTCAGTGGAAGGGAGGTAAAATAAATATCTGGAGACTCAGTGATACAGTCCTGCCTTCTATACAACGCCAGAAGGGGGCAGTGTTTTTCTATATTTTCTCAATCACCATGCTGGAGGACCACATAATCACTAATTGCTTGCAGCTATAGGGTGAATAACAATAATTCAGTAAGGTTTTAATCTGCGGTTTAATTTTCATCAATATGTTACATTTTCTATATGATGGTGCTGTTTATGTGAGCATTTCTCATAAAAGTATATTCTTGGTTGCCTTGGATTCTTATTGATTGATGTTTTTTGTTTTCCTCAATATACTTTAAATCGCCAATGTCTACTTCCTCTTTTTATTCTTCTTCTTCCAGTTTTACTACAACTTCGGCACTGAACGAAGCATTTCTATGTAACTTCACACTCGGGCCTCTCAAGCTGCCAGAGCCATGAAGACTGGAACATTACAGATGGACAAGAGGGGTCATTTGTAAAATGATTAACTAAAGAAATTAAGGGATACACCGAACCATACTGCATATGTTGTAATTTTAAACAGAGAACATTTTTACCTTGTTTCTATTTAAATGATTTAGTTTTTGAAATATTTTTGATCATGTACACCTTTTCATGTTCCGTTTTATATTTTCTACCAATTTATCCTAAAAGTAGCTTTTCTGAATTTCTGTTTTGTCTTATCTTACTCAGGTAGTTGTTCAAAATAATGTCATGCTCAAATAACTCTAATATCTCTAAACAGATTCATTTGTAAAAGTATATGAGCTGTGCCTCACATTTCGCTCATCAGAACAACAGGGCCGTGCTGACAGGGAGTTGCAGTCAAGGACACCGGGGAGCAGAGCGGCAGCCTCATTACACACAGAAACAGGCCCTGCTGATGTTCATTTTCCAGCACAAAGTTCATCATGAGCAGCGCGCAGCAAGATTCAGCAGAACCTTTTCCCCCAGGTGGCCCGCCCCCCCCCCACGTCATCAGTGACTCCTCTGCTGAGTCAGGTTTTTAAGAACAGAACAGCTTTAAGTTTGTTACTCCTTCTGTAGCTTTAAGGAGAGTGGTTTGAAGAAAGAGGTGTTATTAGGGTAATTTGATGAACGTCAAAAAGTGTTTTTATTTCTCTAACAGATTTAAACAATACTCCGCTGAAGAATGTAAATTTCCACTTGGATAGCAAAACAACACGTTCACTTCTGCTCACGTGTCATTTGTAACTAATTAAACTGTCTGAATTCATTTGAAAATTAGTATTTGAAACTCATTAATGGATTAATGTCCCTCTACCTAAACTCTTCAAATAAGTTTGTGACCTTATGGATACGACTAACAGTGCAGGGTTTTTCTCCTGACCAAAATTCCTAATGGCTTTTGGTAATTCTAGGAGTGTAATGAAGCATACAACAGATGTCAACCCTGTACGAGCAGCTGCGTTAACTCCTCTGTTCTGCTGCTGATATCAGAGCGACAGTATGAGGAATCCTCTGCAGAGGGGAATGGCTTTCACGCTCCTTCATGAAGGTGACACTTGTGTCGGTGATGCCTTAGAGCACAGTGACAGTCTCCGACAGTCCTCCTCCCTGCTGTGCGTTAAGCGCACACGTGCAGAACGCCTCATGTAAACACAGTCACACACATACAAAAGGTGTAGCTGTGACTTTACGTTTTCCACCATTAGGCATCTGTATGTAAAACGTAATATGCCAATGATTGAATCTATTTAACATTTTAGATAATAGTTTTAGATAAAATCAGTGAGATTCTATACTTTTCTTATGACTAACAAATTCAATGAAAAGATCCAACATCAACAACAAATATTGTCAATAGTTTTAAGCCTATACTGTGCAGTATATCATATTCTTGTGTGTCATAGACTTCAGTGGTTGTCCAGAAACTATTAAAAACACATTTGGTCCACACTGTCGCACTGGGTGACGTGTTCCTTCATAACAATGATTGGCCCTAAGTTTAAAGTGATCTCACATCCGCCATATGTACTGACTAAAGCATCAAACGTGTGTTAATCCACAGCTGCAGTTTTCACTTTTGTTTGAGTAACATTTGTTACAAAATACTGTATAATTTCCAGCTGTTTTAGAAAAATACAGTAGTTAGCCTTAAAAACAGACTATATGTTCTTGGCCTGTGTTAAAAGATTTATCTTTTCAGCTGCAGCACATGTGCTTAGACCTGAGAGCCACTGACAGATAGGGAAGTTGAAAAGTATTAAGATATGGGCTACTGCATTTCTGGTTTTGTTTTTTTGTGAGAAGTGTTTACAGTTACAAAACTGCAGAAAACAGCTTCATCCTTGTTTCCCTTTCAGTTCAGTTCTCATTTATACTTTATGTTGGAATACAAATCTGCTGCTATTGAGATAGTTGGACAGTAGGTTGATTCTGCAAGTCAGATGTGTTTAGGATGAAATTGATCATTAGTTGGAGTTTTGTTATGAGTGAAGCAGTGTAGCTAAGCTCTCCACATGGGCACAGCACAGTCTTTCTCCCTAATGAGCCACGGCCAGCGTCACCTATCATCAAGCTGCCTCACATAGTTTAGCATTTGTTTTCACTCCTCTTTATGATATTAAAACATGCTGATGATTTTTGGAGACCACACTTTTAAAATGGAAATGGAAACAATGTTTTTATTGTTGTGTAGTTATGGGCTGTTGTTTCTAAGCACTCCACATATGGCAGATTAGTTTCAGGGTTTCATCATTTAAAGTATCTCTCCGTTTCTAATTTGTTAGGTTCCTCAGTCACTGCGGCTGCATTGCTGGGAGGATTTGGCTCCCACAAAGTTGAGCTAAACTGCAGAGCAGCACATCAAAGCCCCACCCTTTTAGAGTCCGCCAGATGGTCCCCTGGTCATTTTTAAACTCACACCCCGGCTCATGACATGGAGCAGTGTGTAAGCATGTAGACAGAGGTGGATGGGCTGCTTGGAAATTGGAAAAGGAAGCCTGTATTTATGAGGTGGTTTGAGGAGCTGTGTTAAGAAGGGCTTAGCCTGCCACTCTCCCTCTGACAGCCCTGTTTCCCCCCAAGCTCAGGTGACCAGAGCTAGACAGAGGTGAAGGAGTGAAGGCAGGAGGCCTGTCAAAGCAGGTCCAGACCAGAGCTGGACCCACAGTGAGCAAACTCCCAGGCAGGTAATGAAATCACATGGAAAAAAGGCGTACAGCCACATCTAATGTTCGCTGCATTTGTATTTGTACTTTTTGTATTAATAATAAGAACAAACCGGAAGAAACAGAATTTGTGCCTCCTAATGTGATTCCTTAACTTTAGTGCATGATGGGATAGGCTCCATGGTCTTTAACAGGAAAGGCTCCTAAGAAGAAAAAAAATCAATAAGCAACGTGTTAATATTTTAATAAAGAGGCAGTGAAACACTTGCTGTACTCTTACCATTTGGTGCTTACCTCCAGCAGTTATTAGTCTCTTCATTTCATGTTGACATCATCAAGTGTTGGAGAGCCCCAATGGGACGTCAAGCAAGAGGTTAGAAGCGTGGTCTTCCTCATGCTGCCACCTTAACAAGCCCCCGGCCTGCACTCCAAGGAGAACCGCACATCAAATCTGTCTCTCTGTACTTCAGCTAGAGGGAAGACGAGTGATCTCCCAGAGCAGGGATCCCACCCCCACACAGCGGCACAGCAGCAAGCCCATGTGAGTCAAATTATTGTAATTGAGCAGGGATGGAGCTGGGTGTGAGGTGATCTCTTTCTTCATTCCCTCCCTCTCTTTCTCTTTCTCTGATATTTCTGCACATGTTGCAAAATGACCAGCAAACATCTTTTTTTCCCCGCCAACACTGCCTGTAACATAGAAAACAATTAACTCCTTTCAAGTCAGATCAAAGGCACAATGCACAATCCAGGTCTCCTTACAGCGTAACAGACAATTAACCCTCCCTTTGGACGTGACCAGGCTGGCCAAATGAAGGGAGGCTGCTGCCACAGTTCACATGCATGAAGTAGTTGTAAACAAAGAGGAAGCGACTGGACAGAATGTGTCACAAGCATTCCTCTAGTTGTGTGTTAACCAAAAGGATAACTCTTAATCTATCTGCTGAAGACGTCATGACAAGGAAAATGTTTGTGCTATAGCTGCCATGTGGCTGACATGACCATGAACTGATTGAGACCATGGGCCCCTGAGCACAGACATAAAAGTCCCCCCTCCCCTCCTACATGACAGCAAAACTGAAAGACACAAAACAGCTACAAACGATACTGCTGTGTAATTTGTAGTCATTTTGTCTTTTTTTTGTCACATTGCATCTCTTTTTGTTTTTTTGATGTTTCTAGCCAGTTTGCGTCTCTTTGTAGTAGTTTTGTGTGTTTTTGTAGTTGGTTTATATTGTTTTGTAGTCATTGTGTCATTCCAGATGTTTTTTGATTCTCTGTGGTTGTTTTGAATCTCGTTTGCATCATTTTGGGTTTTTTTTTTTTTGCATTTGTTTTGCCAGGTCTGCACTGGTTCTTTTCATTTAAAATCTTTCTTTGGTCATTTTGGCTCTAGCCCAGGGGTTTCTTGACCCATTAAGCCCATTCAGTAATCCTTATGGGCATAGTGGCACAACACAGGAGAGCATCTAATGGACTGGACATGAGGGAAGCGAGTGCAGCTTTCGTCCACACACAGGTGCACTGACCCTGTCCACCCCTGAAGGTGCCACTTGCATTTTATTGGACAGTTGTGGCTGGCGAGCCTTTTTAAACAGCCACCTGGATGCAATAAAGGTCCAGCCCATGAGCTTTGACTGCCCAGAGGATTTCCCAGCAGCTCCCTTGGGATCTCTGGCTAGTTAAGATGTTTATTAAGCTGAAAGTGGTCCAGTGGGAAAACACCACACTTCTGAGAGATTTGGGCCAGCAGTTTTCTTGTTGGCTAGAACGCTCCCCGGAGGGTTGAGTTTCTTTTCCTGTCAAACCTCGGAGGGAGGACAGGGTCAGTTCACAGGGCACGAGGTTGACCAGCTGGTAACTAGGCACATGAATCCAGGATGGGAAATATCTAGAGACCATCAAGGTCAGCTTGGAATGATTCCCATAGTTGGATAAAACATGCCCAGATGTTTAGCATATCAGCTAAACACATCATAGAGTGGTATAGCCGCTAGTACAGTTGTCTAAATTCTAGGAAATATCTTGTGGAAGCAGCAATACCAATAAGAGTATAGAAAGTGGGTTTCAAGGCTTGAATCAGTCTGTTAGCAGGCTTATTTTTTAGCAAGTCTTTCAAAAGAGAGACTTTATATGTTTAAAATGACTGGTTTTCTTGTCACAGAGCTTGACCTCACTGAACTCTGCTGGACCTCTAGTTCAAAGCCTTGGTCTTTAGCTTCAGGCACTCTGCTCTAATAACTTCAGTTAGCCCATTAGGCCTTGTTCTGCTTTCTAAAGGTTTATCAGCCATACTCTGCTGAAAGGAGAACTCACTGTGCCATATTGTAGATAATATTGCATCTTTGCTGCTCAGTTTGAGGAACGTATTTGTCCACATTTAATGTTGAACAAACTGCAGAGCCTGTGGTGAATGAACTGGGCAGCACATGCGGCCGGCGGTGGGTTTTTAGTGCTCTCTGCCTAATGTTCAGGACAGATTAGAAATGTTCACCTGTGACAGATGCTGTCTAGCGCTTCACTACCAGATCCTACCAGCTGCAAAACATCTGGTGCATTTCTACCTTTTTCTCTGAAGTGTAGCTTATTAATGACACACTCGCCTACATGCACATTTAATACACAAAAACATAGCCAGGTTGTTTGATTGAAGCAGAGAAAAAGACACATTTCCTCGGTCACCAGATTTCCTGCATATTTTGTTTCAATTGCAGTGATTCATTTGCTCTTTACCTGTTTTTTTTGTGTATGTTTGCAATGAAAAAAGGCATTAATTTCCATCTTTACTTCATCCACAAAGTCTGTGAGTGTACAGATTTTCTGCATTCCACATGAGGAGCAGGTAGCGAAGACCTACACTTGTTAATGGCACACGTCCTAAAATCATGCTCCTGGTCTCCCTGTAGCCCAAAGTTTTTTTCATCAATGGAAGCATTATTTTTGAAGAGGCAAATCCACTGAATAACATGACAGGCACTGAAATATGCACATGAGCCAAACTCTTTTAAAGTTTGTGGATGCCTTTTCTCAAATAGCAAACTATCGTTTTGTTCCTGTGCTGCTCCTTCACTCAGCACATCTGTGTGGGATACTGAATGGAAAACAGATTCAAGACTCTTAGAGATACTCATCAACAGCTGGAGAAAGTCGCAAATACATGCGGGTGTGTTTCTCATGGAGACATTTGGAGACCATGGTTTAATTTAGTTAATTTTTGTAAGTTGTTCCTTGTGAGTCTGAACAGTTCAGGCTCGCACGAGAACTTGTTTGGCCTTCGCTTGTGAATGAAGTTGAACAGAAGGAAACGGGAGATTCTCACATCACAGAATGAGAAGCATTTGTTATTTCTGGGTTTCATAATGAATCACCTGTTACCGTGTGGGGAAACAACCTCTTGGAGATGTTTTGAAGATAGTCCTTTGGAAACAGAAAAGTAGTTATTAGCCTTTCACAAAACATTTGAGATCTGTTTTTTATGACACATTGCTGACGAAACTTTGTTCTATTTAAATTTTAGTGTTTGAACTTACAACAACCAAAAAGTATGAATTATTTCTATGTGTGTGTGTGTGTGTGTGTATGTGTGTATATGTATGTGTGTATATATATATATATAATGCTGTGCCACAACAGTTGTATGTATACTACAATGGGGACCATGAGGGTCTGTTTCTACAGAACCTTAGTGTGTTGCTGTGCACGAACGCAGCACATTGTACTGCCTGGTCTTGTCCAGCAGGGGATGATGTTGTAATTCAGATTCAGTGGGTTTCTGGGGCTCAGCATACAACTGTGAAGTACAGTAATGTGTTTGAGGCAGAACCAGGCGCATATCTGATCATGGATCCGTGTCATTAGATAAGCCTGTCTTCCACTGAAAGGAATGATGATATGCAGTGATGATTTATACCAAAATGGCAAGAGGTTTCGGTGCATTTAAATAAAATCCCTTATAGCCAGTTTACTTGTCACAAGGTTTTGATTATATAATTCTTAACATATTCTTTTTTTATTGTGATAAAAGTGCCATATCACCAAGAAATTAAAACAAGCTGTACAGGAGATGGAGGACTTGTGGTGTTTATGTTAGGCCTAGTTAGATATTCCCCTGTAATTTATTGGTTATCCAGTCAGAACTCGAGTGCATCTACAGTTTGATTCATTAGAGACAGCAATAAAACCCTAAATGCCTGTAATATTTCCAAAATGCTGTCTGTCCCTCTATCAATATGTTCTAAAGAGTTGCTTTGACAAATGAAATGTATTGTGTTTTTTCGTTTATAAATGATTTGGTCATACCCATCAGTGGTTCCATCAGGCTGTTACAGGTATAAGTGTGTGTATCATAGAGTCCTAGAGTTTGTCACACTTTGAGCTACATGTGGCTGTTGGATCTTACGGGGTTTTCACTTGTCTTAACAAACTGAAGCCTGAACAGTTTCAACAGACTCACGTTTCAGACGTGCGCGTCAGCTCGCTGTCACACGGGGCCCTGTCAGGTTATCTGTCAAGAACTCAATAAATTTGTCGGAGGAGAAAAATAAAGCTGAACCCAATAAATCATAACATAAGCAAATCTAGCCACGGGTTGACAGTGCTGTATTATATTTTGGCTCGGTCCTCGGGGAGTTGGGATTATCCTGCAGTATCATATTTTTTGGCTGCCTCAGTGAGATCAGAAGGGCCATGTGGTTCGTGGTTCAGGCAGAATAAAAACACAAATATGTGACCGAGTGGGGAGAAGGGGATGTGACGTAAATAACTCCATTTTGTCTCGTAAAATCTCAAACTCAAATAGCATTTTACTAGATAACGTTTATATGCCAAGAGCTTTTTTAAATAGGCTATCAGATGGCCCGATTTGGGACTTTAAATAGGAACTTAAAATCAAAACGAGTGGTCAAATTTGGGGCCCACAGGCCTATGGGGCCCCATAGTTTATTTAGTATTACAGCCGTTCACTGCCTGTTTTCTTGCTGTGTGAAATCATAGTATAACTATATTCTTTTTTTTTAATGATTGAAAGCGACGTTTAAAAAAAAATGCAGACAGGGAAGACAGATGTGCCGCAGCTGATTGGCGCAAACCTTCAATAAGCGTCCCTGCTCATCCGGTCAGCGGCTGTGTTTGCGCTCTCTCCCTGTGTCCCTCCACCAGCCACATCCAAACAGGGAAACCCGTGTGTGTCGGGCTGAAGGAGCAGCATCACACCGTGCGCAGGAGCTCTCACTAAAGATGTTCAAGTGCAATACGGCAGCAGAGAGACTGGACGCGCCTGGAGTTTCTCTCCCTTTGTTTCATTCGACCTTTTAAAAAAGAACTTAGACTCATTAAAACATCCGAGTGCGCTGACTATCGAAGTGCTCCAGCCCCGCAGTTTAGGGAGCCATTTTGCTGAGTTTCTTCTTAGAAGATGTGAAATGTTTTCCCATGTTCACAGTTTTGTTGAAGCGATTTGTTTTAGATATGATTGAAAATTCTTTCCCTCCATTTCAGCTGAAACAAACCCGTGGTGGTGTCGTAAAGTATCATGAATCCACACATTCAGTTCAGTATGGTTTGACGTTGTAGTTGTATTGTCCATGATTCTGTGCACGCTCCGGGCGTGCACACAGCGGCCCTGACCCACATCTAGTTGTGTGACTTATTGTCCATGTTGGAAACGGAGTGGATGCTGCAGCGTAATGTAAACGTAACCAAAGTAGAGCCTTTGTTTAGAGGTTTATAGCTGTTTGTTTGTTTAAGATCTAAGTTTACCGAAGTCGTATTGTGGTTTTTGTTGTTGTCTCATTTATTTAGGATTTATTGTGTTGTATTCTGCAACAATTTTTGTGATTTCTAAATCTTCGTAAATGCACAAAATACGATTTCATTTAAATGCACAAACCTAACGCCGATTACTGCGGCCTTATTTCTTTTTGTAATACACTTTGTTCCGAACTTTGCGCCACCAAACTGCACTTACTTATTCATTTATTTTGTATTTTTAAACCCGTGCTCAGTCATACATTGTAGGATAATTTCGTTTTTTTTCTCCCCGAAATCATTCAACACAAATATTTAACATTTCCTTAACAGCCAGTGGTTCCACCTGTAAAAGTTCCGAATCGCAGTGATCTGGCTGCTGCGTCATGGCGCCCTGTTGGACTCCGTTGGACGAAACAGTTCTGGTTACTTTAAAGTAAACTGCTCAACTTTTGGGGCCAGTGCTTTCTGTGCTGCACACCTGCTGCATCGTTTTCCCCTCTGCATGGAGGGCCTGTCATGTAGAGGCTCATTAAAAACACCGCAGGCTAAAAGTTGGCGGATTGATTTATTTAATGAATGGTTGATGTCCTCATTCACACAAGTGACCTGCCCGATAACTGCTGCCTGTGCACCCAGAGCAGCTTATGACTAATATTTTTTTTTTTTTTTTTTTTTTATACTGTATTGATTTTTAAATGTATTGATTATATTGTATTGATAGTGCTCAGCTCATAATCCTACTTAGTGATAAGATAATCCAATATTAGTGTGAAGCGGAGCTAATCGACCCCATGCTGATGAAGTGCTGAAAATAGGGAGGGGAGGGGGTATAGGTCTGGGGGTGGATGACTTCATGACCGAGCAACTAGTCCTTTAACAAAAAAATATGATTTCAAAATTCATATGATATTTTCCCGAAGGTACCTTTACATATTCCTGTGATTGTTACATGCTTTACAATGTGTTTACAACGTAAGTGAAATGTCCTTTCTGCTTTGGACTCCCGGGGATCTTTGAGCTGTTCCCTGACTGACCAGCAGGGGGCGACGCCAACAATCTGCTCTCTGTTTCCCAAACTGGGCTACAGGTCACCGCCTGGATGCGTCGGCACCGGGACACGCAGCAGCTCAGTGCTGCTACGGAATTCATACATTTATGTGTTTATATATTTTGTCTGTTTCCTCTCTTATTTACGGTAAATATGTGATATTGGGCTATATAAAATATGACATGAATGTGCCTGTTAAATAGGTAAATGGATGGAATAATAAATAATAGATGAATATCCGTTTTCTTCCTGTGTACAGTAGCTTGTGAGCTGTTATTATTGAGCCTCTTGTCGTTGTTATTATTATTAATGTTAATATTGATAATAACGCTGCTGTTCTAGTTGTTTACGCCATGTTTGATGCTACAGACAGGCTCTCATTATCGTTATTCAGCAGCACTTTTTTCTTTTAATTAAAATAGAAATCAATCCCAGACAAAGACGTGAGATGGACTCACGTTTCCTTTAAACAGGAGCGTGTCTCAGTCCTGCTCCATGTGCCTGATTGTTTTGTTTTGCGCGGGCCTGTGGCTATAGCTGTTTTGTGTTTGTTTGTTTGTTTGTTTTTTTAAGAAGTTGATATCAGTCAGCTTTTCGTACAGCAGGGCACGATCCCATTAGCAGCCCTGTAATTTCAGACAGTGCCGTGTTCCTCCGCACTTGTCCAAACGTCTTGATCACAGCTTGAAAAAAAAAAAAAAATCACTCAGTAGTCTTGAATGTTATTACACATGTAGCCATAGGCTCTATATGTTTAGTTTCGTTTTATTATGTATATTTAGGAGGGATTATGTTGATTTTTAAGTATCTGCTACGGGTTTATTTTACACTGCACCACGGCCCATTCTGCAGATCAAAGAGAAAACTGATCAGTTGATCAGCCGATAAGAGCTGATCTACTGCTGCAGTTTTCCTGCAAATTAAATGCAAGTTGTGAAGTTGTGTGTTCTTCTTCTTCTTTTTATACGGTTGGTGATATTAATATAAGAACTTTTTTTTTCCCGAGCCAAAGATGGGCAGACATAGTGGCCCTCCCAGTCCTAGACTGGCCGCTGTTATCACCATCACTGATCGCCAGGTGCATCAGCTGAAAGGACACAGCAGCTTCCATTGGAAACAATACACAAAAGAGTGAGAAGGAAAGTATGTGATGCTTCAGGAGACACACACACACACACACACACACACACGTATGTTTTTTTTTTTTTTTGCTATTGAGGGAAATGTAAGAATTCATGACTCTTTTGTTCCCCTCTCACTTTAATATTTTTAAGTTTTTTTGACACGTATCTCCACAGACTGCTCTATTTCCCCCAGAGACCATGAT
>NW_018127892.1:4331206-4355173 GCF_001952655.1 Monopterus albus | reverse complement strand
GCATTTATTTATTTTTTTAAGAAAACAAAAAAAGTGTGATCCCGCTCAGGCCCGACAATGTGCAGGCGTGTAGTCTCGGTTTTCATTCCACTCTGTGCACATGTTTCCTGCTGCATCGTGTGGCCTTTCCCCACGTCTCACCACCGACCGTTTCAGACTCATATGGAAACAACACAGGTTTCTCTCTGGACCCTGAGCCCACTGCGCACTGCAGGTGAAGGCTGCTGTGCCATCAGCCCTAGGCCTGTTCATTTATTCTCTAATTAATCACTTGCCTCGATTTGCCTTAAACAGCCACATGTTTGTGTTTTTTCTTAATCAGACTGTTACTATTCTGTTGCTATTTTAGCGTAGTTTTTAGCTTTTAAAAATGCCACTTTAGGCTTTTTCCCTTTCAATTTTATTTATGCTATTTGATTTTGGACGGGTTGTGTTTTTAGCATTCGGTATATGAGTTATGATAACCATTTCAAGGTTTAATGAAGAACAATCTGCGCTTTTTATTTACCAGGAATTCTGTCTGTATACAAAGCTGAACACTAATGTGGATTTAACGACACAAAAATAATGAACAGTTTAAATAATTTTTATTGTTATTATTATTATTATTTGGTGTCAAACTAGGCTTCTATAAAATATCATTTCCCTGTATATCCTTTGCACGGCTGAGTGCGTGTGTTACTGGACTGTGCGACGCGCACTGTACTTTGCTCCAATAGCATCCCCAATGGCAGTGAATGAGGGAATGAAAAAACGTGTAGCCATGCATGCAGGAGTGGGAGGATCCACTCGCTTCAATCTCGATCTCAGACTTTTGGCAGCGACAGGAGCACAACCAACCAACCGTCTCTGTTACTTCCAGAGAGTTACTGCCTGGACATCTGCACACATATTCTACTCCTATCTTTGGATTTGTTGTCAACTCTTCTTTCCCCCCCCTCCTCCGTGACGAAACTGTTATTCCGTGAAGACATTTTCCAGCTTTCTCCCGTCGGCTCGAGAAACGAGAAGATAAAGCTTCCTCGTCCTCTGATCATAACAGGTGACTGATCAACAGAGTTTTCCACGTTTATTGTTTGCTTTCTGTCTCCACGCTTCTCTGGCATATCAGGGGTACGTGTAGCTGACTTAGACTCCCTTTATCTTTTAATTATTGCGAGCACCAAAGTCGACCTTTCTGCATTTCATCTCCTTAAGTTCATTTTCTGTTAATTTCCTCTTTCTTGCTGCACGCTGTGTCTCATTCGGAGCTCAGACGGTGTCAACAGGTCGTCATTGCTCTTCTTCCAGACAGATCTGTGTAGCCTATCGAGGATTTTCTTGTCAAGTCTGACCGTGTTCTTATGGATATTGCAACAGGTCTGGTGTCACTGGAGCGCCTCTCCGCGGGAGAACAGTCCGAGACGTGCATCATGCTGGACGGCATAAAAATTGAAGATCGTCCCCTGCGATCGGGACAAGCCACGCTGGGAGTCATGCTCGGTGAGTCTTCTTCGTTGTTTTACTAGACATATGACGCTGAAGTGCGAGAACAGGTCAAAGGCTAGGCAGATGTTCCTCTCCGGATTCCATTATTTTTGCGTGCACAATGCTGTTTTGTTTTCTACAGGTTTGTTTCCACACCCGAGCCACCAAAACGACAAAAGGTTGTGTTTAACGCGTGCAAAACGGATAAAAGAAGAGAGGAAACAATGACAAATGTAGTTTTTTTTCATATTATTATCAGGGAAACGCGTCTTAAAAGACTGAGGCAGGATGCGTTATCCGCAGGCCTAGTTGGAGAGAAAATATCTAATTCACCCATTAAAGCTGCTGTTTAATTAAATCTAATATGGCCTGTACAGATTGGGAAAATGCTATCAGACATTATGGTCTTTGATTCAGGCCTTATCTGTTTTCCTGACGGGCCTCAAATCCTCTGCCGTTTTCCAGGGACTGAATGTCATCATCCATCCGTGTGTGAAGGATGCCAGCGTCCCATCTCCGACCGCTTCTTGATGAGAGTCAACGATTCCTCATGGCATGAGGAGTGTTTGCAGTGCACCGTGTGTCAACAGCCTCTCACCACCAGCTGTTACTTCAGAGAAAGGAAACTTTACTGCAAACACGACTACCAACAGTAAGTACAAATTCAGGGGGCGCCTCTCTTTTTGCATTTGCTAGGGTTGCTTGGTTAAAAAGGTGACGTTGTGACGGCTCTGACTGGCCTGAGGGCCGTGTGTGTGTGTGTGAGGGTGTGTGTGTGTCAGTGAAGTCATTCAGCTAGTGTGAAGTTTTATTTGATTTTTCCAGGATTTAATCAAGTGTAAAAAAAAAGTCTACCAGCACGGAGGTACGGTTTAAATTAACCTGTTGTCATTGCTTGTTGTGCCGTAGTTTAACTTTCTTGCAAAATTATAAAATCTGTGAAAGAGCAACAGGAGCAAGATGAATTAAACCAAGTCTCTGAACTCTGCTGGAGGGATGAACAACATTCTTCCAAAAACTTTTCCCTCATGTGGTGTTTTGATGATGGTGGTGGAGACGCTGCCTCACATGTCGCTCCAACATCTCCCATAGGTGTTCACCTGGACTGAGATCTGGTGACTGTGAAGGCCACAGGATCTGGTTCACATCATTTTCATACTCATCATTGTGTGTGGCTCACGAGGTAGGGCAGTCGTCTCCTGACCAGCAAGTTGGTGGTTCGACTCCCAGTCTCCCCGCATGCCTAAGTGTGCCTGAGCAAGACACTGAACCCCAAATTGCTCCCGGTGGCTTAACTAGCACTGTTGTGTAGCAGCCTGTCATCATCGGTGTGTGACTGCTGTGTGTGAATGGGTGAATGGTGTATCATCTCCTGTAATGTGCTTTGGCCAGTGCAACACACTGTGGAAAAATGTGCTATATAAATACAGTCCATTTACCATCAAACCATTCGGTGACCCCTCGTGTCCTTTAGATACTGTTTGTCATCCTGGCAGAGACCACTCCCACCAGGATAGAAATGTTTCACCCTAGGATAAAGGTGACCACTCTGTAATGATTTGCAGTGGCCCCTCTCTAATGAAACAGGTAGACCCAGACCGTGCCAGCAAAATGCCCAGAGCATAACAGGGCCACAGGATCTCCTCAATGTAGGGGTCAAGCATTCAGGTTTTCCACCTGTTAGTCACTAGTGAGTATTTTGCCTCAAAGACAGTGGACAGAACTTTTTTAGCCAGATTTGATCAAACAGAAACAATGATTAGTGCATGGTTGAAATGGCTGTGTTTCCTTTTTCCAGTAACTGCTTACTCTACCCTGTGAGAGGTGAGCAGTTTTTCTGGGGATTGCCTGATTGTCATCCCAAAGAATTCCATAATTTAACTATTTTCAGGGCACTGATGTGTGCATGAAAAGAAGTCTGTACTATGTGTAGGCTTAATAGGGTTGCAACAGTATGAGATTTTCACATATGATAACTGTCTCAGACAATATCACGGTTTCATGGTATATAGTACACAATTATAACTATTGTTATCAGATGCAACAACACAACAACAAAGTCTCTACCTACTTCCATCTTCAGAGCCAGTGAAGACAGAGCAAACCTTGTATATTTATTGTAGAAATATTCCTGAAAATATTCCCAGTGTTGTATGTTTCTGTGCAAATGCTAATCATTTCATTTTGGAGTGCCTTCTCAACAAGGGTCAGTACAAAACTCAATTTAACCTACTTGCAGACTGAAACTTAAGAGTGGATCTATTCCACCTGTCCATGAGTCTACCTCATGGGTGCCCACACTTTTTCGCCTTGCGAGCTACTTTTCCAATGACCAAGTCAAAATGATCGACCTACACTAAAAATACTACACTTGCACGCCACACACACACACACACACACACACACACCAGGCATACCTAGTTTAAATTACAAGTTGCACAAAATGAAAACATCTAAAACACTCTGGGTTGAAATGCTCCAGTGTGATTCTAAAAGCAGAATAATATGATTAAATATAGATCTGATCATTTATTTAGAGCAGCACAATTCTAAAAAACATTATCAGTATTATAGATACAAAAATAACATTTTGAATAATTGTATAAAGATGATAATGTGGGAACTGTCTCTTTGAGGTTATTGGTTGATGGCGAATCATAAAGTTTTATATTCTGAAACAGGCTGTATGACATGAAGCATTTAAAGGAATTCAACTGAATTTTTACATTTTCCCATGAAAACATTTTTGCATGGCAGCCATTAGCCATGGAGTGAGATGAATTAGTAAATTGGAGTAGTAAATTATCACATAAAACTAGCAGAGATGGCAGATGTAGGGAAGCAAATACTGAGGCTTGGTAACACAAGTATTATAATGCTGAGGTTTGGCCTGTGAGGGTCCTGGAGTGCCCTGTGTTTCTCATCGCATGAGCGCTTTTCATGCTTGTCACTACATTTTCAGCTTTTTTGTGTTTGGCCTTTTTAACAATTCTGCTTCGATTACTGGGACATTATGGCTCTCTGCTAGATACCTTGCAAGCAACAAAGAGTTACATGTATTGCCATGCGTGCCATTCATCCAGCTTTGTGACAGCAGTGTAGTCGGCTGATAACAATGGGAAAATTCATAGCAGTAACTAGGGGATACCGCAGTCGAGGAGGCGTCACGGCTCAGAGGCTGGAAGCTGAAACAGTCCGGCAGTGAGGAGGATCTCTTTCTCATGCCTCTTTTAGCACTGTCCATTTGTATGTATTTATTTATTGTCACGTGTAAAGAGAAGACACAGATATACATAAAGAGACTAAATCTATTTAGCTTCCAAATAATAATCTTTCCTGGCATTATTTTTCTGATTCACTTCTGAAGTACCTTATTTGGTATACTGACCATTTCCCCCTTCTCTCTCCTGCATTTGGTACTGTGATCGCTGTGAGATTGTGTGGCATCTCCGATCACTCCAGCCAAACACAACAACCTGCTGGGTGTTATCATGTTCCCGCACATTGTTACTCATCATATTTTTTTAATTCTTCACCCTCCTTCTCCCATGTTTTTGTTTTTCCCCCTGCCAGGTTAAAAGCTAGCTGGAGGGTCCCTCCATCACGCAGACACAAGTGTGCTTTTATTTATTTATTCTTAATTCCTTTTGCACTGATAAGATACTTAAAGATGTAATTGGCACCTTTTTGACTTTTATGACACCCATTTAAGATGCATTTGTCAGCCCACAAACCGCTTTGGGCTGTGAAGAGTGCACCTAGCCTTATAGAGGTCTACGTGCCTAATAATATTCCTACAGCAACTGATTCATGCCCCGTAATCAGCTCTCACTAGCTATAATAAATCAAGGAATTGGCAAGCAGTCTTTTCTCGTACCTTTGGTGCAGGTTTAAGGGCAGACCAGGGAAAACAATTGTGTGCTATGTTATTAAAACTCCCACCAACACAGTTTAGCACATCTTGCTCCATATAGGACAATTATATAGTAACAAGATTGGATTTTATATGTTTGCCTCATTTCATGTCATGCAGCTAACCTGTGTTTATCACCTCAGATTTTAGGTGTTTCTGTGAACAAGATATATTTTTGATGGCTTAAGGATAAAAATAAATCTCAAATCTACAGATGATATATATATAAAATTACATATATTTTTGAAGAGGAGAAATGTGGCAGTACAGTACAGGGATAACTTTTGTTGGAATAATTTAGAGCAAGTTTGATCAAACTGAAGGCAAACAGTTAGAGATGTCAGTTGGACGGGAGCGGTAGTTGGGGAACAAGCTTGAACGAGACCAGCGTTATGTAAAAGGTAGAGTGGAATTACACCGCCCTGAGAGAGTTTGTTGTGCCCTGGTGTTTGGAGGTCAATTATACGTCATTAGAAAGAGGGAGATCTTTTCCCCAGAGGGACCTTCCCTCTAACCGAGCGGGCGCTTTGAAAGGAGCCATGTAATAAGGCCTATCACTTGACCGAAGTGTTGGACAACACCCCTGTAATGAACTGCCTTGTTAGAAACTGCCATGGGCTCCATCTACAAAGCATAACATTAACTAACTATATTATACACCATGCTACCTACTTGTGGGTCCTGCTAATGTTTCAAAACCTTACACTCCAGAGTGGATTTTTCTTCTGCTCTATAAAGTTTTATTGTTTACCAAAATGTTATTTGAGAATATTTCATTTGTAGCATATCCAAATATCAGCATGCAGGCTTTTCCACATTTTCTAGTTCACGTGCTGTAAGCAAAATGAAATTCAGGTCACGGTAGTATGAGTAGTAGAAAAACAGCAGCGATGAAGCCATAAAAGCAGAGCTCCCAGAACCTGTCTCACCTCCTGTGTACGCTGGACGATCCCCCGGTGTGCTGAGAGGTGCTTTTTTAGAATTGTTTGGAGTGCCCTCCTGTGAAATTGTTGTTTTTTAATTAGCTATACTTGGGACGCTGCAGTGGTGTGAGCCGGATAGATGCTGACGACTGGGTTTCTGTGTTAGCTCACCTAGTATGTGTGTGTTTTACTCACTCTAGGACACTCCCGTGTGGCCTGGCACTTTGTGAACAATCACACGCACACACAAAAAAAGGAAAGAAAACTGGGTTGTACATTTTGTGTTGTGAACCCAGCTCGGTAGTTCTGCACTTAATTAAAGACTGTCCTCAGTCCTGCTCAAGTATTTTAAAAGCAGCTCTGTAGGCCTTATGTTAATGGGAGACTTTCTGAATTTCTGCTATACTTTCTTATTTTAATCCTCCCTAAAAAGGACAAAAATGTGTCTTTAGCGACTGCTCTTAGGTAAATAAAAGAGGACCTTTACAGAGAGGCAGATGTAGTGTTAGAAACACTAAGCTGGATAATATTGCTTCAGCTTGCTGTGATTTCTAGTGCCCGGCCAGGAGCTAGCTGAAGCTGGCCCCATTCCTCTGTAAGGAAGTATTGGGTTTTATGTCAACATGGCTCAGCCTGTCCCAGCAGCATACTGGGATGCATCATCTGTCATCTCATGGTTTGCTAGCTGTCACCCCCACCAACACATTTAAACCCATTAAAAGACCTGTTGGACTGTATTTATTTGCATCACTGACTACATCTCAAAGTCTCTGTGTTTTTGCTCTTTCCAGTTCTCATAATTTATATATTATTTGATTTAAACATAATGTTTTAACTGAGCTCTTGTTTACATGAATTGTGCTGCTATAAATTTTATTCCAGCTCACTACTGTTCGTATTCACCTTCTGTTCTGTGTGATGTTGTCTGTAAATCTTCACTAAATCTACTCAGGTGATTTCATGAAGGTTTGTTTTAGTAAAGGCATTTCCACTGTGTTTGAATGGAAGTGAGTAGGTGTGGATTGGATTATTCACCTTCTGTTCTGTGTGATGTTGTCTGTAAATCTTCACTAAATCTACTCAGGTGATTTCATGAAGGTTTGTTTTAGTAAAGGCATTTCCACTGTGTTTGAATGGAAGTGAGTAGGTGTGGATTGGATTGTGTGTTTTTGTGTGTGTGTGTGTGGGTGGGGGGGTATAATCAGGCTAGTGTGTATTTGTGTGTGTAGCAGCAGCTGGAACACAAAGCACTTTGCAGGACTCTATTGGAAGCCACAGAGGCTCAGCCACGGTAATGCCCATCACCACTTTAGAGGCCAGACTGGTAGCGAGGGATGTGCAAAGAGGTCTGTGGCTTTTTGTGGAGGAGCTGTAGCACAGGGGAGGAGAAGGATCCGCAGAGGGATCTGCCTGGTGTGCTCACATTACAGTGGATGATAGCGGAGGGGTGCAGAGGAACTCAAGCATGCAATTTGTTGGTAGCCACAATTTAACCTCATCTCCTAAAGCCGGCTGTTAGGCAGCCAGTGGGACATGTCAGTCAATCGGGAATGCTAATCAGTGACGGTGGAGAGAAAGCCCTCGGCATGGCAGCGCAGTGATTTTGATTACTGGCTCCAAGTCCTCGGGCCCTCAGGTTTATTTTCACAGCATGACAACTCGTCATAACAAAGGGAAAGGCAACCACAAACCATTAAATGTAATTTACAGATTAGATTTTGGCTAAATCTGTGAAATACTGCAATAGGTTTTATAAAGTAGTCAGCTGAGAAATACACACTCTCAGCAAATGTTTTCAATTTCAATTTGCCAGATTATGTGTTTAAATCAACGGAATGAAAATTTTTAGTAGCTAAATTTTTTTGGCACTGAAAATATTTATTTCACTGTCTCTGTGAATGTGTAACATTTGCTAATGTATTTCTAAGCCCATTTCAGATCTGGTTGTCTCATCGGTTTGAAATAGCCCACACTTGTTTCTTGAGGCAGCCTGGTCGAACGTGCATGAGAAATTGAGACATGGCCTCTGATGCTGGCTCGCAGCACTGCTGCTGGCCTCCACTGTGTGTATGTGATCCCACTCTGGAATGTTTTGCCAACACGTAGGCTTTTCACAGATACACTAGAGAGGGCTGGCATCTAAGTGGCAAGTGCTGCATTCAGACTGTTGTGTGCCCAAGGCTTACTCTCACACTCACATCACACATTCGAGCTCTACATGGGAATGGGCAGAGCAGTGTGTTTGTCTACATACATCCCAGGTTTTGGTGAGGGTGTGTGTGTGTGTGTGTGTGTAGACTTATTTCCTCTCTCTGCTCTTTTCTTTCTTTGTCTCAAATCTAAACTTCTTCCACTGCCTCACATTCACTCTTTCACATAGAAATTTCAGTTGCTCTATGTCATATTTTCTTGTCTGAACTTCAGCAGTATAGATTTGTTTTTACATACTGTATATGGCAAAACATATTTCATTGTCTTTTTTTTTTTTTACCTCTTTTAATCTTCATCAAACGAGATTAGCCCCCAAATACTGGTATTCGTGCCCAAAGTGACTGACAGAGATTTGCACTTTTATCATTAAGTGTGACACTAAGCTGGTCAGAGCTTTGTCTTGAATGGAGGGCCTGACGGAAACAGGGGCTCCTAATCCCTTTATTTGTGTCAGGCCCAGAAAGAGGGAAGAATGGAGCTGGGGTGGGATGGGGCTGCAGAATGCCACGGCCCTTAGTCCCCTCCAAACCCCGGCCTCCACAGCCAAGTGAGCATGAGACTCATCTTATGTGGTCTTTGCACTCGAGCGGATGCACACAGTCTCACACAGGCACACACACATTTGAGCATCTATCCTATAGGATATTCACGTGTTTGTACAAGCATGTGCACACAGTCATAAATATAGTGTAAATGCATTGGTTTGCCTGCTAATGCATACAATTAGTGATACATGCACAGTGATTTTAGTGTGTGGAGCCGGTCACATTCACAGCAGAGTTTGTGTCTGTCTATGAGTGCATGGATTACAAGAGGAGGTTCAGTCTAGGATGAGATTAATAAAGTTTGCCGGTTCCCTGGTCGAGGTCCAACGCTAAGCTTTTGTCTGTGGCTCACATCAGGTTGTGGGGCTTCAGCTTTCTTTTGTATGTGCACCCTTGTGGTAATCCATCTCCAGCGGGAGTCCCCCGGGGCACTTTATTTACTCATTCAACTGTTTGGAAGTCTGTTAGACTGCAGATCAGATGCAGTGAGACCAATGAGATTACTTTAACCAGCACTCGCAGATTCCTGCCCAGCATCTCTTCTCCTCCTGAGTTGGTGAGCTCTGCAGGTGGGAGGGAGGGAGGTTCCACACTGGCTCAAACCTCTCAGTCCGCCCTGTTTACCAGCCCGGTGTGAGGGCCTGTCCAATATTCTCTGTTATGAAAATTCTGCATAGTGAAACCTCCTGTGCCCACACACTGTAGAGCTGACTTGATTCTTTTATTATCCTCATCTATTTGAGTTTATTTTCTCTCTTGCATCTCAAAAAAATACAAGTTCCCAAACCAGTGGCGGACAGAATTTTTCTATTTGCCAGGCTTCTTTCTCATTAGATCATAATGTAGCACCATAGGAGGTATGGTGTCATAGTGTAAAAACTAACATCTATGTTTTATTGCAAACAATGAGCTGGATTTGGTTATCCATCCATCAACATAAACCCAGAGCTACAGTATGTACTTGGGGATAACCCCCATGTTAAACCACTGCAGGCTGTCAGGCTCTCTGAATTTACTCTCTGTCTCTTCCCCCTGGTGTGGCTGGGGAGTATGGTCGAGATCAGCTGCCAGGACCGGCATCTACAGCAAGGGCTCCCTAAACTGGCTGTTTAGAATCAGCTGCTGATTGGTGATGGCTGTCTTAGCAAGAAAAATAACCCAGTATAAAAACAGTGCAGATTGTGTTTCTGATTGGGGTTTCGCTCCCGTCCTCTCTGACCGATCCCCAAACCCACCCCCCCACCGCACAGCAAGCGAGTATGATTTGTGCACGGGGTCCCGTGACCCATGGAAGCTTCAAAAAGCAGTGAGGGGAAATATTTGGATGATCCTGATGGGGGAGTGGAGATGTGGGAGGGAGGCAGAGATGATGGGGGCTTGGAAAGAGCAGGGCTAAGCAGTGTAAGGCAAGGCAGATGTGGAGAAGCTGCGGCAGCAGTGATGACAGGGAAGTGTGTGATGATTGCTCACCCTGGACTGTTAGCCCTCTGCTCACCCACAACCACCGGTGTCCCATAGGAGACAGACGGATGCCATGTTCTCCATAAAAACATGCCAAGTAGTAGCTATAACTGTGTGCTGGGGGTTGAAAAGATCTGCAGCAGAAGAAACATTTTATCATAAGGTTCTATGCCATCGTGTACCCCACCCCCCTGCTGTACACCACCGAGCTCTTCTCTCTTTACCTTTCCTCTGCTGGTTGGATATTAATATTTCCCAGCAAGCTGCTATAATACATCTTCTCGGGAAATTCCACAACTCCTTAACACTGCAAAATGATCTGGTGTGTATGCAAGGGATGGATAAGGGGATAAAGCATAACGATTTTTCAAAGTGTTTTTGTGCATATGTGATTTCATAGTGCTCTCCGGATGGAGATTTGTTTTCAGTTGCCTTGATAAGAAAAATGTGTTGCTGCAGGTAAAGGCTGAGTTGTTTGCTCAATTCATCTAAATTTTCTCCTCTAGCTCATAGTATTGTTTGATTCAACCTCCTGGCCTCATAGCACATTATTTATGCACAGAATCTGCCTCTGGGGTCGGCTCAGTGGAAACCCCATTGAACAGAAATAGCTGTAGGAGGCTGAGGCTTAATGCAAACCCAAACTCAGCAGTTAAAAAAAGCAGAGCCCTGGTTTGAGGCAGCCCCAATCAGTCTTTGGCTTCTACGCTTGTCGCTGCCTCCTCCTGAGAGTGTGGGGGGGAATGACTGACCCCCCCCGGGTGTGCGTCTGCCTTAACGCTGGCCCTGTAGGCCCAGCCTCACAGGGGAGAGCCATCCTAGCCCCAGGGCAGAGTTGTACTCTGAAACCAGAGCTCCATCGTTGTGTTGTGATCCCAGCTGGAGAGACAGTTCTGGCTCTGAGCAAAGCCCTTGCGCAGCATGCAACCGGGGTCACTGGTGGCCTCTGAACCTTCATCACTCCACTCTGCTTCTGCACACCAGTGACTAGGATTGCATTATTCATCAACCCACGGTCTGAAGTTTGTCACAGTCTGAAGTTTTGATAAGGTCATATTATCAATTTTAAGGAAAAGAGAAGGATCCACATGCCACACTGCAAGCTTCCAAACAAACTGCCACATTTTGGTCATCAGATCTTCATCAGGCATTGCTTTTCCTTTGATCCAATTTTTATGATCCAGCACTCAAGTTGTTGTGGATGTGCGTGCCCTGTCTTTTGCATGGTATCGTTTATATCAAGCTTGAAAAATTCAACTGCCAAAATGTTAGTTACATCTGTGCAGTTTCCTGGATGAAGGTTTCACATGTCAATTAAATCAATGAAAACACCAATGAGGCCTTCATCTGTTGTCTGTCTGAGATGGTTTCACTTTTAAACCTTATTCTGTAAAGTAACCAGAAAATCTGGCCTTTTAAAACAATCCTACATTGTGGTGTGAATGTGTCTTCATGTCTGCATTTTTGCAATTTTGTAATACAGCATGTTTATCTCATGGTATCTTACAGGTTCCAGCTTTACTTTGCAATTAATTGTGTTTTTTGCATTCCTGTGTGAACGTGCTTGCATGTGTGTAGCCATATGTGTGTGTAGCCTGCCCATTTGAATGTGTGCAGTGGGTCTGTCACTTGGCCAAGCATTGGACATGCTGTTGGCAGGCGACACAGTCTGTGGATTCTCCTCTTGGTCGCGTTGCTCTGGAGGCAGAAAGTGGTGCGTGCCACCCAACCACCAGAAACCCCCTCCCTCCCTCCCTCCCTCCCTCTATCATCAGCCAAGCAGTCAGCTCCTTGCTTTCCTTGCTCTCCTGTTCCTGGGCCCCAGAGCCTGGGCTGTGGCCTGTGGATGAGTGCTACATCCTGGCTGTCAGCACACGGGTTAGCTGGGGATTGGCATGTAGTGGAAGTGCAGTATCAGGCACTTTCTGTCAGCTGCTCGTTCCACTTCCTCCCGCCCTCAGCGCAGGCTGCAGGCAGCGGTACAAACATACGTTGAGCTGTGACTGACTCAAATCTCTGGCTTGAAAATGAAAGGATCACTCTCAGAATAGGCATATTCATAACCATGCCAATGAAAAGAGGCTGTTTAAAACCTTTAAGTGCTCGGGTGTTGTGTTTTTAACAGACCGCGAAAGCTTTGACAGATGGTTTACTGTTTCACCCAGTATTTTATTTCAAGTACTTTCAACTGTCGCTTTCTGACTTCTGAGGAAGGACCAAGAAACCGTGTTTTCTGGAAAGACCCATTCCCATTAATCAGACTGATAAATGTTTGCAAAGTGTCACTCAAGCTATTTTATACATTGCATGAGTCATACGTTTTCCGCCAAGATTCTGATTTTGTGTGTATACTGTACATGGAGCCGTGCCGTCATTCTGTCTGTGGATCACATTGTCTGATACAGCACACATACAGGTACATGGACACACATCTGTACTGCACATGGTCACAGACAAGCATACACATGTTGGAGGACTTGTGACTATAATCAGATAAACTGGTCCATCTCTCCTTGGAAACATCACATGTATACATGAAAGCCCCTGGTAGCTTTCAGTTGGATGTTGCTTACACTAACCAGAAGCCAGGCAACAGGCACGAGGTCAACAGGGTCACAGCACATGCTCTTACATCAGCATCTTTTTATGACTTACATGTCCAGTAAATATTATAGTACTTACAGCCTCAGTCTGTCTGACAGAGAAGGAATTTCTATCTGTTCATCTTGAAAATTCTGACTTTTACTTGTGCTGCACTTTCTTTTAGTTACATTTGAAACAGGAAAACTTTTTTTTTCACAACATAAACATGACTAGGCAGAAGCCTGAGCCTCTTCAAAGATGGTGGCAAAACATGCTTGGCGTTTGCAACAAATATAAGTACATTAACCACAATCCTTATTAACATTCTCGAGCTGCATGCAGGTTTATTCCCTATTCTGCATGTGTATGTTTTTCTTGTTACCCGCAAGTATTCCTGTGTGAGGTCACATGCTACCATTCATGATTTTATTTTAGGTTTTAGCTTCACCACCACCTACTGTATACATAGGACTGAGTAATACTTGCTCTCTCTTTTTTAAATTGTGTAACTACATACACTTCTGTTTGCATATTATGTCTGTATGTCTGTATGTTATGTCTGTACACTGTATGTTTGCAGTTATCATGTCTTGTGGGCAACTAAGGATCATCATTAGTGGCAGTTAACAGTGTTAAAGGTAATGTAATGGTGCTTCAGGACAATGATGCTCAACCAAGGGTACTTCTGCCGTTTGGTGGGTGCACATGGAAAGACGGTGGTCTAACTCAACTAATTAGATTAAAAATTACACATACTGAATCAGCTCTAACACTAGAAACATTTTATAACAGTCCATGAAACTAGTATCTGAGAAGTTGAGAAAGCTAAAAGTAAATAAGTGATCAAAATAATTGATAAATGGTTGGAATATCTAAGAGTATGGATAAACAGGAGTAGTTGACAAATGCAAAATAGCTTGAAAGACATGATTAGCTACAAGTAATTGATAAATGTTTGAAATAGTTAGCTAAAAGAACTTAAACCTAACCGAACCACAATAAACAATGACAAAAAAGCAAAAACATCCACTGTTATATGCACTTTTAAGTTATTATTATTATTTTAATAATATCCAGCTTAAAATCAAGCCAAATTAACACATTTAGGACATGATGGGTGGTGCCAGCGAAGGGTTCATCTGTAAGTGGGGGAATAACAGAGCACAGCTTTAGTATGGCGCAGGGAAAGTTCCAACATTCAGGCTACTGAGAAATTGCATGAGCTTTCTACTGTATGTTGAGGTCAGCGTCTGATGATCCAGCGTCAGTAAATGAAAGGCTGGTTCCAGTAACTCTCCCTTATCACTCTCAGAGGCGAGCTACCCACTCGCCAAGCTAGGCTATTCAATTGATGAGCCTGTAAACTCACTTTTCTAGATAGGTAACTGGCTTTGTTAGCTACTAACATTCCTAGACTAGCTTAGGTCATAAACATGGGCTATTTAAGGAACAGTTATTTATGTAATGCATTGTTTAATGGCTTAATAATTGAAGTACTTCTGAAGAAAACGTATCCCATAGCCATTTACATAATCTTTTAAATGAAATTAGTTTGGCATTAATTGGAATTCTTGCTGCTAGCTACATTAAGGTAGTTACTGCACATATTCACTGGGCTGCTTGAGGAAGGAATATGAGTCACCTCCGAGAAATGCCATTTACCAGCCAGGACAATTACATATCCAATGGGTTGCCAAGGTAGGAAAGTGAGTTACTGTACTAGGCTCGTCAAATGAAACGCCTAGCTCGGAAAATAGGTAGCTGGCCTCAGAGGGTGATAAGGAAGAGTTACTGCTGGCCTGTTATTTACCACCGCCAGCCTATCAGTGACCAAATTAGTTACCAGCCTTGACATAGAGATAAGCTGCTGCGATTTCTCTGAATTTTGGCACTTTCCCTGTGCCATACTTCCGGAAGCAGAGTTGTCATATTTATGCACACAAGCACCAACTACCTTCCAAAAATAATGGTAGAAGAATGGTTTTATATATATATTGTTTCAAATGTCATTTGTTTTATCCATTTCCAAATACCGGTGAGATATGGTTTACCAAACAAGAAAATTCTGATAGTGTTAGGTAAACTGTCAGTCACAAAGAGACCAAATATTTCCTTGTGACTGTCAAAATTTTCTGACTGCATGCTCAGCCTTATGTGGTAAACCTGTGTTATAGGCGCTTAAAAGAAGCTAAATAGCCCTTACGAACTTATTTTCCAGTTTCAAAAATCTCCAGTTTTTCCCCCCCCCCACAAATTCTGGTGCTAATAAACTCTGACACACCCTAACTCATTCTCAGAGAGTACATACTGTAGCGTGGAGCTGTGGTTTGGTGTCCGGGGGGAAGCCTGTGGTTCTGGAGCCAGAGAAAGAGTCATGCCCTGCCGTCCCACAGAGATGACAGGAAGATAAGAAAGAGAGGTGACCTGCACAAAAACATCACACAGGGAACAAGCCTAACCTGGGGCTTCAGGACCTATTAGGGCTTTAGGACTTGGGTCAAAATCTGTTCTTACTGGAAGAAAATACACACAGAGAAATATTTCTTTATCAGAATGAGCATTCCTTGAACAGTGTTGACAATGAGCATTTGTTATCCAGTAGCCATCAGAATCCACAGTAAGATGTTCTTGTGGTATCCATATCAAGTTGAAACTACAACAGCATGCCTCTGTATGTCACAGTTCTGGCTTTGTGACATGGCTTCTCTTAACCAACAACCACAGAAATGGAGAGGGGGACTCAGACACAGCCCTTGCAGTTATAACTTACTGTAGAAAACCACTTATAGTTTGCAATATTTGAGAAGGCAAAGTGAAAAGGTAGCCATTTCTCCTAGACAATGCGTAATGAGGGAACCATAGGGAAGGAGAAACAGTGAGCGCTTTCTGGAAGCGGCACTAACACAGGGATCAGCAGCATTAAAAGAGATTTACACCCCCGGCTCTTAAACAGTTTTCTTTTGCTCAATGGCTCTTCTTTTACAGATATTTCAAGGAAGTAATAAACTGCAGTGACAAGCATTCGAGTGGCTTTGAAACATCCCTCATGGGCAACAGAGCTCCATCACTTCTATCATAGCGCCTTGACTCTGCATCATTATTTCTGTAGAAGTCAGCCTCTTTCTTTCTGTTAGCAGTATTTGGCCTTGCCTGGATATTATGATCAGATTTTTGTTGTTTATATCAAAAAAATGTTGCGTAACGGACACTCATACACTAAGCATTGCACTCTCCCTAAGGGTACATTAGTTCAGCATTCATCTGATCGTGAGCCGTTGCGGTTTAAGCCTACAGACTGTTTTTCCTGACAGTTAAGTTCTTTTGAAGCTGTCTGCATGGTCCAGAATAAGGCCCTGCACACTGTAAGATGTCATACTCCCACTGTACTGTGGGCCTTGATGTGCCTATAACATTTAATGGCACTTTGGCAATTGGTAATGGAAACTCTTACTTTGCCTAGCAATTGCATTTCATTCCCTTCCTTCTGGTTGTTTTGTTTTTTTTATTTATTTATTTTTTTTTTTATTTACCATAATTATTCATTTGCGTCTTTGATACACTTAGAGTACAGTACAGCATGAACCCATGGCTTAGAGGAAGAGTGGAAAAAATATGCATTATCTGCTAATTATTAAGATTAAGGGTGGCATAAACAAACCGTAACAAAAGGAAACATTTGTCTTGAGTAAGGCACAGTTCCCTGTGTGCTGCTAACCCACAGTATGGGTGTTTGTAGTCTCGCTGGGATAGTAGAACATCACAGAGCGTCCCTCCGGATTTGAAGCTGGAACCAGACTTAGCAAGGTACTGAGGAAGAGGAGGAGAGGGGTAGGTCATGCTGTGGCATGTTCATGTCTCAGTGTGGGATGAGGAAACATCTCGACCTTGCACAGGTTCAAGAAGAAACAGCCTGCTTCTGATTAGTCACTCAGATCTGCAGTGATAAACAATTCCTGTGGTCTCCTGCTCACAGAGACATCACTGGCAACCACTGAGTGTTCACGGGTGGTTTGTGTGTTTGTATGTATGCTCAGACATGCAAAGTTTGTGTGTGTGTGTTTAGAAACACTGATTCAAAAATAAAATCAAAGAATTTTACCAAAAATAGCATGAATTTATATTTTTCTGGTTGGATATGATGATCAGTTATACAGTATTTAAACAAGCTTGAAATGTAATAATGAGAAGTTCTTATGGTATATAAGGACTTCAGAGTTGTGCTTTGCAGTACAAAACACGATAAGATTGTCATGTTGAAATACCAGAACAGCTAAAAAAAGACATGCATGATACTGTATCTCTTTATGCCAAACCTATAGGTTTGTGGGTTGTGTTATAACCCACAACACTCTGGAACCTTAACCAGGGGGTGGTGGAGGGATTTTAAAACATTTCCCACAAAGAGTCTGTTGTTCTGTGCCCTTGCTAGGACAGTGACTGGCAAGTTTATCTGTTACTGCACTCTTGTGCAGATCCCTGGCATCGAGCCTCCACATGATAAAAACATATTCACAATGTAATTGTTTAGCAAAGCTTTGCTGAAAAGACATTAAAACTTGATTTATGGTTCTGCATTAAATCCATACAAAGCCTATGCCACAGGCTACTTAAAATGCCTACATCATTGTGAGCATTCATACTTGTGCACAGGTGTGTCTGTCACCCTGGAATTACACCACCAAAACGCTAGTTAGGGATTTTCCTGCTTGTCTGGCCACTGAGAGACATGAAAGACGAAATGCGATGCAACCAACCACAGTTGTTGTCGTCTGACACACCACAATGTTCAGTTACATTTCTGGAGAGGTGCACGCCAGGCTGCTGCATAGGGCTACATGTTACGTACGCCGTTGATATGGCGTAGATTTAACACAGAGCCATAAATCAAACTTAAGCAAAGAAACACGAATAATAACTAAAACAGCCAGTTAGTGACACAATCAGATTTATAATGTCTAAAACCATGTCAGGGAGAAGCTGATTCCTGTCAGGCTGTTCTATACGGCTGTGAAAAACAGCCTCCAAGTCCAAAGAATCAGACCAGTTAAGCAAAAAGAACTATAGCAGAGAGAAGGGAGGGAAGCATTTTAGGTCTGACACCACAAATATACTGTAGATCTTTTTGGCACTTCATATTGCTCCTGTGTTGTTTTCTCTTTCTTGTCCAGGATTGAAATAACACGCTGATTGGATGAAAATTGTGTTTGACCTTTTCATTCTCAGTAAATTTCTGGATTTGTGGAAGGGAAATGCCCAGCAGCCCTCTGTCTGTCTTATGAAGAAAAGTATTTTAGTGGCAGACAAGAACCGTGTGTATGGCTCAGCTTGGGCTCTCTCTGGTGCTCGTCGACCGGGAATGGCTGATTGAGTTGACTGTTAGCTGGGTATGTTCGCAAATCCCCCACCTCAACCCACACTTCGGCGCCAGATTATACTGAGGGCAAAGTTAATAAATCATTTTTACTTTTTAGACCTTAGGGAACTTAAATCATATATTTGTTTTTTGTTTAGTTTTCTTTTGTGCTCTCATTCAAATCAAGTTTTAGGAGTTTGTCCACTTTATGAGCACTAGATGCAGTGTAGCATCTAGCATTTCTGGTGCTACATCAATGTAGTTTGGATGAGTCCTTCAGCAGTGGGAGTGGTGTACCACCCGGACCTGTCATTCCCATTCTGTCCAGTCATTTGCTTGAGGCTACAGCTTTAAGTGGGAATTATTACTTGAGAGATAAGTATAGAGATAAGCCAGCCCTTGCCTGCAAGATGTATGAAGTGTCTGGACCATGCAAGAGATGCACCTGACCTGGAAATGAATGGTGTGAAGGTAAAAATGCAGCACATGAAGCCCTTTCTTCACCCAGCCCTTGGCTTGTAAGTGCAACACCCCAGATAATGACACTGGTATTAGAAGGTGCAGACATTTTGGACGGTATTTTAAGTTTTCTCCCTGGTATTTAGGTTAAAACATTTGTACCTTGTGTATTGTAGCACTAAAGCTATCAATTAGTGATTAAAAATTATTGATGTGGGGAGTGGGGTTTTGGCCCTTCTCTTTGATTTTTGGAGGACAAAACTTGCAATCATTTTCCTTTGATAAATTTAATATTATCTGGGCCATTTCGGGACATTTTGGTTCCCTAGGTGAGACATTCCACTGGCACACTCGAGGACTGAGCTTTTTCAGTACAATATTTAGACATTTTTGTTGATGTCTTCATCGTAAAGGACCGTTTTTCTTCACCATGCGATGTTTGTATTTTTCCGGTTTCACACTAGTTGCATGTGTCATCAGCACACCCACTAGCTCAGTGTGAATGCTCCAGACAGTAAGCTGGTTAGTTTCACACGTGGGCTCACTCAAACATTACGCGGACTTTGTACTAATAATCTGGTAGTCTACTTAATATAATAAAATATAAATATGGGCTGAGACTAAATTAAAAAGCCCTCATTTCCTAAAAAAGTCAGAAAATCCTCCCTTCAGCAGCAAATTAAACATAAAACATCACACCCTGTTAAATATCCCTGATCATTTCTGTATGGTCCTTAAATAATGTGTTAGTTTACTTTATAAAATGTGAAATCTGGACTTTTAGTAACTTCAGCTGCACTGAATGCAGATTAAATTCAGTTCTTGTGTTTAAAAATATTATTTTCGTCAACTGATTTATGAACAAATACACAGTCAGAACTGGAGAGATTTTGAGAGAGGAGAAAGTGATTAGGTTGCTGCTTCACTAAGGTGTGTGGGAGAAACATTCCTCCTGCTTGGTATGTTAATTCACAGCTCCAGGGTTTTTACCAGCCTTTGTTCTTTGAAGTTTCTCTCTTGGTTGGCTTCTCCCCATCAGGTGAACTTGTGGCCTCTTAGCATTTTTATTTATTAGACAATCCCTCACTTGTAAAAGATGATAAAGTTGACGTGTTACAGGCAGTCGTCGCACGTTGAGGAGAATGCTTTGTTGAGCACCCCAACAAATTTGAGCTTTAAATTTGATGACACATTACATGCCAAAGGAGTTTGCTCATTGGACAGATGCCAAGACACTAAAAAGAAGTCAGACCAGAGATCATTATGATCCTGCTGACAATGTGAGGGAAGCAGTGTGCAACAACTTTATACTGACCTATTTCTATCACTTTTTTGATTTAAAAATCCCCTCAATTCATTTAGAAAACTTTTTGTGTTTTAAAATGTGTGTACACATTTCTACTGGTTAGCTACCTGCAACTTTTCATCTCTGCCATTTTTTTTTCTTTTTCTCTAAAACTCTACTAAGAATCATTGTCAGGCAACCGGCTAATGTCTAAAAAGGTCTCCCGTTGTTATGATTGAAGAAAGAACTGGTGGTTTGACACACTACACAAAGAGTTATAAGTGGCCGGTCAGCTTGTCAGTCAAGTTGGGTGGTTTTTTAATCATTTCATCTTTGCTGGGGGGCTCTCCAGAGACCCCTGCAACGTTTAGCAGGCTGCGGCTCAGGACCCCGGGGCTTGTCTAAGCCCTGCCTGTATCCGAGCTGCCATTATTAGCTCTGCTCTCCAGAGCACGCTCCTCATCACTCCCCTGAGAGGGCGGCTGAGAAATGAAGCGCGCCGGCTGGGCACAGCAGCGGAGGGCCAATAGCCCGACATGGAACAGTAATTACTCCATTGATATTCCTCACACAATAACACTGTCATCTCTCATTTGCATAACCTCGCTTGGCTCACCACAGCAGATGAATGCATATGATCTTGTCAGGAAGCTGCAGGAGTTTAGATGGCATATGAGTGTAGGGGTTTTTCACCTCCTTCTAGGTGCCAGTTTTGTTTCAAACACACAGTATAATCTGGTTGATTATGATTATGTTATCAGAATGAAAGAGGAACCCACCTTTGCAGAGGTTTCTGACTCAGCTGTCTTTGTGGTATTAGAACATAAACAACAAAATGGAGAGAGGAGGCTGTGGTGTATCAGGTTTGTGACAGTGTCTGTGTGTTTGTGTCTGCCTGAGAGAATGAGAGTGTGTTGAGGGGGTGGGGGTGTCAGTGGATGTCATAGGGCCCTGTCTCAGTCCTTGGTTAATGGTCATTGGTCATAGGCTGTCTCCCCTTTATTTCTTTTGCTCTCCTGCTCTATCCTCCCAGGTCTCCCACTGGAGCAGCGCCCTCAGGCATCGCATCATTTATTGCTGTCAGGAGTCACGAGGGAGGGGAGGGGTAGGGGGGCGCTGGAGGAGGGGAAACAGTGAGAAGATGTGCTGCAGTGAGAAGCCAGTGGAGGCGATGGGGAAAGGGAGGCATGCTAGACTGTCAAATCTCAGCCGTTGAATATTTAATGGAGCCTGGAGTGTTTATTTAGTTAGCCTGTCGATTTTTACCGCTCTGTCAATAGCGGCTCCCGTGTAGCCTGCTGATGATCTTTAGTGTCTCTTCCCCCAGGAGAGGCCAGGCACTAAATGCAATTATGGATTTTCCTGCACCGCAATGTGTTTGATATTTTTACTGATCTAATTTGCAATCTGGTAGTTTATTGTTTGGCATTTTAGTGGCGCTCAAGTGGCGAGGCAAATTTGATTTCCCCTCATAATTCTTTATAACTTCATTAATGCTGTTAGCACATTGGCACAGATCTTAAATAAAGCTAGAGAATCATCCCATGGATGAATGCATTCCTCATTTTATTGTCTCCATGCCCCATTCTTTTTACTGAATCTGGTTCTAATTAAAAATCATCCTAGTGGTGTACTGTCTTTGTGAAATATGAAATCATAATCGGATTTGAATGGCTCCCTTCACAGAGGCATGCATATTCAACCATACACTCAGATTTGTTGTTTGCAGAATGAAACAGAATCAAAACAACCTTTTTTTTCAGTGGCATTCAGCATCTTCAGAGATAAATGAGGGTATTAACAGCAGAGCAACAAAAGTAACAGAGGCAAAATAATGTGGGTGATTGTATCAGGGAGAGACAGTATGGTTCCACATGTTTCTGTAGAGCCGTAGATTTCAAGCCCTTTGACGGATGTGTTAGTTAGAGGGGCAGCATTAGCTGTAATGCTGTTAGCATGTAGCTGTGTGAGTGATGTGCTAGTTAGATGCCCAACAGTAGAGCTAATGGTGTTAGCGTGTTGAGCCTTCAGAGGGATGCAATCGGTTAGGCTGTGATGGATGAGTGTCGTGCCGCAGAGGCCTGCGAGCCCCCTCATTCGCCAGGCTGTCAGCTTCTTAAGTGGACGTGCACAATTAGCACTGAAATCAGAGACTGCTTAATCTGATGGTAGGTTTAGCATTCAGTTGGAAAAATTGCTCATCTAGCTGGTGGTGAGTGAATGATGACCACCATAAAAAGAAGAGTCAAAGCATTGTAACAGAGAAGGGGCCAACACACAGCTTTCTGAGCCATTCAGTATTCCTGCGAAAGTACAGTAAGCAGGACATGACAAGGAAGCCTGGTCATGGTTGAAAGAGCATTGACAGAGGAGAGCTTTGAAGCACTTTATCCCACAGTACTGCTTCTATTAATACCATTTTTTTGTTTCAGATAAAAAAATTTAATGCAATTATCCTTAAAAAGGGTTGAACAACCTGCCGTTACTTCAGCTCTTTGAGTGCAGGAATGACAGACAGATGCTGTCGTGTCACAGAGAAACACATTCCACTTCAGAAGTAATGAACTGGGCACATCTCACACTCAGACATGGGACATATTCATGCATCACTGAGTTTCCAAAACAAACATAAGATATCAAAGGCAGACTATACACTGTAGCTGTGCCTCTATGATCTACTTTAGATCAACAAAACCTGTTCTCACTTGACCCGGTGCTGTGCACAGACACATAGCTGTCATTGGGTTATCAGCTAGACTCGGCCGTCCCTGTGATGCATTCGTTATATCACATTCATCCTGCCTTGATCTGATGGTAAATTAACATCTTAAAAAGGAATCTATTTCATAATAATTATAAATTACTGAATCAGAATACATGGGAGAAGTCGTTTTTGTTTGTTTGTTTTTGTTTTTGGCTAAGTGTGACTCCGTTATCTTGATGAGCCTTCACTCATTCAACCAGATAATTTGGTGCTTTTCTACATGATGTACAAATAACTTGCAGGAATATATGTGATGAGAAACATGATGATTTTTTTTTTTTTTTTTTTGCGACAGATTTAAATGAGATGGTTAACATAATATTTAAATGTTGCACTACTGGTTAGATTGGATGTCCACATCATTGAAATGCAATACTGTGTTAAGAAAATTTGGTTTATTTAAAGTGAGAAAGTGCTTAAAATCCTCTGAAGATGCTCTCTACATATTAAACTCTGATATGAATCTCTCTTCCAGCTATAAATTGACTCTTATTTCAGTATATTGCTACTATTGTTGATACACTCAGAACCCCCTGTAGTGTTTCTATATGTACTTATTTATATAGAATAAACAGATTGCTTTTATTTGCATCCCTGCATTTGCTACTGTTAAAGCCCAGTATGAACATGGACTTTTATCATGTAAAATGCAAATATTCTCTCTCTAATTGAGGACTGTCATGCAGATTTCACCCCTCCCCTCTTACATCAATCGTGGTTTCAGAAGAACACAGACATTCTCAGCCAACTCTTAATGATATAAATGGAGATGAGGGATGTTTGTTCTCTAGCTGTGTATAAAATTCATTGTCCTTATCAGCTGAGATGAGAGGGGAGTGAGGCTGAGGAGTATTTCTCTTGGAGCAGGAAATGTCATTTCTCTATAATAGTTTATGATTCATCTCTCCACCTTTGACTAAATAATAAGGGATGACAATTAGAGCGGGCCATGGGAGTTGGAGTCAAAGGGCTGTGATTCCCCTTGGCAGAGTCGGGCCTTTCT